>NC_056522.1:331629830-331655527 GCF_019175285.1 Sceloporus undulatus
TTATTATTATTATTATTATTATTATTATTATTATTATTATTATTATTATTATTATTATTATTATAGCTTGCAAGTGCTCTTGGACTCAACATAGCTCTGGAATACCAGGCAACTGCTGCAGCTGGGAGTGGCCCTCCTTACCTTCAGTTAATACTTCAGTGGCACACTTTCCCAGGGAAGGGAGATCCAACTGCAGCATTCATTCCTTAATCATCTTCAGTTAGACTACTGTGATACAATGTACATGGGACTGCCCTTGAAAAATATTTGGAAGATACAGCTAGCACAAAATGTGGGAGTTTGGACTGTTTTCAGTCTTTCTAGCTATTTTTAAATGTTTTTAAAATGTTTTAAATATATATTTATTAATCTTGGGGGTCATGCAAGGTCCTTGTCATAACTGCTTGTTGCAAAGAGCCTCACTACTGAGAGATGGGTGGACTCTTCTTCAATTCCCATGTGCCTCAATATATTGGTAGCCTTGCCTGGCTTCCAAGGTGAGTTTTGGGGAGCACTCTTGGTCATGGCACTGGTGCAATGCTTGCAAATATGAATTCCACAGTGTACAGTGTTGTTTGTCCAGCTCTTGACATTCTTAACAGGATGCCAGCCATTCTCTTAAGAAATCAACATTATTAGCTAAAAAAAGTAATGTTTTCCACATAATCCTTTTTCTTGTAACATATTTTCGGTCTTTGTACTTAGGGAGTATAAATCACCCTGACTAGAAATCTTAACTTATAGCACCACCACCACCACAATAAAGTAAACTCAGAGCTTGGAAGAAATTCCTGGAAGATCTGGGACTAATGGAGGAAGGGTTGGCTTTTGATGTTCACATTTCTGAGAACCTGTGTTGGGGAATTGCTGATTTTTCTGCACTTTAATATTTAATGTAAATACAGCCATGGGCCTTGAAGCTTTACTAGATGTGGTCATATCATTTAGATATCATAGCAACCCTATCCTCTGAATAAAAGAAAGCTCCATTCATTTGTTTATTGATAATCTTCCATGTAAATGCCCAACAGCAACATGAATAATTAGCTCTTTTTCACAGACTAAGTTTCACAGTGTTATTGGTGTTTCCTTTGTTTACAATTCCAGTGACACATTCAGTTTTTGATGTGCAAAATTCTTGCATGATGTAAAAAACACTTGTATTATATGCTCCTACCAGATGCTCTGGGAGAATTGTATTAAAAAGCATGGCCCTTATTTGTTCCATTCCATTCGTTCTTGGAATATAGGTCCCTAAATTACATGGAATCAGCAGGATAAATTATTGCTGAGTAAAGAAGAGGAGAGAAATGTGCAAACTTTCCAGCGAATGCCACAAGTACCAGCTTGTATGGCTCACAAGCAGAGATGGCAGCCCATCTACGCTCCCAGGCTGTCACATAATATGAGATGCTGGAAGTTGTGAAGCAAAGTGTTTAAGTATAAATAGTCACCACTGGCTTGAAGAAGTAAAACTGTTCTCTTAGTTCAGTCAACACATTGCTTGCTGGGGAAGCTGAGAAGCCAATGGCCTTGACTCACCAGTGATTTCTCCCTGTAAAATGAAAGCAGGCAATAATTTGGTGTGTAATATTGTCTATTAGGTGGTGCATAAAGGCCTGCATTGTATGTTCATACTGTAGCTGTATAGAAAACATTACAGAATGAGCCTGCTTTTAGCCTGATGCCTCATACAGTGGTAATTAAGGAGAACAGCCTTTTGATTTGCTACTATTTGCAGTTCTGCAGGAAAAACAGAGTTTAGGCCATCTTGCGCTGTGCATTGTTGCTATGCTTAATCTTCTGATTTGCCTGCAACAATTACAAGCAACACCTATGGAGTCTTTAATTGCTTCCCTTCTTATTCTATGGCAATTGTAATTACTGTGCAGGAGTTTTTAGGGGGGAGTTAGAGAGATATGCACATGCGCACATCACTCTGGGTAGATTATGTTCTTTTAAGACAAAGAAATAATGGAAGCAAACTTGGTATAAGGTATGTAGGGGTACAGTGCAAGCAAACTAGGGTAATTTGGCTTTCCTGTGTGGAAACTTTTACACCATGGCTGGAATAACATCTGATGGGAGTTTGCTGTTCCAGGTTGCCCCTGTGCCAGGAGGTCTTATTATCTGACATGTCTAAGGCTTGAATAAATTTTACTACTTCTGTTTCATCTGCATTCATTTGCAGGAAGTTATGGGCCGCTAAAGCCAATGAGATGGTGCTGGAAGTTTTGGAAGGACTCATAGCAATTTGGATTGGGAGCACAATGATGAAAGAGGTAATTGATCCCTTCCGACTATACTATTTTCTATCACTTACTCATGGAACAAACAGAAACTTGGGATTGTTTTATTTGTGATAATGGCATGGTAGAGAGGTTTTTAAAAATTGTCTCTGTTCCATGATCCAATTAGGAGGTCCTAAGGTCATTATATGCTGATGACACCCAGATATGTTTCTCTGTGTCTCCGACTCATGCAGTGACTAGGGGTGGCATCTCTCCTCTAATGCCTGCTTAGAGTCGGTAATGAGCTGGATGAGGGAAAACAAACTCAGTCTGAATCCAGAGAAAACAGAAGTACTAGTGATAGATTCCCCGGGCCCGGGTAGTGAAATTTCCCACCTGTCCTAAATAGGGGTCACGCTCCCCCCCGAAGGTCTCTATTCACAGCTTGGGGGTGCTTCTGGACTCATCGCTCCAATTGACATCTCAAATGGATGCGACGGTCAGAGGCGCCTGTTATCAGCTTCGGCTGATACGCCAGCTGCAACCCTACCTGGGCCAGGGGGAACCTGAAACTGTGGTACATGCTCTGGTAACCTCTCGATTGGATTTCTGTAATGCACTCTACATGGAGCAACTCTTGTACCAAACCCGGAAGCTTCAGTTAGTGCAGAATATGGCTGCAAGATTGGTCACTGGTTGTTCCAGGGCTGACCACATAACACCCATTTTACAAGATTTCCATTGGCTGCCTATTCGCTTCCAGGCGCAATACAAGGTGTTGGTAATTACCTATAAAGCCCTAAATGACTTGGGCCCAGGTTACTTGGAGGACCGCCTCTCCCCATATAATCCGCCTCGCACACTCAGGTCAGCCGGGAAAAATCTGTTGAGGGTTCTGACTGCGAAATATGCATCGACCTTGCATCTGACTGCGAAATATGCATCGACCTTGCAAAGGGCCTTTTCTATTTCAGCCCCAAAAATTTGGAACACCCTAACCAATGAGCTCCGCTCCATCACCTCCCTGGATCTCTTTAAAAAGAAACTTAAGATCTTTTTCTTCCATCAAGCTTTCCCCCACATGCTTTGATATCATGTGGTTCCCTCCCTATATGTATTTTGCATCATGGATCATCAGCTCAGCTGGCCTTGATTTGGTTTAATAGTCTTTTTTAAATTGTATTTGTAATTTTTACACAGTTTTATCATTATGTATATATTGTAATTTTATTTTGTACTGTTGTATTATTATACTCTTTTGTTTTGTACACCGCTTTGATCAATGTGGAAAAGCGGTATAGAAATAAATATTATTATTATTATTATTATTATTATTATGAACTTTTTTAAAAAATAGAAAATCCTATTCATTGCCAATTTGGACAGTAGTCAGTAGAGCAGTAAATCCACTCCATGTTTTAGCTCAACCTTTACAGGAGATATCCAAAGTTTCCCTGCCAGTGGGTCTGGAAGTCTGCTCTGGATTTTACTTTAAACGTTAAAAGAGCTGTCCAAGGTGTTGAACCTATTTTGATCATAACATTCAATAACTTGGGGCCTTTTCACAGTACATAATTACAGCACTATGATAGTGCTTTAACAGGCAGGGTTGCATACTGTGGAATCCTGGAGCTTGTAATATAGGGAGCCACTGGAGACCACTGACAATTCTAATCACAACTCCCTAAACTGCAAATTCAAGAATTCCATAGAATGAAACCACTGGCAGTTAAAGTGGAATCCTAGCACTGTAATTGTCTAATGTGAAAGGTGTAGGAAATTATTGGTATTTAACTATGCAGAGTGTGCAGCGTGCCCCAATTATCTGAGTTTCTTTTATAAAACAGAACATTCTGGTAAGGTTAAAAAATAAAGCTTACTTTATTGGTACAAAGAAATCCATTTAAAATAGGAAAGTAGATACTCAATAGAAAAATTACCTATGTTTGGTACAAGAGTCCCTAAAAGCTAACTAAATCCATAGATGTAAGAGCAGCCATCTCTGAGGCAAGAGCCTCATGGCTACATCCTTCTTGGATGTTAGCTAGCAAGAAACAACTAGAATTAAGTAAAGAAGGAAAAAGGAAATATACATGTAACAAACAAGGAGAAACTACGAGGAAGAAAAGAGGAAGGAAACAACACACAAAGAAAACATAAAAAGGAAAGCTCATTTAGACAAAATAAAACAAAACTGCTTAAGATATGATGCAAACTATATTTTCATGGAATGTTAATGGTCTAAATTTAAAAACTAAATGGAATAAAATATTTCATTACTTAACCAAACAAAAAGCACAGGTATATTGTATACAAGAAACACACATTAAAACCAAAGATTTAAAACTGCTAGAAAATAAGAAACTAGGTGAACTGTTTACGGCCTCAAGTGAAACAGAGAGGAAGAGAGGAGTGGTGATATATATAAACAACAACTTGGAGGCAAAAGAAATTTATAAGGATAGACAAGGGCAATTTGTGGCCATAGAAACATTAATTCAGGGAGAACGGATTTTGATGATAAATCTTTATGCCCCACAAGAAAATAAATCAAAAAAATTTGATGCCTTCTTCACTTCCAACAAAAGCGCCCTTGAACTGTTTCTGCAAAATCAAGATTAAAACCTGAAGGTGATTCAACACCATATTGACATGGAAGCTAACAGTCACCATTGCATTCTAGCGATGCTTATGTTAATGGTGGTATTGAATAGCTTCCAAATATTCTGGAGATATGTGACCACCTCCCTCTTGACTTTCCCTCATATTTTAAAAGAGGTTTTCTCTTTTGGACTACAAGAGATGTTAAGCAGATCTAATTAGCTCAGATTTTGTTCAGTACAGAACAGATTTCATACTGAACAGACAGCTATGAGACAGTGAAACAACAATTGCTGCTCATCTGTTGTTACCATTTTAATGGAAACACATGGCAGGTATTCAGTGTTCTCCCCAGCACTTAGCAAAACTCATGCATCTCTTGTAAGACACTGAGCAGAAATAAAGGTGGAGATCCTGTATCATCAGATGTAACCATAGTTACGTCTAAGAATGACACACTAAAAAAAAACACCACTTTCAGCCACCTCAGCGGAGGGGTTTCTATGGCACTGCAATTTGGAGCACTGGGAAATGACATCTGGGTCACTCTGCTGGCCATGGGGTACATTGTAAGCAGGCAGCTGAAGAGATCCCCTTGAGATTCTGTTGCAACTGCTTCTCCTCTGACCAGGAGAACATGGTAGCTAGACTTCATTTCCCTGGGCCCCTAATTGCATGTCTTGGAAACCGTTTGGACAGGGCACTACCTTGCTAAAATGGTAGGCTTTGTGGGTCACATTCAATCTTCAATTATGGTGTATGTGAATCCCCAAAGTTATAAGGTCATACAGAACAGGATGTCAGCCAAAGTCTTTATGTATGAAAAGTGGACATTAATTTTAGGTGTGTTTGGGTGCGTTTGTCATGCCTTGCTTGTCCTGAAGGCTCTGATGAAGACACTGAGAGCCCAGAGAACATGTCATGGCTGCAGCAGTGGCATCAGCCACAGATGGTGAACCTGCATCCATACAGGGGCAGAGTTCCAGTAGCCACAGGAGCAAAGTTCATTACATTCGCCCCACTCAGATGAACAGCCAGACTTGCCAGTGGCTGCTCCCACAGAGGGATTCCAGAAAAAGGAGAGATGTCAGCATTCTCAGGGTTTAAGTAAGAAGCAGGCTACTAATAGAGAGCACCTCACTCAGTCCAGTATGGTTGACAACCACCCATCTTCCTTGGGAAAATGGCACACTGGTGTGAGTTTGGCTAGCTTCCCAGGGGCAAAACAGGTCAGTATTATCTAGCATAGAGGTAATAAACTTGGGTTTAGGGAGAGAACTAATATTGTCAAAATTGCATGGCAGTACAGGGTTATGCCCAGAATTCACAGACATAGCTGTATTAATCTGGAATATCAGTATGCAAAGGGATCTTTTAGCACCTTAGCAAAAGGAAAAGACGTTGTAACATAAGCTTTCGTAGACTTGGTCTACTTTCTCAGATGCGTAGTGAACTGGTGCCCAGTCAAGACCCTTATAACTAGACTGTATGAATAGCCATAGAAATGCAAAATCTGGGGATATGGTAATGAGGTGGCAAGTTCAGTTTTGTCCTTTGTCCTTCAATGACTACATTTAAAACTGAACTTGTCACCTCATCACTACACCCACAAGTTTTGCCTTTCTATGGTTATTCATACAGTTTGATTATAAAGGTCTTTCCTGGACATGAGTTTACTACATGTATCTGAGGAAGTAGAAGGCACATTTGCCACCAAGGTGGCACTTTCCAGCACTCCTTTTGGCGTGCTTCATCTGGATGCCATGCCAAAGGAGTGCCATGATGCTGTCCATTGTGTGGTCTGGTGACATGACGGCAGCTTGAGGGTGGAGTTGGGGCATGCATTGTGCAGTTGCCACACCCCCACTCTGCCCCGAGGCTGGTGTTAAATGCCATTCTGTTCAGCCTCCATGTCTACAAAAGCTTATGCTACAACATCTGATGTTCAGAATCTGCCTTCTGAGGATGGATGTGCAGAGGCAATCTTCTGCAAGGAGATACCATATATCTCTTTCCACAATATCTAAGAAAGGACATGCATTTGCCTAACCACAGTTTTTGCTAGTGTATGTCACCAACAGAATTCTGGCCCAAGAAAATCTGAGGTTTGAAATTTGTGTTATGTTACTTCCATGAAATATTTTATACCATTAAAACCACTCTTTTGAACATGAAAAGTGAAACTAGATAATATTTGGCACAGCCCTATCTAATTTTCTTCAGAGTTTGTGAAGAGCACTGAGAGAGCTAGCAAGTTTCCCTGGGTTTCTGAACTTTATTTGTGAATGATATCATCATGTGGACTCAGTTATTCTGATGGTCTGAAAAACTAACCTTTGTCCTTAGAGCAATGAGGCCCTGCGGGGGAGAAAAATCCCCCTTATGTTCATCAGAACCTCTGATTAGTCAAGTATTTTAGATGGCAGATAAACGAGATTGCACTGTATACAGATGTGGGAACAAATTCTCCCCCCATAACAAAGTGTGATACCAACAACTCATATGATTTACAGTCTACCAAAACAGTAATTCACAATAATAGCACCATGATGAGATTAAAAATGCTTTTCAGCTGATGGTGAGAACTCACTGTTTGGCAGCCCTGCCTGCAAAACAACTGAGACAATGAGCTGGAAATTGCCAAGCAAGCAGTCAGAAGCTCATCTATAATTTTGTCTTCAGAAAAGTTGAGCATGCTGACTAAAACGAGGTGAGCCTTTCCTTCACACAGCTTTCTGGAGCAGGCACAAAATGACAAGTAATACTACAATAAACAGTGTGATCCAGTGGATGGACTATTGGACATCAAACAAACAAAAAACCCAATCATGTTTATCACTCCAAATCAAAGATTGTATTAGAATGAATATATATTTCCAAAGCCAGCTGAGAAACCAATTGATAAAGATCTCTACCACAGCACAGAACTGTATTTATCCACTAAAATCTTGCCACAGTTTTTCTGTATCTGCCGGTTTTCTGCCTGGAGTGAGTAAATCTCCAGACTTGTTTGAGTGAGTGAATTACTGATTGATTTTATTTACAAATAGTATTTATATACTTTTTAGACACAAAAAAAATCAAAATTCTGTACATCAGTAATACATAAAATATATATAATACACAAATGCAAAATACACAGATTAACATACATACTTTACGTGCTTCCTTCAAGAAAAAGACATTAGCCTGGACTAACCAGGGAAAGAGTAAAAAAATAAGTAATGGTTTGTTTTTTACTTATTTTTTACATGAACTTAATATGACTTTTCTTTCCTGGTGGAACAGAAGACTATTGCCCCAAAGAAGTGGTTTTGAGTGGTTTTATGAATTATTGTCATTATCATTACATGTATAGGGATGGGTTGTGCTTGCTGTGTTACCCATGCTTTCTCTTAAATAACCTAGCCCTTCTTACCTTCAAACAGAAGTGCAGAAATGAGTGTGCTGTTTTTCCCTTTTTCTTCTGAGCAGACATCCTAATAGGTGGTTTGGCTGATGTGTTGTGATTAACATGCAAAGAACTAAAACTGAGATACTCTCAGAAACTGCTGCTGTGTTCCAAAACCTTGGGCAAGTCACACACTCTCAGCCTCAAGGTCAAACAGCATTACTGAGTCTCAAGATGACTATTTTCTCAGACAAAACACTATCCAGCCCCAGAAACCACTCCTCATAGTTTTCCTGGTCCTTCATCATTTGTTTTTTCTTATTTTCATTGCTGTGTGCCTTCAAGTCATTTCTCATTTATGATGAACCTAAGACAACTCTATCACAGGGTTTTCTTGCCCAAATTTGTTCAGGGAGGGTTTGCCTTTGCCTTCCTCTAGACCAGTGGTTCTCAACCTGTGGATCACAACCCCTTTGGGAGTCAAACAACCCTTTCACGGGGTCACCTAAGACCATCAGAAAACACATAGTTATGAAGTAACAACAAAAATAATTTTATGGCTGGGGGTCACCACAACATGAGGAAGTGTATTAAAGGGTCATGGCATTAGGAAGGCTGAGAACCACTGCTCTAGACTGAAAGTGACTTGTCCAAGGTCATCCAATGGGCTTCTATGAGTGAGCAGGGATTTGAATTCTGGTATCCACTCATTCAAACCACTACACTACATTTCACTCACATGGGTGAAACAAATTAAGTTAACAATGTCATAACTATGAGGGGGGAATTTCTTTATCATCCACTCAAATACAGGTTTGCTGCTTCTCACAGCCAATAAGGGAAACTGAGTCTTAGCTTTAACCTAGAAGATGTGTGTTCCCTGGTAACTGGTTAATCAAATATGACATAACTACTTATTTTGCCCACTATTTCATAGATAAACTCTCTCAGGTTCTCTCTGACTTAGACACCAGAGCTGATACAGTTTCAGTGGATGTAACTTTGGTTCCTGCTTGTCCAGTCTTGATGGGTACTTTTCAATTTGTGCAGCCTGAGGGTATGGACAGGATCTTTGGAGAAGTGAGAGCCACCACTTGTATACTAGACCCTTGTTCCTCCTGGCTAATTAAACAAGCCAGAGGAGGGCTGAGTGAGTGGGTAAGGGAAGTAATTAATGTTTCTTTACAAAAAGGCAGTGTCCCAACATGTCTGAAAGAGGCTGTGATGAGATCTCTTCTGAAAAAATTACTTCCCTGGATCCTATTATATTAGATAGCTATAGGCCAGTCTCCAACCTTTCATTTTGGGGCAAGGTACAGGTACGTGTGATGGCTTCTCAACTTCAGGGGCTCCTGGATAAAATGGATTACAGTGGACCCTTGCTATCCATGGGGGGTCCATTCCGGATCCCCCTGACGTGGCACCTCAAGTCCCATTCTTTTCAATGGCTGCATGCCCATTGCAAAAGTCTGGGCTTGCTGTCTGCAGAAGATCAAATCCGCAGATGGCGTGGATGCACTGTACTGTATCTAGATCCATGTCAGTCTGGTTTCAGGCCTGATTATGGGACAGAAATGCTTTGTTGCCTTGGTGGATGACCTTTGCAGGGAACTGGACAGGGGGAGTGTGTCCCTGTTAGATCTACTGGACCTCTCAGTGGTTTTCAAGACCATTGACCATGATATCCTTCTGAGTCATTTCTCTGGGATGGGGCTTGGAGGTACTCTTTTACATCTTTTCTTGGATGGATACCCTCAGAAGGTGATGTTAGAGGATTCCTGCTTGATTTCCTGGCCATTGGCCTGTGGGGTCCCTCAGGGTTCAGTCTTGTTCCCTATGCTTTTTAACGTCTACATGAAACTGCTGCAAGAGGTTGTCTAGAGTTTTGGAGTAAAGTGTAACCTTTATGCTGATGATGCCCAACTCTTTCATTCTTTTCCACCTAATTCCAAGGAAGCTGTTCCTATCATAAACTGGTCTCTGGCAGCTGTAATGGACTGGAGGAGAGCAAGTAAACTGAAGCTTAATCCCAACAAAACAGAGGTGTTCCTGATCAGCCAAAACACAGATCCAGGAATAGGGATTCAGCTTGTGTTAGATGGAATTACACTCCCCCTGAACTCAGGTTCATAGTTTGAGGGTACTTCTTGATTCAGCTCTGGGCCTGGAGGCTTAGGTTTCAGCAGTGACTTTTGCACAGTTAAAACTAGTCCACCAACTGCGCTCATTCCTGGATAAGTCTGATCTGGTCACAGTAGTACACGCTTTGGTTACATTCTGTTTGATATACTGTAATGCGCTCTACCTGGGTCTGCTTTTGAAGAGTGCTGAGAAATTTCAGCTAGCCCAAAGAGCTGCAGCCAGGTTGTTAACTGGAGCTGGCTACAGGAAACACACAACTCTCTTGTTGCAACAGCTTCATTTCCAGGCACAATTCAAAGTGCTGTTTTTGACCTATAAGCCCCTATATGGCTTGGGTCCTGGTTAAGGGATCATATCTCCCTTTATGAACCCATTAGAGTGTTGAGATTGTCCAGAGATGCCCTTGTCTCTGTCCACCACACCCTCGCCCCGTATTGTCATAACATTATTATCGTGCAGTTTTGCATGATAACAAGAGACACCCAGCAATAACTGCCAGTATATCTGCATTCACATGTTTAAACAGGTGCAGATCACTTTAGCAGTGTTATTGCAAGGTCAGCATGGTGCAATAACTAAACAATAACCTTCTGGTTTAGTCAAGAAAGCTGGTTTTGCTGAATTTGGTGAGATGAGGAGGTGCTAATTTACTTATTTATGTAAACAATATCCCAAAACAGTCTTCCATTTCACAGGATCCATTGATGCAGGATTGATGCTTGTGTTGCCATCTACAGAACCACCAATTCCAAATTTAAAGCAACAGAACAGCACTCAAGAATCCTGAATCACCAGAAATGAGTTGCCAAAAGAATCTTGTGGTTACAGGTCTAATCTCATCATTGCAAGATTTTGAAAGAAAAAATAAATTTAAAAAATGCATGCTCAGAGCTGGGGGGGAAAAGGGGGGGTTAGAGGCTGAGGTCATGTGCACTGTGTGGAAAACAGAGACCAGAAGCATTTGTCACAAAACAAGGACTGTCATGCTATTGAAATGTAATGCAGAAATAAGTGTTTTATTAGCATTATTGCATGTTAAAGAAATTTTGTGATTACAGTCTAAAAGCAGTCTCATGCAACAATCTTCTTAGACTCTGGAGGCCAGGGTTCATTTCCCTGATTAGCCATGGAAATCTACTGGGTGACACTCCCAGAAAACCTTGTGATGGGGTCATTTTAGGGTCACTATGAGTCAGAAATGACTTGAAGGCACATGCAATAACAATAACCTTGAGTACAAGAAACCACTCTGACAATTTTGTACCAAGGATGTCACAGTCCTGAGTTTGCCAGATCTGAGCAGGGCTGTTGATAACAGACTGTTTTGGAAGTCTCTCATTGATAGGGTCACCATAAATAGCAGTAAACTTGATGGCACTTAACAAACAACAACAATTGTATAAATTTATCATGTTTGCATATTATTATTATTATTATTATATTAACCTTTATTTATGAAGCGGTGTAAATTTACACAGCGCTGTACATGCAATCTTTTTAGTTAGACGGTTCCCTGCCCTCATATGAGGAATCATCCCAGAACTAGCTGAAGTTTTAAAGAAACTTATTTTAATGGGCACTCAAATGTTGACAATGGCACGTTCCAAACACGCCGATAGTACGTGCTCGGCATGTACTAGGGTTACGAAAGGGCGTCCTTTCCGAATGCCCTAACTCTAGTACGTGCCGAGCACGTACAAAATGGCAGAGCCTTATACACATGGGCGCCACCATTTTGATGTGCTGGACACTTAGCATCCACACGTCTCCCTGCACTTGCAATGTCACGAGTGCGCCATTTGCGCACTCGTGTGTCGCAACTGCGATGCAAAAAGAAGCCGCTTTTTGCGGCTCCTTTTTCCGCCGCCGGGAACCCTCCCCATTTGGAGGCTGAGGCTTCCCAGCGGTGGAAACGGAGGCAGCAGCAGACCGCCCTTTTTGGGCGGTCTGTAAAACGCCAATATTGACTTTGAATCTGAATAAGATACACCAAAGGCTTAAGGGAAGAAAAGAAACAAGACAAGAAAAAAAGACACCCCTCCAAAAATGTATTAAAAGTCAATATCTTTTGTGGTTCTTTGTATTAAGAACCTATCTGTATACATCTTGATGTATAACTTTTTGTACTATTACCAAAATTTTAAAAAATTAAAAAGTTTTTAAAGGAGGTGGTACAACTGTTCAGAGAAGGGACTTATTGCCTAGGCTCCTACCCAAGAAACCGGCATCCAGTTGTGAGCATCACATGATCTGTGGTTCAGATATGTCCCTGACCATTTTTAAGGTCTGTCAAATTACCATCCCCTGGTGGAGAAAAAAATATTTTAAAAAGAGAATTGCCACTTCTAGAAGCCTCCAGGAGTGATGATTGTCATGTAAAACATAACACAGCCCCTCTCCAGGTACCATCTTTTAGTCAAAAAAAGGAGCTCAATGGAAAGGAAAGCTGAATTAAACCAACCTCTATAAATACCAAAAATGGGTGGTGTCATCTGCAGCAGGTCCTGGGGTAGGATGGGGATTGGTCCCTAGAATCTGACTCATGGCATTTTCACATTCCTCAAATTTCAATTGCCCTTGCAGTTTTGCTTCATCCTCAATCTTTCTTCCATATGATCAATTGATAGTCTCAGGACCTACTTACAGTCTCTGGCAAAGTGGAAGAATCTCAGGGCAAGAGCACTGCCTTGAAATGTGAAATGTATGTATATTTTCCTTTGTTAGACTTGGTGGTGGTTGTATTTTTTTTTTAAATTTGAATAACATGCTGTGAGTAACTGATGTTATTGTTTAAGGTATCATGTTTAATAACATCACTAACCCAACGACCCTAGAAAGGGGTGTAATTTGAGTGTTTAAGCTGCATCTGATTTTTAGTTTTCGTTTTACTGAACAAAATAATTATAGGAGCAATTGCTATAGACTGTAAAAAAAGAAGAACACATTCATTTTAGCATCTCTCATCTCTATTCAGTAAGGTATTTCAAAACCCTTGCAGCCAAAATGTTTGTGAGAGAAGTCAGCATATTGATATAGCAGAGTACATATCTGGTTCCCCAGAGAAGTCAGAAAAGTAACATCTAATCAAGGTTCTAGGCTTAAACAAGTTCTAGTAGTTCTATAGTTTTCCCTTTACACAGATATGAACGGAACTAAAACAAACCATTCTGAGACTCTGCCAGAATGACACATTGCACCTCCAAAGGCAGTTCTAGTTCTGTGTTCCTAATATGTTTCTGCTGTTGTCGTTGTTGTTGTTGTGTGCCTTCAAGTCGTTTCCAACTTATGCCAATCCTAAGGCAAACCTATCATGGGGTTTTCTTGGAAAGATTTGCTCATAGGAGGTTTGCCATTGCCTTCCCCTGAGGCTGAGAGCATGTGACTTGCCCAAGGTCACTCATGTTGTTACCTCCACACAATTTCGAGAGGAATGCAACAGAAGAAGTGTGGCTAATACACTGTGTTCCATCCTGCCTTCTCCTAATTCTAACTGAAGGCAGCAGACTGAAAATCCTAACGGGGCTTCTGATTGCATATGCTCACAGAAATGGAGTTAATGAGCATGTATCATATGAGAAAGTGGTGTTCTTTCTTAGTCAACCAACCCAAGGATGAGCCATTGACCATTGTGTTGTAGAAAATAAGCACATAATTAATGCACAGTGTAAAATTGAACAGCTAACAGATGGATTAATTACAGACTGATTGTATGTCTGTATATATGTGTGTATGTCACTGCTAACAAGAGACTATGACAAAGTTATTTTGAGATAGAGATTTGAGTTTGCACAGAACTCAGGATATTTGCGAGGTTACTGGAAACTGCTTCCCAAATGAAAGTGTTAGCAATTTAGAGTGTGCCTAATTAAAAAGAAATATCCATACATAAAGACACAATAATGGTAAACAAATGGCAGAGACCAGATTTGTTTCTAATAAATGTAGAGGCAATCACAACACAATGCAAAAACTCCCAGCATAAGGGGCAAAGTATCAGACATGCAATAAAAGCAAACTATTTGAGGAAAAATGTGTTTTCCTCAGCACAAATTGAGAAGGGAGACAAAAGCAAAATACATTAATGAACGTGCAGCTGTAAGATAAAGGGTGGTGGTAGTGGTGATCATGATCATGCCAAACCAAACTTCTTGCTTGATTCTTCTCAAAGCAGGACTTTACAACAGATTGCTTTGTGACACTGGGAATAAATGAACAAAAATTGAATTTCAAAACAGATCCTGATGCTGAATGCAGCATAATCACACAGCTAGCAGAGACAAAAAGATTAGTGATTGCCCACTGTTAGCACTGCAAATTAGGCTTGTTTCACAAAACAAGCTCATGCTACAAAGCTATGCTGGCATGACTGCATGAGGACAGATGCCACTCAGATTGTAAAAATTCAGCCAAGCTGGAAATTTCATGTGCGCTTAGGTTAAAGAGGAGTTTGCAAACAGGGATAATCCAATAGGTTTAGAACCTGCCTGCAATAAGAATAGAAAAAAGACAATCCTCATGGCACACTATGGGTATATCTCAGTTAACAAAGCTCCTGGCAATAAAACTCATTTTTATAAAGCCTTTTTATGGCCACCCAGCTGCCCTTTTCCATCTTGTCTTCTGTCTAGTTGGAAGTTTCTTAGTAGCATCAGTATTGGGAAGATAATAACATGTACAGTCATCCCTCCATATTTGCGGATTTGATATTTGCGGATTTGATTATTCACAGATTTCATTAATATGTTTTCTCTAGGACTGTCTAGGTCCTCCAGTGCAATTCTGTGGTCAACTTTAACTAAAAGTTGCACTGAAAGACCATTTGTAGCTACTCCAGTGGCATTCTATGGTCGGTGTATGTTGGACATTGACCACAGAGTTGTACTGGAGGACCTAGAGATTCCTAGAGAGGAGTCCTCTCAGGTAAAAACAGTGTTTTTGTTATTTGCGGTTTTTCCATATTCATGGGGGTCTTATTCCCCTAACCCTAGCGAATATGGAGGGACAACTGTATATTCTTAGTTCTGAATAAAAAGATTGCTGAAATGTGTTATTGTTTATCATTATGCAGTAAGAACCTATCTTATTCTTTTCATGTTATTTCTGCCACTGGTCCTAAATTTTCTGTTAAAGAAGTAACACCCGGGAACACATCACACTTCATTAACTAAGGCAAACCTGCTTTCAGAATCTTCACCGCATTTGGATTTAAGGTCCTGCATATTTTCACCAGTACATTTGCATATAATGCTAGTTTAATATTATGGTTTGTGCTACACCAGGCTGAGTCCAGCCTTCCCCCACCTTGTTCCTTCTAGAGATATTGGGCTACAATTCCAGCATGGCTGGCTAGACATTGTGGAAATTGCAACCCAACAATCTATGGAGCACCAGGTTAGAAAAGGCTACCCTAGTCAACTCCCCATAAACAACATTAGTTTGCAACTCTAATGAATAATAGGTAGAACAGAATTACTAGAATACAATTATTCAGCTGGATTTATTTTTTTTAAAAAAATCATACAATTACAAAGGGGCTGGAAAAACCATTTTTAAAATTCCTCATTTTCTGGCCTGTTCACTGAATTTTGTAACATGTGTGGGACAGCAATGCGGAAAAACAGCTCACCCTAAATTCAAAGCATGCACATTCTATTTTTATTTTGATTGCAATCAACATACACCAAAGCATTTACAAATGATTAAAAACTCAAGCAGCAGCAATCTCAAGCTCCATGGTTCCACCCTGGTAGTTGATCACATCATGAAAAATTGAAACATTAGACAAGGGGAGAGAGAAGAGTATAGCCTATGAGTGTCATCATACCCTCCAACTGTCCTGATTTGGCAGGGATCATTTTAATTAGTCCTCAATTAATCCTCTGTTGTCCCACTTGTTCAGCTGCTTTTAAAACATCTCAGTTTCTCTCTCCTCCTCACACACTCTGACTTTGGTCCAATGCATACTACAGAAATAATGCAGTTTGAAACTGCTTTAACTACCCTGGCTCAGTGATAGGGAATCCTGGGAATCATAGTTTATTGTGGCATCTGACATAAAAGGTTAAATGTCTCACAAAACTGCAGATCCCAAAATTTTCTAGCAATGAGCAATTAAAGCAGTGTCAAACTGGATTATTTCTGCAGTGTGTTTTGGATCTTTGTCTCCAGCTTCCTTCAGCTGCTGCAAACTGAGCTGAAACTTCAAAAGCGGCTGACAGTTAGCAGGGTATAGAGGAAAGGAGGGGGCACAGCCTCATCCTTCCCAGTAGGGTCAAGCAAAATCAAACCACTGCAGCCTCTCCTAGCTTGTGTCCTCATTAATATGTTTTGCCATCTTGACCATATTCTGATGTTGACTGGCAACATGTCTCCTGTTTTTCACCTGTGAAATGTTGGCGGGTATGTGCCACACAGCCTTGAAAAGCCATTATGTGTACCTGTAAGGATTCTTCCTCCCCAAAATTGGGGGTAAATATTACTTTGCTATGTATCGGCGCATTTCAGAAGCTCACATTCGTAAGGCCTGAACACTGCGTGTCATTACAGGTCTTTTTTAAAGCACAGGGAGGCTGTGCAGACCACCCCTAAGGGGTGGCTTGCTGCTGCCTCCAGCTGCACTGGATCGGGGCCACGCCAACCACACTCTGCAGTCCTGATCTGGCCTTTGCAGAGCACAAAAAGGAGCCACAAAAGGTGGCTCTTTTTTGCAACCTGCAAAAGGTATGATAGCCATGGCACCATGGCTTTACTGCACTTCTTCAGGGCTGCATCATTCGGACACAGCGCCAGAGGAGTGTCATGATGCCACACGCCATGTGGTGTGACACGTAGTGTCATGCCAGCCTGGGGGCAGAGCCAAAGCATGTGTCATATGGACGCCACACTCCAACTCCGCCTCAACCCATCTTTTCTTTGCTGGTATGCACAACCCCCAAGTGACCAGACCAAGAAGCCCAGTCACTTACTGGTTTGAAAAAAAAAAATCTAAACATTAGAATGGAGTGGAGTGAGAAGGTAACAATGGGGAACACTGCCTTCAGAGTACAATGGAAGACCCAAAGCAGTCCCCTGCACTTTTCCACCCTTTCATTACAGTATACAAATTGTGAAGTCAAAGGGTTTCATGGCCGGCATCCATAGTTTTTTGTGTGTTTTTCAGGCTATGTGGCCATGTTCTATAAGAGTTTATTCCTGACATTTCACCAGCATCTGTGGCTGGCATCTTCAATACAAATTGGCTTGAAAGTTTTCAAGCTAACAACATCCAGAGGTTTTAGATTTACATGCTCTACAGGTTGTAGGTAAAGGAGAGTTCTGATCTAGAAAACATGAAGAAATCTGTCCTACAACATGGAACCGCTTTTTAACATTACTTACCTTTTTCTGCCTTTCCTTTAGATTTCCCTCCCCAGGTTTCCCTATCTTTAAAAAAAAAAACCCGTATTACTGGTATTACTCTCCTTAGTCTGGATGCAACTGATTTTCCCACCAATCTCTCAAATCGAATGCTGTAAAATTCAGTATTTCTTTCATCTTCACAGGCTTTATTCAGTGGCTGCACTAGAAATCTCTCCAAATTTATGAGTGAGAAACGTAGGCGGGTTACAAACCGCCACTTGGGACATCCTCAAGACGTCCCAGTTTTAAAAAGGACTCTGTCCGTAAAAAATGGCGGCGGCTGTTCCACATGGCCGCCGCCGCCATCTTGACGTAACGGACGCTGTGCATCCACACGTCACGTGGCGCTAATGACGTCGTGAGTGCGCCATTAGCGCCTCGCGGCGTCATTAGCGCGCCGCCAGAAGAAGCTCCATTTTGGAACTTCTTTTTTGCTCCGTAATTGAGCTGCGCGGTTTGGCTGCGGCAGCTCTCTCACGGAGCAAACAGCAGCACCGGGAAACCGCCGCAAAGCGGCGGTTTGTAACGCCTCATAGACTGACAGATTGAAAGCAAATTATCCTGGCTAGAAAATTACAACAAAATCAGTAGATTTTGTACATTTATTTATTAGATTTAAAACGGATAACCTGTATTGCCATCTCCATATGGAGATGCTGAAAAGTGTCTAACAAAGACACAGAAAACAGAAAATAATGATAAAATAAAAATATGAGTTAGGCCTGCATCTGCACTGCATTTTGACACTGCTTTAACTGTCATGGCTCCATCCTATGGAATCCTGGGATCTAATGTGTGTTGTGTCACTGTCTGGCAAAGCAGGATAAATATCCCACAAAACTACAAATCCCAGAATTCCATAACATTGAGCCATGACAGTTAAAGCAGTTTCTGCAGTGCAGATGCAGCCTAAAATCAGCAAAATTGGATCCTGCTTTTGTGTCCATAGAATCTTTTCCAATTTTTTGACTAAAGCCTTTTTTAAAAAGGTACAGACATCAAAGGAGGATTTAGGACAAAATTAAATGTCCTTGCTGCTAATTTTATCTTTCTGCTTCAGGTAATCTACAGTTCAAAGAAGATTCAAGAAAGAAAATGGCAAACCCTTCACTTTTTTTTTCCTTCTGCTAACCCTGCAAGCTAAACATGTACCATTTATTTTTAAATTAAGTGAAAATTAGCCAGGTGTGTTAGATAAGCTTTCTATACACAGGTCTAAATATTGACAAAGAGAGATGTGTCACTGGAAAATCATCAGTCTAGCAATTATCACGTTAGAATGTTAAGTAGAAAAAGATGTGAAACTTCCAAATGTGTCAATACAGATTATTTCATTTCCACCAGCTATCAGCTATATTGTGAACATTGATGACTCGATGTATATACAAAAGCAGGTCACCTGCTGGAAGCAAAGGCTTTCCATGCATCAAGCAAAATTGCTAGGGTCATAGGGAAACCATGGATTATAGTTCATAGACCCAAACACAATAATGTCAAAAAGTATTTAGTACTAAACAAATAGGAAGTGGCAGTTGATAGCTTCCAAATTAGTGATGTGGTGAATCCACTCCAAATTTTATTCTGAACTTTATGAGTTATCTAAAGTGCTAAACTCTATCCTCAAAATAGGTTCAGGACCTTGGGTAGCTCTATTATCCTTCACTTTAAAACTTGGGGTGGATTGACTACCCCACCGACATGGGAGTCTCTATCCTTTACTACAAATAATAAAAAGCAAAATAAGATTCTGCCTATCTCCCTCATTTATTACATCTTCATATTGATAAATTCTAATGGTCTCCTGTTGTGTTAATATTTACATTCTCACCTCATGGGCACTATTCACTATTCGTTTGCCAGAAGGTTAATCCCATGTGTCGTTTCTTCTTCCAACATTTATAAGTATGTAAACCAGAAGAATGTTGGTTCTCCAGATGCTGTTTGGCTGCAAATCCCATCAACCCTAACCAATACAAGCAGTACTGAGCTATTCTCATCATATGGAGGGCCACACATTACTCACCCTTGCCATAAACTGCAACAAACTAGAGCTCAGAAATGTTATTTTGGACTACAGCTACCAGAATTCCCCAGCTTATATTTGATTATAACTCCCACAATCCCTCATTCTGGGTGTTGTCCGTCAAAATGATAACATTCAAAATGTTCTGTGACAAACCAGAAAAAAATGTATGTAAGCAGTTTGTGGCAGTCTTCCTTCTACATTCATAGAATCATAGAGCTGGAAGAGACCTCAAGAGCCATCCTGTCCAACCCCCTGCCATGCACACAATCAAAGCACCCCTGACAGATGGCCATCCAGCCTCTGTTTAAAGACCACCAAAGAAGGAGTATGAACAGTGAGCTATTTGCAACATTGCTTCTTGCTGAAAAAGCTGGGTAGTAAGTATAGGAAGCTGCCTTGCAGTGATGTGACTGCTAGTACATCTAGCTCAGCATCAGCTACTTAGATTAGAAACAACTCTCTGGGTTCTCAGAGTTCCTTCCCAGCTGTACCTGGAACCGCTAAGATCTTCTTTATGCCATGCATGTACTCTTTCACTAGCTGTTTTACTGACATTGCCTTGTAAGCGGCCTTATATCCCCATAATCCAGCTATATTTTGATATCACATTGCTGGATGCCAGTATGGACTATAGAGGCTGTGATGACCTACTAAACATCAGGAAAAGTAGTGTTTTGAATATGGCACATAGATCATAGACATGTGAACAATTGAAAACAAAGGGTGAAGGGGCTTGCTAGAGGAGGCACACTCTGCATTTTACAAAAACTGAAAGCCAAAAGATAGGTTCTTGCCAAGAGATCAAACAAGATTGGATTCCCTTTTATCTCCTGATGTGTTCCTAAATGTCCTTCCTGTCTACCCATTTTGGGGTACTCCAGGTCCTGGCAGTGTGTTGAAATGTCAATAAAGCTACCATAAACCAATATGGTCTTTATCATCTTCTGGATATCAAAGCAATGTGTGACTTCAGAAACCTTTTTGGTCCTTCCTAAGGGCTATCAAGTCTTTGTTTCTCATAAAATCAACTTAGCCTGGGGCTAGTTTTAAAGTATAAATATCACTAGGAAAACCTGGCTGCCATGCCACATGTAACCCTCCTGCTATGCTCAGAGGCTGACTCCCAGTCTGAGCTGTTCCTGATTTCCATGAACTATTCTTGGAGACAGGTGGATATACCCCCTCAATCCAACCCTCAGACTCCACTATCCCCTTCCATTTTTCCATTTCACTTAGCTCTATATGCCTTCAGACCTGGAGCTGGTACTTTTTGTAGATAGCACTGAGATATCATTTAAGAGATAATGATAGTTTTCCACTAATTTTTATCCTGTAACACAACCTAGCTTAAAAAGTGACATCACTGCTATGCATTTTACTATGGAGTTCAAAGACAACATAAAGACTTGCTGATGATTTGCACCAAAATGTCACATCTGAAAGTATTTATGGGGTGGCTGGCATGCAGTGTACATAATGGATTATTAATGAAAAAATACATCATAGAATGGCACAAAAAATCCCAGTACCCCACTTTGAGAGCATATTTGTAAACCGCTTAGGGAGTGCTTAAGTGCACTGATAAGCAGCATAGAAATGTACTTGCGATTGCTATATATTGGCATTAAATTCTGTATGTCTTTTTTTTTTCTTTAAATAGACTTATACTCCTGGCATTGTACATTCCCTTAAAATTTATTTCTGTTCAGTTGTTTTACTATGACAGAGAACAAGTGCCATATTTTAAGCTGAGAAGCAACATTACCAAGAAAACATACTCCCTGAATTTGGAAACTCCTAATTTTTGTGCCACACAAGAACAGCCCAATTCAGCAGGGGTAGGGGATTGCTTCTATTTATCCTAATGGTTTTACCATCCCTGAAGAAAAATATATGGAATTGACATGAATGTTCTATTTCATGGTGGGAAACCTGCAATCTGTGGGCCAAGTGAGGCCTACAGGATATCCTTGAATAGCCTGCAGTTTCTTTTCCTGAACAACTTTAGTAGTTTTTTTTTTTTTTTCAAAAAAGCTTTCACTTGGTGCTAGCGGAAATATTTTAACCCTAACTGCAACAGGGTGGTAGAATTATATGGGAAGAACCCAACTGGAGAAAGGTTAAACCTTGCTTCTCCATACATTTCAGTTTCCCACCCAAATCACTGCCCTACACACCAAGTAAGCCTGAAATGGCCTCTTATTCAACCTAACAGAAGCTTTGTCAAAAGCCTAATCACAAGACCATAGAACAGGGTGAGGAGATGTCCTCCTTTTTCAGGACATATCCTATATTCCAAACTTCTGTCTAGGTAGTATTCCAAAATGTCCTCCACTTTCAGCATGACTAAGAAAAGTTCTACAACTATTTTACCCAAATTACCCAAATTGCTGGGGACCCGGGAGGACACCCATAAATTAATATGTCTTAGGTAAATGTAATATTAGCTCAAACGAGAGATATAGTATGGCTGGCATAACAGAGGCCCGGATAACAATCCAAATGTATACCAGGTACAAATCACACAGAACTCCGGAGGCAAATCCAAATAGGCTTTAGTGTTTTTATTAGAGAAAACAATCAGCACACACAAGCGCACACACATTCACACACACAGAAATTAAGAGATGCCTTTGCTGTTTGCTTTTGCCTGCGTCTAGAGGGAAATGCAAAATTCACTCTTTCTTCTCTCCATTGTTGAGTTAATTAAGTTCAAGCTACTTTGAAGCAATTGAAGTATGTTGAGAACACAGGTGGAAGGTGAGGAGAAGGAGGAGAAACTGGTATATTTTTAAAGCAGTTGAAAAGTGGGGTGATAATCAGTAAGGACTGTCCCTGCCAAATCAGGCAATTGACAAATATGGGATTTGCTTTCCACATGTACTTTGTCCATACCCCGAAAGATCATACATCCACACTTCATTAGGTTTGCTCAGTATATAATGGATGCTCTGAGCACCTTGCATGATACGTTCTACTCTAGCTTATTTAAGCTGTCTTCCTGTAGGGAAGTTTGTATACTTTACAATGGTCATATCAATGCCAGCTGAAACCACCCATACTGAAGTGATGGCTAAGACAGAAAGTGATTCATAACACATTTATCATCTCCTTGACAGTGCAGTCCACCTCTTGGGATTCTGTCCAGTGGCATAAAACCTGTCCCCATGATGAAAGGGGGCAATAGTTGTAACATATGCAGCTCTCCTCACTGCAGGTTCTGCATGATGAAGCAAATACTGCAACATCTTGGGCAGACTCATCATAGCAAAGTGTGAACCTACGCTATAGGAGGAAACTAGAGGGATAAAACAAGGCTATGTTCCACACTTGATGGTGTGACGTAAGCTGCAAATATTTTAAACAGAACTTGAAATCTGCGCTAGGACTATTAATTGAGCTCAGGACACCAACCAACATGCAGAATATGGCCCCAAGTCACAGAGATTTTAGGCAACAGTTTCTCCTGTGTTTAAATTTTAAGAGTAGTTGCCATAGCAACTGCTAGACACAGCATATGGTATGTCTGCTACCTCTGAGATAACAGAGCAATTTCTAAAGAATTTACTTTACAATATGGTGTGAACACTTGTACTTTTTACCATTTTTCCAGAGTGTTGTATAAGGTACTGTTGTTCCCTGACATACTCCTCATGCTGAATGCTCATTTTGTGCATTCTTTACATGCAAACCAAACACTTTCTTCCTTTTTCTTTATTTAGTCACACTAATGCCCTGTAAATTCAAAGCAAAACAGAAAATATTAAAGGACACAATCTGCTGCAAAGTTTTTCGAAGCAAGCTGCTGTGTAATACACTTGCAAAGCTCCTATGAAGATAGACTGTGGTTTATATCATCTTGTTCAATAGTGAACAGGTAAGGAATGTGTAGTGTGCACACCTTTCAAGTGCAATTGTTGACCTTCTCCATTCCCCATCTTCATGTCCACTCCATACACTGCATCCATATTACACTGTAACAGCACTTTACCACTTTAACTATCATGATTCCTTCTGGAATCTGTAGTTTGGAGGAAGTTAGCATTTTCCATAGACAGACACTAGAGGTCTCAGGTGATCATGGGATTCTATAACTGTACAACACCCAACATGCTTAGTTCCACTGGTAGTTTTTCATTTGTTTTTCAATGGGTCAAAAATCTATCTTCGTTTTTGTACATTTTTTCAAATGTACACATTTTTGTGCTCATTTCTGAAACTGTAACAAAATCATGAAAGTGTTTCTTGTGTTAATAAATGAACTTTATTTAGATTTATCAAGTGCATGTTTTGGAGTATAATAATTTTGCTCAATTCTGTGCTAGTTTTTGTCGGGGGAAGCAGCCAAATGGAGAAGCTGATAACACTGATGCAGGCAAATGCAAACAACAACAACAATAATATATATATATATATATATATATATATATATATATATATATATATAAAAATAAATATATGATAAAAATAAATATAAATATAATAATAATAATAATAATAATAATAATAATAATAATAATAATAATTTTTTTATTTTTATTATACTTCATTTAATAACTTTTTAAAGGGCAGCTAACAATAATAAAATACAATACAATATATATCAAAATCTACTTCCCTCCCCCCTTTAAAAAGTTATTAAATCAATTATAATTAAAACCAACAAATTAAAACAACATAACACATACACACCATTACAAAACAGACAAAAACAAAACAGCAAACTGTGGCAGCAATCCACTCAAATTTCCAGAGAGGACCTTAGGGACTCTCATGAGAAGAGGGTTCTTGAGGGTGGGATTATCTATCCAGGAAAGGCCTGCCGGAAGAGATCCATCTTGACAGCCTTTTTAAAGCTGTCTAAAGATGTCAGTTGCAGCAGCAAATCTATGAGCACAGTACCAGTCCAATGTCCAATTGAGCAAAACCAGAAGCCAGTCCAACTTCCAGGGTTCCGGAGAGCAGATCAGCGAGTCCAATCCAGGGTCAAGAGTTCTAGATCAATCTGAGGTCTAGGAAGCAAGGGGTCCGGCAACAAAGTCCGAGGGAGTCAGAGAGAGACGCTTTCACCAAGGAAAACAGATAGACTCTGACGGAGAGGCTCGGTGTCTCACAGGTCTTTATATTAGGCCAGCTCCTAATATAATCATTGGTGAGCGCTTCTTATATAACCTTCGGGAACTCCGGAGGCACGCCCTTTCTGTCCTTCTTTGGCTGAAGGTAGGTATCGGCTCATCCTGCTCCTCTATGTCTCCCAGTCCTGGACTCTCTGCTGGGGGAAGGCTGGGCTCCTTAAACTGTTAAACTGTTTAATGTATTTCTAGAATATTTAAATTATTTCTCTTTTTTTAAAAAAATGTTATTATTCTAAATTATTTTAGATTAATTTATCCTATATACCCCTCTGAGATATTGTGACACAGAGTGGGATAAAAATATTTTAATAATTAAATACATTTGTACTTTTTTTCCAGATGTATCTGCATCTGTCTATCAATATGCAGATTCTACACCACAATTTTTGTCCAGTCCACAAACCAGGAGGTGTCAACCAAGTGAAGCCCATACACACACCATCGAAGGAACTTCCTTGCATATCCTTAGATACAGTGGCAAACCTATTACATTTCAAACCCAGCTTGGATCATTTCTAATACCTTCCTCTTTCTTACAACAAAATGATTTTCAGTAAAAATTATGAAATGAAATGAATAATAATAATAGCCAGAAAGAAAACATAAACAATGAAAATTCAATTTTATTCAACCGCTGATGTTGCCCCCATTGGCCCCCTGCGTCCTGCTCCTTCATCCCCCTCCTCCTCCTTCATGCCATCTTGTCCTCTCTGCCACCCTGCCACCCATCCCATCATCCCCTGACTACTCCTTCAGTCCGATCCTGGCCCCAG
>NC_056522.1:331655537-331691828 GCF_019175285.1 Sceloporus undulatus
TGACCCCCTGCCACCCATCCCATCATGCCCTGGCTGCTCCTTCAGTCCGATCCTGGCCCCAGTGACCCCCTGCAACCTATCCCATCATCCCCTGGCTGCTCCTTCAGTCCGATCCTGGCCCCAGTGACCCCCTGCAACCTATCCCATCATGCCCTGGCTGCTCCTTCAGTCCGATCCTGGCCCCAGTGACCCCCTGCAACCTATCCCATCATCTCCTGACTGCTCCTTCAGTCCGATCCTGGCCCCAGTGACCCCCTGCAAACTATCCCATCATCCCCTGGCTGCTCCTTCATTCCGATCCAGTCCCCAGTGACCTCCTGCAACCTATCCCATCATCCCCTGGCTGCTTCTGCATCCCGATGAAGGATGACAGCTAAGGAGGGGGCAGGGAAGGAGGACAGCATCCAGAGCCCCATTGAGCATGCACAAGTGTGCTGATTCAAATCGTTGAACCCCCAAAGTATGTTCCGGTGTGGTAATACAATGTGTACTCATCAAGCTTTGCTTGAATCTGCATCACATGACTTGTCTGGAATCGAACTGACTCCGCTTCCCCCTCGATTCGGAAGGGCAACAGAAAGGCAACCAGGTGTGGTAAAACATCACGTTTTAATGTGAATTTGCATTGCTAGACAGGAGTGACTCCACATCTGGTGTGAAAAAACATCCCTTTTCACATTGCTAGAACAGGAGTGACTGTGGATCTGAGCTGCAAACCCCCCACGTGTGATAAGGCTCACTGAAAAGTCAAGACTGCCTCAGAGTGGGCAGTAGTAATAGAGTTAGATAGCTTGAGTGACCCAAAGTGTCCACCTTTCTTGTCTACCTATCCTGACCCCTCTGTGATGTAAACTTACATTCTTAGGGATGTTCCTCCACCACTTGTCATCCTGCCAGTCCTCTCTCAGCTCTTTCCTAGAATTAAACAAATTAAGAGTAGCACCTTGAGTAATTTCCCTATTAGAATAGAGTTCCTACAATACAGTCTTTATTTTATTTCTCCAAGCCATTGGTGTCTTTACTCTTTAAACAGGATCTCTAACTGCTGCACACACTATCTGTCAGAAGGAACCTTATGATTTTTCTCTTTCAGCTTCTAAATCTATTGTGGAGGCACTATGTCTTTATCAGAAATCTTAAAGGGATAGGAACCCTTTTCCTTTTGACATATATTTGCCTTTATTCTTGGTACTCTGATTATACACTTGCCCCTCCCTTGGTGTCCGCGTTTTTGGTACTTCGCTACGGCAAACAATGAGGGACAAAATGATGTGTATGCTGGAGCGCACTGCCATTATAACCAATGAGCCTTGAATATCTGCAAATTGGGAGGGATGAGTGTACTTGGTACTCTGATTTAGACAGTGGCCCATCAGAATCGACTGTGGTTTGGTTCCAGGATGCCCCATGGATACCAAAATTCATAGATGTTCAAGTCCCATTATATACATTATACAGTCGGCCCTTCTTATACACGGATTTTTTATACACGGATTCAAGCATACACGGTTTTAAAATGTTCAAAAAAAGTATAAATTTCAATTATCAAGCCTTGATTTTCCATTTTTTATAAGGGGCACCATTTTGCTATGTCATTATATTCAATGGGACTTGAGCATACACGGGTTTTGTTATACACGGGGATCTTGGAACCAAACCCCAGCGTATAACAAGGCTGCACTGTATAAAATGGCAAAATTGAGGTTTGCTTTTTGGAATTATTGGCGGGTTACAGACCGCCCTCAAGTGGCAGTTCTCCCGCTGCCGCCATTCACTGCGGAGGGAAGCCCCAGCAGCCAGACCGTGAGGCTTCCCGGCGCAGCGAAAAAGGAGCACCGAAATGGCACTCCTTTTCAAAACGCGGAAGTGGCGCCGCGAGGGGCGAATCACGCCCTCGTGGCATCACTTCCGCCATGACACGTCTGGACGCTATGCATCCAAGATGTCAAAATAGCGGCGCCCATGTGGATGGGTGCCACCATTTACGACGCGCTCCGCGCGTGTTGGGGCCAAGGCTGGTTAGGAAGGGGCGACTCTTCCTAACCCTAGCACGCACGGAGCACGTCGTAAGTGGCGGTTTGTAACCATTATTTTGAAACTGGATTGTAGAATCTGTCAGTGCAGAAATGCTGGATATGGAAGGCAGATGGCACGATGAAAACACAGTTTACTTACAGAAAACTTGTTTCTGTCTTTTTACTTAGTAGTTTACAACCTGTGCTACTAACAAGGCTATGGTCCTAATGCATACTTTAATTAGGAGTAAAATGCATTGCATGCAAAGGGAAAGGGGCTGGATTGAGATAGGGGGAAAGAGAGAGACTCAGAGTAAATGTGCATAAGATTGCACTACAAGAGAACTAATAGATATTTCTTCTAAAACATTATGTGTTTTCAGGGAAGTAGTATAGAACAGAATATTAATAAAACCACTCAATTGTATATGCAAGAATTAATCTCATTTCTATCCTGTTCCATATTTTAAAATCTTTTCTTCCCCAACCTGTAATATGTCACTACCTCTTGAGCAGGTTAATCCCAGGAGGTCCCGTAACTGCAATTACTGCATTTAAATATTCCACATATCTGTCAAGTTTCAAAAGTATTCTGTGGTGTCAGTTTAAATATAAATATCTATAATTCTAGTTAATCACCATCACTTTTCGTCAGTTTTGAAAACTCGCTTGATGTCTATTTTGTGCTTGTGGCTGCATGCTGCTCAGGTTGCAGCTCTTGCCATTGATTTATTGGTTAAGAGGTTACCCAAAGCTGTTCTGCTACACAACAGTGTTCCTGTACAGACAGTCCAGAGCTTTTCACCAAACTAAAACTTGTCAATATCATTTTCCCCCCTTAATTGTTGAAATAAATTGCTCTGCTTTTCATACGGAACAGTAAGTGAGGCTGGAGTTGTTATACAAATATCAGGGTCTATCAGGGCTCTACTTACAAAAACACAAGCTTTTCATTCAAGTTGCCTTCTGCTTCTAAAGAACCTCCATATATTTAACCAGCAATGCCAAAGCTGTCAATACTTCTCAGCTGCTTTTGCCTTTTGACGCTAGTGCAGATTCTATACAATTTGTAATGACATCTTGTAAGCAGCCTGAATGGCTGTACAATGGGAAACAAGCATTTGAGTGTTTGAAGGAAGCTACAGTCCCTTAATTTTTACCAGAGAGGTGTCATAAGGGCACCATGTTTACCTTTAAACGTGATGTGTTCACATGTCGACATTTATTTATCCTGCTCCAATAGCCCTTGCAGTGAAGATAAAAGTACAATTATTTTTACAACAATGAAAGATTCAGGGTGCCAGAACTAATATCCTTGTGCCCAGCAACCATAACTAGTACCAATGAAAAGCACTTCAAAGCTTTTAATCTCCATGACAACCTACATCACATTCTTTAATAAAAATACCACTTTACACAAACATACTCTTTATGCTCACCTACTATATATTCATAAATATTACTTCCATTGCACACCGAACAACCTGTTCTTTAGCACCCTTGACTTCTTTTTCTTGCAAAATTAATCAATCAGCTGCACAGTTCAAATGGAACTTAATTTTATGCTCTTATGTCTACAGTTCACTACAGAATAAATCAAAGAAACAGATAGTGGAATTGGAAAAGCCTTTATGATTTGTAAGAAATTTATACCCACAGGACCAGAGACATTTGTATAATGAGCAAACCACATGTATTTTTTTATTTATTAAATGTATACTCTTACCTTTCGGTCCACACATGACATTAATGGCAATAAACAATGGCAAACTAAAACAAATACAATTAAAATACAGAAACATATTGTGGAGAGCATAGTCTAGCAAGGCAAGCATTATTGCTATTGTTTGTTGTTGTTATTACAGTATATCCATCTTTTCTCCAAAACTGGACTCAAGATTATTTATAAATTAAAACAACAACATCAATAGTCATAGTAGTAGTAGTAGTAGTAGTAGTAGTGGTATTACCACCTGCGTTTTCCCCAGTTTAGAACTCAAGGTGTCTTATAATTAAAATAATTAAAAATTCACAATGTGCAAATGCTAGAAATGTAATTGAATTAAATTAAATTATCAAAATTTTAAATCTATTAAAAACAGCAACCATCAAAAAGAAAGTATTAAATAGAAATTCCAGCACATTGTTCAAGGTCCTCTTTCCCTGAGCAGTTGGTCTGCCAAGGCCTGTAGAAACAAAACAAAAAAAGTTTTAATTGCCTGTGAAAACATAGCAAGGAGGGTATCAGTCTAACCTATTTGGGAGGGAATTCCAGAACCTGGAAGGAGAAGACCCTATTCTCACTAGATGTACCTGTGTGGGTGGTGAGACAGAGTGAAGGGACTCAACACACAGGTAGGTTCGTGCCAAGGAATAATCTAGACCTTCATATAATCTAGATCTAAAATGTATACATACACATTGACTTATCATTCAGCAGTTTATTTAATGCATCTTCTCTAGGTGAGACTAGTAACAGAATTTAGGTGTTGTACATTTTTCAAGATGCAGGGAAATTATGAGATTTGGACTCAGGGATTAGAGAGTGGAAGTATGGTGTAGTGGTTTGAGTGTTGAGCTAGGACTCTGGACAGCAGGATTCAAATCCTTGCTCAGCCCACTGAGTGAAACTCTTGGACAAGTCACACTCTCTCAGAGGAAAGCAACAATAAATTTCCTCTGAAGAAATTTTGCAGAGAAACCCTTATATAAGTTTGCCTTAACTCTGAGCTTACCTGAAGGCACATAATGACAACAAGGAATAGGACAGTAATGTCACACTTTTTCATACCAGGAAATGGCAAAATTTGTTAACTGAATATCCAGCAAAGCTTGCACACATCCATTGGTTTGAGTCCTAACTGATGCCCCATAAACAGAACAACTTCCATGCACAGAAGGGAATTCATATCCAGCAGAAGCTTCCACGGTAGGAACAGAGGAAAGAAGCCATTCCCCTCGATTTCCCCCTTCTGCAGCCTTCTTGTGCCAACTTTGCACTCTTCCAGTGGATGCAAGCTACAGGAAAAGAGATTCCACTTAAACATTAGGAGGAACTTCCTGACAAATCAAAGCAATCCTGACAGACAGGGCTGTTTGACAGTGGAACACACTCCCTAGGAGTGGAGTGGAGTCTCCTTCCTTGGAGGTCTTTAAACATAGGCTGGATGGCCATCTGTCAGGGATGCTTTGATTGAGAGTTCCTGCATGGCAGGGGATTGGACTGGATGGCCCTTGTGGTCTCTTCCAACTCTACAATTCTATGATTCTGATTCCAGACACACAAATTCTAACTTTCTAGATCAGATTTTTACAGGCAGAAGAGGATGCAAAGGCAGGAGGGGACTAACAACAACACCCCCACCACCCTGCCCATCTTATCTGAGGAATTCTTATGACAAGACCTTCTCTGCCTGCTCCACCCTGTCTTTTTTAAAAAAAAGTTTATTTCCCTTCTCTGCTTCCAGTTTTGTTAATTTCAAGCAGGGGATATAGTGCTTTATTTTCCAGGTTCCATGAGCTGGATTATAAGTATCGGGTTCAAGAAGAAATGTGGGTTACTTTGCCCATGGAGTCTGAAAAATACAAACAATATTCTGCTTCTGGTGCTGCTGCTGCTGCCTGCATATATTTATTTCTACCAAGATCTCCTGCACCTTGAAATTACAACTCCTTGACAACTTGATACAGTGATTCCTTCTTCTACTATACACCTGTTAATTAAAATATATAGTACTCTTATCTCTCTGCTTGCATGTGTTCACTATTACCGCTTTTGCTTCAATCTTCTCTTATGTTCATAGTAATCCTCTGAGCTCCATCCCTTCTGTGAATCTTTTTATAAGTACTTTTCATTTGATCATTTCCTCATACAGGTTGTGTCTCTCTTATCCAAAAAGCTCAGGACCAGTGTTTTGGATTTCAGATTTCTTGGGATTTTGGAATACCTTTATTTGCATATATGAATATAATTTGATAATAAATGAAATAAATAAAAATAGCAGTCATAGAAGAAATACATAAATTCAGTGTAGACAATGAGGAAATTGAAATAGTTAAAAGAATTCGCATACTTAGAATCAAGCATTAACCAGCATGGTGACTGCAGTCAGGAAATAAGAATAAGACTAGAAATGGGAAGGGCACCTATGAAAGAACTAGAAAATTTGAACATCTCAGTGGCTTTCGATACCGTAGACCATGGTATCCTTCTGGAACACCTGAGGGAGTTAGCTATTGGGGGCACTGGCTCCAGTGGCTCCAGTCCTACCTCTCATGCAGATTCCAGATGGTGATGCTGGGGGACAGCTGCTCTTCCAAGAGAGAGCTGACATCTGGGTCCCTCAGGGCGCCATTCTGTCCCCCATGCTGTTTAACATTTACATGAAGCCGCTGGGAGAGATCATCTGGAGACATGGAGTGCGGTGTAATCAGTACGCTGATGACACCCAAATCTATTTCTCTATGTCTCTGACTGTTGCAGTGACTAAGGATAGCATCTCTCCTCTGGATGCCTGCCTCGAGTCAGTAATGGGCTGGATGGGGGAAAACAAACTCAAGTTGAATCCAGATAAAATGGAGGTACTTGTGATAGGCACCCCAAGTCCAGGGACAGAGATTGGTCAACTGGTCCTGGACGAGGTCACACTTCCCCTAAAGGACAAAGTTCACAGTTTGAGAGTACTCCTGGACTCGTCTCTACAGCTGTCATCTCAAGTAGATGCGATGGCCAGGAGTGCTTGGTACCAGCTTCAGTTGATACACAACTCCGTACCTACCTGGACCAAAACGACCTTGACGCAGTGGTACATGCACTGGTAATCTCTCGTTTAGATTTCTGTACATGGGCTACCTTTGTACCAAGTCCGAAATCTTCACGTGGTTTAAAACACAGCAGCCAGACTGGTCACTGGAACACCTAGATCAGACCACATGACACCAGTGTTAAAATCCCTTCGTTGGTTGCTGATTAGCTTCCGGGAGCAATACAAAGTGTTGGTTATTACCTTTAAAGCCCTTCATGGCTTGGGCCGAGTTACTTGAGGGAATGCCTCTCCAAACACAATCCACCTCACAGAACATCTGGAAAGAACCTATTAGAGTACTCAAAAAAACAGGCTAACAACAACTTCTTACAGATTGTGGAACAGCTTGCCGGAGGAGATGTGTCTTATCACCACCTTAGATGCCTTCAAGAAGGCAGTAAAGACGGATCTCTTCCAGCGGGCCTTCCCACCTGATCTTTTATAAGAGATCTTAAATACTCTGCTTCTGATCAGATTGTATGAATGTTAGTGTGAATGTTAGTTGACAATCCATTATTTTAGTGAATTATTAGTACATTAATGTCATTGTTTTAACAATTGTATTTAATATGTAATTGTTTTATTGCTATAATCCCACCTCAATCAGCAAGGAGAGGTGGGAAATATAAATAAAAATTATTATTATTTTTTAATTAAAGACTTACAACTGGGCACTAAAGTCAGAATCGCTCTGCCATTGTGTTCCCCACTGACCATGTATGGATATGAGAGCTGGACAATAAAGGAAGCAGACAGAAAGAAAATCAATTCATTTGAGATGTGGTGCTGGAGAGGAGTACTTGGGATACTGTGCATAGCCAAGAAGGCAAACAAATGACTCCTTAAATAAATAAATAAAAATTTTATTTATATACCGCCCTTCTGAATAACCAGGGCGGTGTACAACATTATAAAATACATACATAACAATGCATAAAAACAAATACATTAAAACATTCTAGCCAGCTTGCCACTGCTGACATGGAGGGGGGGGGGGGAGAGAGCTAATTGGGGCCTGTATCAGGGAATGCTGATTTAAACAAGAAGGTCTTCAGCCCCTTTTTAAATTGGGCTAGGGAGGTGGCCGAGCGGAGCTCAATGGGCATAGAATTCCAGAGGGTCGGGGCCAAGATGGTAAAAGTCCTCCTAGATGTGGAGGCTAGTCTGGCTCCTGGGACCCTCAAAAGGTGCTGCCCAGATGTTCTGAGAGTGCGGGGCGGATTGTATGGGGAGAGGCGGTCCTCAAGGTATCCTGGGCCCAGGCCATTTAGGGCTTTATAGGTGATAACCAAGACCTTGTATTGCGCCCGGAAGCGAATAGGCAGCCAGTGCAGATCTTTAAGCACTGGTGTTATGTGGCTGGCTCTGGGTATGGCAGTAACCAACCTGGCTGCAATATTCTGCACTAATTGTAGCTTCCGTGTATGGTACAAGGGTTGCCCCATGTAGAGCGCATTGCAGAAATCCAAACGAGAGGTTACCAGAGCATGTACTACTGTTTCAAGGTCCCTCCGGTCCAGGTAGGGACGCAGCTGGCAAATCAGCCGAAGCTGATAGCAGGTGCTCCTGACCATCGCATCCACCTGAGATGTAAGGTGGAGCGACGAATCAAGGAGCACCCCTAGACTGCGTACCGAGTCCTTCACAGGAAACTTGATCCCGTTCAGGACAGGTGGAACCACCGCCATCCCCGGGCCGGGGGAACCTATCACGAGTACCTCCGTTTTCTCTGGATTCAGACTGAATCGGTTTTCCCTCATCCAGCCCATTACCGACTCCAGACAGGCCACGAGAGGAGAGATGCCATCCCCAGTCACTGCATCAGTCGGAGACATAGAGAAGACTATTTGAGTGTCATCAGCGTACTGATAACCCCGTGCCCCATGTCTCCGGATGATCTCTCCCAGCGGTTTCATGTAAATGTTAAAAAGCATGGGAGACAGAATGGCTCCTTGAGGGACCCCAGATATAAGGGCCCTCTTATCGGAGCACACGTCTCCCAGCTGCACCATCTGGAACCTCCCAGAGAGGTAGGAACGGAACCACTGGAGCGCAGTGCCCCCGATTCCCACCTCTGCCAGGCGCTCCAGAAGGATACCATGGTCTATGGTATCGAAAGCCGCTGAGATGTCCAAGAGCACCAACAGGGACACGCTTCCCCTGTCGATGCCCAGACGGAGATCATCGACCAAGGCGACCATGGCCGTCTCAAACCCGTAACCCGCCCGAAAGCCAGTTTGGGTTCCTTGAACAGATTAGACTAGAGCTTTCCTTGGAAACCAAGATTATCAAGTTGAGGCTATCATACTTTGGCCACATAATGAGAAGGCATGAGTCACTAGAAAAAACAATAAGATAGAGGGTGGAAGAAGGAGGGTAAGACCACAGACCAGATGGATAGACTTAGTCAGGGGGCTACAGGCATGGACCTGCAGGACCTGAACAGAGCAGTGGCAGCCCATGATGATTGTTATTTGGATTAGTTGGATTTTAATCTTATACTGTTTAATCTTGTTTTAAGGGGAGCATTATGTATATATGGATGCTTTTAAACTTGTTGTACACCACTTTGATTGCCTGGCAAAAAGCAGGACAGTAATAAAAAAATTATTATTATTATTTATTTAAGGCCCGTTCTAGACGGGCCTTTAGTACGCCCCAATCACGTGCTAGGGGTTGGCTGAGGACCTAGCATCCATACCAGCCTTACCCCAGCACGTGATGGGGGCATAAAAATGGCTGCGCCCTATACACATGGGCGCCGCCATTTTGACGTGCTGGACGCTTAGCGTCCGCATGTCCCCCTGCACTTGCGACATCACAAGTGTGCCATTTGCGCACTTGTGCATCACAAGCGCAACGCAAAAAGAAGCCGCTTTTGCAACTTCTTTTTCTGCTGCCAGGAAGCCTCCTCGTTTGGAGGCTGAGGCTTCCCGGCGGCGGAAATGGAGGTGGCAGCAGACCGCCCTTTTTGGGCGGTCTGTAAACCACCTAAGATAGGGTTGCTATGAGTTGGAATCGACTTGAGGGCAGCTAACAACAACAGCAAACATAATTTGATATCTTGAAGATGAGACCCAAATATAAACACAACATTTATTTATGCTTCATATACACTTTATACACATAGCCTGAAGGTAATATTTTACAATACAGTATTTTTAATAAATTTATGAAACTAAGTTTCAGCCAATTTTGGATTTTGAAATATTTTGGATTTCAGATAAAAAATTCCAGATAAGAAAGAATCAACCGGTATCACCTACTGTAGTGATGATCTCTGTTATCCAGTTTGTAGTGGGATGCCTTCTTCCTGATATTTTTTGGGGGAAGGTATGTTTTTTTCATGGTACCTGTGCCAGATCAGGATTTATCCACCACTCCTGTCATTTTTCATTTCAGCTTTCACCCCTTGCTGTTCCAGTACCAGAACATGTCAAATGAAAGCTACTTTTTAAAAGTAATTCATCCATGCTCCTCATTAGTGTTGGAAAAGTAACCCATTACCTTGTGTTTCACACTGCTCATGACTGTTATTTCACACTATTATTTGAATTAATAGGATTTCTAAATGAATGGTATAATATTATCCCAAAAATCTTGTCAAAATGCATCTAAAAATGACCTGGAAAATATCTTTTTGAAAGTAACTAGAAACTGTTATTCATTGCAAATTGCTGCAAAGGTCCTCCCTAGCCAGAGAATAGCAGTGAATCGCTAGTTCCAAGCTATGTCCAATACTAATGTTTGACCATACCCTACTGAGATGTGCTTCCTTTTCTTCTTGCTTCTGGAGAACTAAGATCAGATTACAGCTTGCCTTAATGTTCACAAAATTGCTAGGCAGATGGAAATGCAAGCTTATCTTATGAAGGGGTAAAACTTGTACAGTATTATAAAAACAGGAACACGGGTAGCACAGGACTTTGCATATTGTCCAATTATGAAATAATTTCTAAGTTTTTAATGATCTATAACTCTTTGATGATATATACACTGCCACATCAAAAACCCAGACTTGGGGCATCAAACAGGAATAGGAAATAGGAAAGAGATCGCAGTATGTGGCCAGGACTGCTGCACCATCTCGCTGCATGCAACAGATTGTATGAAGAACTGCTGGCAGTGCTTCTAGAATTCACATGATTCATGGGCCAGTATAAAAATCCTTGCTCTTGAAAGAGGAAGATTCTTAAAAGATGTTAAAAATACAGGGACTGAAAGAGAAACAAATGAGTTAGCCAAAGTATATCTCAAAAGAAAAAAAAATGATAACCAAAATATATAGGATACTTCTTGACATAGAACTGGAAGAAGAGACAGTAAAAGTAAATATGGTTAAATGGATGCAGGATATAGACCAACAGATTACATTAGAAAGCTGGGGGAAAGTTTGGAAGAAGAATCTAAGATTTACAAGAAGTACCTATCTAACAGAGAATTATTATAAAATGTTCTATAGATGGCATCTCTCACCATTAAAATTGGCCAAGATAAAAGGAAATAAAGACAGCAGCTGTTGGAAATGTAAACAACCTAATGCATCTTATTATCATATGTGATGGGAGTGTCCCGAAGCGACTAAATTCTGGAAATTGATATATGCTAAAATGCAAGGTATTTTGCAAATCGAATTCGAACTAAACCCTAAATTATATCTATTAAATATTATGGAAGATGTAAAAGTACAATTAAATCAAGATGAAAGAGGAGTTGTTCTGTACTTGGTCACAGCAGCTAGCCTTACATTTGATAGACGCTGGAAGGTAATAAGCACAGATTGTTTGAAGAATGGATTATGAAACTATCTGATTTATCTATAATAGATAAATTGACAATGGTTATAAATGGAAAAATGGAACAACATTTCCAAAGGAAATGGGAAAAGGTCAACAGGTTATGGGATTGAAATCCCCAGATTTAAGACAAAAGGCTATAGTTTGGGGGGAACTTATTTCTATATCTATATCTACTTTATTATGTCTGTCAATTGACAATATATTGTATATATGATAATATAGGCGAAATGGGAATTTTGGACCTGATAAAAGAAAAAATACTTATAAATGTAAACTACTGAGATATATTGTCGCTCATAATGTAATTACAAGTAAGCTGTTATCTTAAATTGAAAAAAACAAAAAAAATTAAAAAAAGAAAGAGGGAATTTCAGAAATGCACCATTTGTAAATGAAGCAGGAGGCCAATTATACAGTAATTGAAATAAGAAATGTAAATATTATTGCTATTTAATGCTATTAATATACATGTAGTAAAAAAGCTACAAGGACCAGGGTTTTTATCACATGTGGCAGTAAATTAGGATTAAAGCAAGATATTAGCATATTTGGCCAGTACTTATTACATGACATTGTATCTATTCAGTTGCTGCTTTGCATTTCCTTTTTCTCTTTAATGCACCTTTTCATTGATGGAGAAAATTCATCAACGGGCTCCTAATATTGCTGCTATTCCATTAGCCCCCTTGGTGCAATAGGTCCCTTCCACAGCAGTAATGATTGACAGCAGTCAGGTGGCATGAGCGGGGCATAAGTTTCTTCCTCCCCCACATAATTTCCAAGCAGGCCAAGGCTGTTTTTACTCTGTGCCTTTCAGGGTTTTTTATTATTATTTTTGCTGTGATCATGAAATTACAGCAAAAAAAGAGGAACAAAGTAAAAACAAAGGCACACATGTGCTGAAAAATATGGAATGTGGGGTTACAGAGCCAGTGCAAAGAGGACCGTGGATTGCCAAAGCAGCACATTCACACAATTGAAGAAAAGTGTGATACTAAATGTTTTCAAATCAGTATGTTTCAGTTTGCTTCACTATCATGATTGTTGCAAGAAAAAAACCTGAAGAGATAATAAAATCCGAGGGGAAGATTCTCAATTTTGAAACAAGTTTGGGCACATCAATGTACTCTCTTTCTCACTTGGTTTTTCACATTCTCTCTCTCTCTCTCTCTCTCTCTCACACACACACACACACACACACACACACACACACACACAGAGAGAGAGAGAGAACAAACCAGCAACAACAACTGATCAAGAGGTACTGGAAGAGTTGGCACAAGTCCTGGGAAGTTTCATGGACAATGAGTAAGACGGCCAGTTAGGAATGTACCAGGCCCTGTGGTTTCTGGGCCCAAACCTGAGACCTAGGGATAGCCCCTGGGGGTGTCAGTAGCATTATACACTAAGCATCAACCACCACAGTTGCTTACAGCTTGTCACTCAAACACACACAGACACACATACAAAACAGAGGCAGGAAAAGATCATATCTTTCTGTTTAGAAGTTAAGACGCTATAGCTAACGGGGCTGTTCTCAGATCAAGGAGAAATGAGGGGGTTATTCTTTCTTATTTACTTCAGGAATATAAGGAATACTGTATATAGTCATGTACAAATCTAGAAATTGTAGTCAAAAAATCAACCCAAAACACCTGGATCAACATAAGTACTGTACCTTAACTCTTACATAGAGTAGTGAAAGGCAAGAGCGTAGTCCATCCCCTGAGCATCTAAAGAAACAATGACCCCTTTACTCTGCCTACTGCATTACTGCTTCTGAACGTTTTGAATGCCTGGGCAGAAAAATGGCAGTAGCGTCGGCTCTTCAGCACTTCCCCTCAAAGGAGCACCAAGGGAGTCAGTGCTTCTTTTAGGTTTTCTTGGCACGTACTAAGCTCTCACCTTTTACCACTCTAATCAGAGAAAGGGATCATTCTATACATATACATATACATATACATATATGAGTTAATACTGTACCTTAACTCTTGCGTTTGCATCCTTTTTGACATTTATGTATTTTCTTAGCCCCATCTGCACCTGGTCACCTCCCACACACATCGCACAGCCACCATGTACTGTAGTTCTCTCCTCAGCCATCAAGCCTTTAGGATAAGCACAAACAGTTATGTCTGCTGGGATTTTGTAAAATTTTTGGCATCTTTTTCCTTTGCTTTGTCCTTTATATCCTTTGTTACATGCCCATACATACAGTTTTATCCTCAACTTATCCACAGGTTATATCAAAATCCTTAATTTGGGCCCCCAAACCTGCCCTCAATTTATACATGATGTCACCATATACACGAGTATATATGATATCTAAAGTGATGTTTGGTAGAAGCTTCATCCTACATGGCTCTCAGCGGGGTCTGACAGGCAGTACATAAGGATCATATCCCAGAAAAGGACATGAAATCCCAGAAGAGGGATCAAAGCCTCTTTTTTTTACCCATCATCCCTACAATCATGGTCTACTCAGGTGCCTTCATGGTCAGAGATCAATGGTGGCAATATAAATGGAAACAATTAGGTCACCTGACTGAATGTTTTTGTTAAATGGAAAGCCCTGGCAAGTGGGCTTGGCTAGTGGCCATTTGGGGTATGAACAAGCAGACTTGTCTCCAACTGTGGCAAGTGAGAGCCAATATTCTAGAATAGGTGATGCAACTTGAAATACAATAATAATTGCTTCTGAAGGACTAATAAGGAGAAACAATATACCTTCCAGTCTAACCTGATAGAAGATATTCTTGCCTCTTGTGGGCCACCATTTACATGCCACTCAGTTTTAAAAATGGAGAAAGTGGTATATTGATTTATTACCCCTGTTTTTTCTTGACCTAGGGAAAAAGATTCTAGTTCAGGAAATAAGGTTAGTGAGCCTGCCCAAGGAGGCTGAACAGCAGCGCAAGACCAAGTACTATTGTTTGTTGTTAGCTGCCCTCGAGTTAGTTCCGATTCATGCTGATCCCGTAGATGAGACATCTTCAAGTATCCCTATCCTCCACTGCCCTGCCCAGATCCTGCAAGCCCTTGTCCACAACCCCCCTGATTGAGTCTATCCATCTGGTTTATGAGCTTCCTCTCTTTCTTCTACCCTCTACCTTTCCTAGCATTGTTGTTTTTTCTAGTGATCAGTGCCTTCTCATTATGTGGACAAAGTACAATAGTCTCAACTTCATCATCTTTGCTTCCAAGGAGAGCCCTGGTCTGTGGAAAAACCCATTTGTTTGTCTTCTTGGCTATCCATGGTATCCTAAGTACTCTACTCCAGCACCACTTTTCAAATGACTTGATTTTCTTTCTGTCTGCTTCCTTCATTGTCCAGCTCTCACATCTGTATATGGTAATTGGGAATACAATGGCCTGAACGATTCTGACTTTAGTGCTCAGTTGTATGTCTTTGCTCTTCAGTATCTTTTCCAGTTCTTTGATAACTGCCCTTCCCATTCCTACTCTTCTTATTATTTCTTGACTGCAGTCTCCATTCTGGTCAATGTTTGATCCTTTAACTATTTCAATTTCATCACTGTCTAGACTGAATTTGCATATTTCTTCTGTGGTCATTATTTTTGTTTTCTTTATGTTCAGCATCAGACCTGCCTTTGCACCTTCCTTATTAACTGTTGCAATTCCTGGATGTCTTCTGCTAATATTATGGTGTCGTCTGCATATCTTATGTTGTTAATGTTGCTTCCTCCTATCTTCACTCCTCCTTTTTCTGATTCTAATTCTTCTTTTCTTATAATGTTTTCATCATATAAGAGATCTCTTCATGAATGGTGATGGGTTATCATACATAGATATGTGAATATTTGAATTAATCTGCCTAGATTATTTATGAGAAGATCAGACAAATGCAGTGTGTAGTAAAGGATATAAAAAGCCCTAAGTAATTTTTAGACAGGTTACTTAAAAGACTACCTTCGGCTTTACAGGCCTCCAAGGGGAGTAAGTTCATCTGAGGAAATATTAAATTTATGGCACCATATCCAGTTAACCATTTAGCCTTTTTAATTTGATTTTCTTTCTTCATCTGCCATTAGACCCAAATATATTGAGCAACAACTGTACAGTACTCTCAGACTTTTAAGAATATGTAAAATGAAGCTATCTGCTAATTTAATATGTATTTCACAATTAGATAACAAATTAAATGCTTTATCTGGATATATTCAAACTGTTATCTGCCTTTACTTGATTTTATTCACATATCTATATATGATAACCCAACACCATTTATGAAGAGATCTCTTATGCAACCCATTTCCTCGCACAATGCATATTTTGAATTATAGGGCCCATTTGCACTACATAATTATAGTCCTATATTCCACTTTAAGTGCACTGGAGCTCTCTGACTAAGCATTCTAAATACCAGTACCTAAACTACAAAGTCCAGGATTCCATGGGATGGAACTATGCCAGTAAAGTGCTATAATTGTGTTATTTGAAAAGGACCATAGAGTCAACATCTACCAATTAGTTAATATGAATTTTGTTTTTATTTCATTGTTTAATTATGCTTATTTGCAAACATAAGACTATTGATATCACCCTCTTGTGTGTGGGTAGTGCTGTTATTACTCATATAAATACTGGCCTTCATCAAATGGAACAGGTGAAATGGGTGCATCCATTTTATGCCATTAATCAGCTTTTGTTATGCATAAATGGTATTTACATGCAAGAAGTTTTTGTGAACTTATCCACGGAAAGCAAAATGGTGGTGGTAGATAGGTCTGCATTGGGTTGCACATCCAAATGTGTTTTTGATTACACCTCACAGTTTATGATCTTTCAGAGGATACACCCATTGAAGCCTTGCTCATGTATAGTTCTTCTTTGGTTAGGGCAGCTGAAATACTTTGATATGTTTGATTCTCTAATTTAAACTGGGGGGGGGTCAATGAAATGGAAAGATACAAAGAACACCTGCCTGTCAAAGATACAAAGAACACCTACCTGTCAAACCTCACTGAGCTTATAGAATAACATGCCTTCAAGTCAACTCCAACTTATGGCAATGATGTCATAGAGTTTTTGTGGCAAACTTTATCCAGAGGAGCTTGGCCTTTGCCTTCCCTTCTATGATTGAGAGAGTGTGGCTTGCCCCTGGGCACTCAATCAGTTTTTATGGGTAAACAGGGATTCAAACCCTGGTTTCTGGTTCTCCTGCAACACTCAAACCATTATCCCATGTTGGTTCACATCTGTGTTAGAGTTTATTTTAAGTACAATCTTTCAGTTTTAAAGACACAAATAAATCAAATTGTGTACTATTAATAAATAATGGCATAAATAGCATGGTTTTAAAAACGTATGAGCAAACTGGGTGTGGGAGACAGGATATCAAAGTTTAACATGGAACATTGGCTTTACTGTCTGGAGTTCATGGGTTCTGCAGTTCAAAAAGAGAGCCATCATACTGATTAAAATAAAAAATGTTCAGGAACACCTTCGGCAAACTTTGTCTGGAATGCTAGCATGGGTTTGTAACCGATTGTTCTTTATAGGCACTAAATGGAAAAGATCATGTGACATTGTTACAAACTTGTTTTAAAAAATTACGACACAACAAAATTGCCACTGACTATAAACAAGGCGAATAATCATGCCAATCATCACTATCCAAAATAACAGCTTGGTATGCTTAATGTATACACCAAGCCTAAAGATAAGTTTCATTTGGTGGCATTGTCTTTATGGGAATTTGGGCCTGTGCTTGAAAAATCTCTTTTAAAAGTATTTAATTCTTGACTATGGTTTGCATTGTGGAAGTGGCCCCTGAGTCAACGACCCCATTTTCAGAAACACTGCTGACATTTACAGGGCCTTCAATTAACTAATCAAATCATTTCTTACCTCCTTTTTCCTCCCTTATTATATTGCAGTGAAAAAAATTATATACTTTACTGCTTCAGAGTTGGGCTTGTTCTTTTTTTCAGCTTACTGCCTATAGAGAACAAAAACTTTTAGGTATGGGGTGAAGGTAATACTTGAAACTATAGTTTCTAGTTGTATATAATTACCTTCGGTGGAGCAAAATCATAATGAGAATAGCTTTATTGTCATATTTTTCACTAGTGGGTGTGAAGAATGATTTAACTTACAGGTACTGATTATGTAATTGTATTGATATAGGGCACACAGCCTACTCTCCCTTATGAATCATGTAGACTGACAAGAGGAGGTGTAGAACACCCCACATACTTTTGGCTTCACAAAAGGAGAGAGGTGCTCTCACAGGGAGCCATTAAAGTTCTCAATCACAGATATACATAAAATAAAAGAGGACATGGCAGTGCCATGTGGTGCCATTTAGAAACTAATTGGACAAAGCAAACCCCAGCACAATGCAGCTGCCTATCAGAGGTTGCCAGTGGTCTGAAAATAAAGTTGTAAACTTACCTAAATGGGGTTGATAGGTGATCCACAGGTTGACCACAGTGTGCCTGTTTATTCATGCTTTGCTTATGGAACACCAGAATACATCCTTGTAAATAAGACTATGAAAATTAGTGGCCAGCAATTATTAACTGGCCTTGCTGAAGGATGATTGGGATGTATACCTATGCTAGCCACAGAAGAGATGGAGTCACAACCTCCTTCTCTCTAGTATAGAACTGCTGTCCAGTAAAATAAAAAATCCTTCTGTCGAACAAGAGAGAGGGATTACTCTTCAGACAGCCCACCTAGTGTCTATGCTGACCAGAGAAGAAATATGAAACAATCTGACATTTCTCTGCTGGCCTACTTGTTTATTTGGTCACTCGTGGTTACCCAACAAGTTTTTAAATACAAATCTGCCAAAATTTAAAAAAGGAAACTCCAGTTTTTATATGGGGGGGGGGGGGGGGGTGGAGGATAGTTAAGATTGCATAAAATTGCCATGTCAGTTTTCTTCCAGCAGAAACAGCAGATTCCATGATCCTAGCAATTGTATACAAGCTTTCGTCCTAGATACTTTGCTGAGTTGCATTTTTCCTCCATTTATTTCTATGTTTCTGTACCTATTCCACAAAATGACTGCAAGTAGCTCTGCAAATCATACCCCAATGGTTATTAAATATGCTATGTCTTTCCTCATAACGATGAGTAAATCCCCATTATGTAACTAGGGAATTGTAGAATGTGGGTCACCTTATAATTTTAAATCTCTAAGGCACTAAAAAAGATAAACATAGCAGTAAGACTTTACTCATCATTTAAACACAGAAAAAGGCTGTTGAGCTAAACAAATTGAAAAAAGAGCGACTGCATGCTTTTGCTCCTTTCCTTGACTTCGGAAAGGGCTAGAAACTTACTTTTTAAAGAAAACTGGGATGTCCACTTGCAAATAATGTAAACATTACATCATTACCAATATAATGATATAATGCAAATTCTGCAATATAGACTCCAACCATACATAGAGAGCGAAATCCCAGAGGTCCAAGTAGGGTTCTGGAAAGGAAGAGGCACCACAGGGTTCAGGAAAGGAAGGGGAACCGCATTGCAAACATATGATGGCTAATGGAGCACACCAGAAAATTCCAAAAGGAAATCAATATGTGCTTTATAGACTATATAGCAAAGCCTTTAACTGCATAGATCATGAAAGGCTATGGAATGTGCTTAAAGACATGGGAGTGCCAACACATCTGATAATCCTGAGGAGGAATCTGTACTAAGGACAAGAAGCTAATGTTAGAACAGAACATGCCGAAATAAGATGGTTCCCAATTGGCAAAGGGGTCAGGCAAGGCTGCATCTTATCATCCTACCAGTTCAACTTATATGCAGAGCATATTGAAAGAAAAGCAGGAGTGAAAATAGGAGGAAGGAATATCAACAATCTCAGATATGCAGATGACACCATAATACTAGCAGAAAACTTCCTAGACCTAGAACAACTACTAAGAAAGATCAAGGAAGAAAGTGCAAAGGCAGGCCTACTGTTGAACATAAAGAAAACAAAAATAATGCCAACAGAAAATAACTGACAAATTCAACCTAGACAATGAAGAAATAGAAGTAGTAAAAGAATTCTCAATCCTGGGATCAAATATTGATAGGTATGGGGACTGCTGCCAGGAAATCAGATGAAGATTAAGAATGGGGCGAATAATAATAATAATAATAATAATAATAATAATAATAATAGATTTATTTCTAGCCCGCCCAATCACGAAGAATCCGGGCGGGTTACAACAATAAAATACAACAAATTACAATAGAGTTAAAAAAAATCAAACCCTAGACCTACCACCACCCCCCATTCCCAGTACTAAAACAGAATGAAACAGTAATAATATTAAAACATTAAAACATTGAACAACCAAAAATAGGCAGAAACATTGGCAGGGGAAATAGACAAATGAGGGGACAAATATCTCTATATCTGGGGAGGATAACTAGGAATGGCTATGAAAGTACTAGAAAGGATTTTAAAATGCAAAGATATACAACTCAGCACAAAAGTTAGAATCATACAAGCCATTTTATTCCCTATTATCGTGTATGGATGTGAGAGCTGGACAGTGAAGAAAGAATATAGGAAGAAAATCAATGCATTTGAGAGATGGTGCTGGAGAAGAGTGCTGAGGATCCTGTGGATGGCCAAAAAGATAAACAAATGGGTCTTAGAGCAGATGAAGCCAGAGATCTCCCTGGAAGCCAAAATGACAAGACTGAGGCTGTCATACTTCAGGCACATCATGAAAAAAACAATAATCTGTACATGTTTTGTTTATCCAGAATATTTTCTGTCAGCTCTCGGTATGATCAGAAACATCTTATGCCAGCTCCTTAGGTTGGTTTATTTTAACCCAGTATGAAACATGGCTCTAATATTGTTTGATTGGTCCAAAAAAAATTCATTTGATGTGAGCAAAAGGAATACTGAATAAAAGAAAATATGTTTCTATAAATATCCCCAAGCATCAGCTATGATTTAACCTCATGGTAAATTACAATTTATCATAGCTTAAAACAGTCAGTCTCTTCGATCTCCAGCCTCTACCCCAGACCTGTCAGGAACAAACAGTAGTTTTATGTGAAACAACTCCAGTTCAATAAAAATTAAAACACTGTTCATATACTATCGGCAGAACAATCCTACCCATACTCTTGCATCACAGGCTGCATCCACGCTGCAGAAATAATCCGGTTTGGCACTACTTTAACTGCCATGGCTCAAGGCTATGAAATTCTGGGAATTGTACTTTGTTGTGGCACCAGAGCTCTCTGACAGAGAAGGCTAAATGTCTCAAAAATTGCAGTACCCAGAATTACATAGCCTTGAGCCATGGCCATTAAAGTGATATCAAATTGAATTATTTCTACAGTGCGGATGCAGCCACAGTCTCGGATGGGTTAAAATGGAGCAGACGCCTTTCTGTGCCAAAAAAAACCCCTAAGGTGTTATACAGAACAAAACTATTTTAATAACAGAAACCAGATGAAAAACAATACAATAACACTAAAACAATAAATCCACAACAGAAAAATTCAATTAGAAACCAATATTTTATTGTATTGCATGGTGTATGCCTGTTTCTCTGATGAAAAGCAGCTTGTAAGACTGCAATTGTGTGCACATTTATCTTTTTAAAAGGGTCACTGAACTCAATCAGATGTAATTATGATTATCTATGAATGGGTTGCCCTGTAAATTGCACAGAAAAATAATGCATAAATAAAATATTATATTAAGTTGCAATGCAATAAAATCAAGAGGAGAAAAGAATGAATTCAACAGTGTAATATTAGAAGAAACAGAAGGTAGATTGAAATGTAAGAAGAATGACAGTACAACAGCATTTCAGAATTAGCTATGGGATTTACTTGTAGGAGGAAAGGCCAAATTCTCAAAAATGACATACACAATGTATGCACTTCTCACTCTCACAGTTGAATTATGGTTTGAAGAATCATTGCCTCTGCTTAAATTAGAAGATTCCACCCAAAGAATACAGAACTGATATTTTTAAAAAAGCAAACCACTCATTTTAGTAATTCATAAATTTTTAGCAACTCCTCTATCTTCACAGATAACTACAAAAATCTTTGACTCCCCTCTAGCGGTGACAGTTTATAATCTGCAGCAATTTTATCAAAATACAGTACTGTACTAAGATTATGGTTCTACTAAGGAAAGTTTCATGCACAGCATATTCTTCTTACCGTATCATTACTGCATAAAAAGTTTGATGTATCCTACATGTACACAGTCACCTATAATTAAAGGTAATTTTATTCACATAGTAAATTTAATCATATGACTATCATACATTATGATATTTTGAATGCAGGGAAATTATGTGTAAAGATTTTCAGGGTAGGAATGATATTAAAGGACAGCCTGTGTGGTGTAATGGTTTGAGCACTGGTCTACAGCTTTGGAGACCAAGGTCTGACTCCCCACCCAACCATGGAAACCCACTGCATGATCTTGAGTGAGTTACACTTTCTCAGCTTCAAAGGACAGCAAAGCCAAGCTCCATCTGAACAAATCTTACTTAATATTTTTATTCATTTCATTTCTGTGCTGCCTTTCTCCCAGAAAGAGACCCAAAGCAGCTCACAGATAAAAAAAATCTTGCCAAGAAAACCCTCTGGTAAGGTTGCCTTAGGTTCACCATAATTCAGAAATGACTTGATGACACACAATAACAATACACACGTTCATATACAGATATAAACATGTGCTTATAAGGTAATGTAGTTCCAACATTTTCTCCTCAGACTTTATAGCCTTATTTAAAAAATAGTTCATTTCTATTTGGACAAATTTGCCTCCTCCTTATAAGTCTCATTAATAGTGTATCTACATTGCACAGCTATACTAGTCATTGTATGTCATCCTTTACTCTATTTTATTGTATCCCTCCTCCTTCATTCCAACAATTTCATTGGTTTCTTATGTCTTTGCACAAATTTCTGCCAAATACATTTCAACTAGACTTTATTCCCAAAACTAGACTTTCCTGGTGAGTTGTAACATTAACCCAGGGAAAAGAAAATTGGAATTGAGAGGGAATGGTTCACAAATTTCAGTTATGGGTGTGAACATCCTCAAAGGCAGGGAGGACTGAGTTGTTTCTCAGAAACAGTTGTTTCTTAGAATATGCAGGAATAAGAAGATTTATGTAGCCTCCCAACCCTCACTAGTTCTCCCTTGATTCAAGTCTTCCATGGCTTCTTTTAAATATAACAGGAAAAAACAAGTCAGAAAATAAACTGCCCTTCAACGTTTGGCTCTCTGTTTATGTTACTTGCAGGCTGGGAAATGTGAATGAATTCATTCTTCTCTTCTTCAATGGTTTATTAATGCCCTTAAAGATGATGTAACCACAGAGATTTCTTTTGATTAGGGATGTATTCTGGGCAGGTTGCTACTATTTAAATGTAAGTGTAGTGAACTTCAACAAGAAAGATCTTAAAGAAGATTCAATGGCTCTGTGTCCTTTGAAGCTGATATTATAGCAGCCAGACAACTCTGCAACTAAAACTTAACAGATGATCTTCATATTCTGGTTCAGCCCAACCACAATGACTGCAGAAGGTTACAGAGTAGATCAGAGGTTGCCAACCTTTGTTGAGTTGAGAGCAGAGCCTGGAAAAAACTGGGCAGAGCTAACATTCAAACAGGAGGTATATTGAGCGCTCTCTCTCTCTCTCATACACACACAGAGGGGGGGGGGAGAGAGAGAGAGAGCACTACAGTTTTTCCATCATCTCAAAGAGCTCTGTCACCCTTGTGCAAATCTGCCAAACAGCCTCACTCCCTTTGAATTCTCCAGCCCGCACATATCTGCAACCAGCCTAACACCAGGCTCCTTTGTTCCAGAAAAATTCAAGTTCAACTAAACCTATATATATCTCTGTTGCAAAGCTGGGCAACCTCTAGGTTGCATGCAGACCAGTCTCCTCTCCTTCCAATGTACATTTCTTCTACTTCTGTCTGAAAATAAGAACAACCACCCCAGAGTGAGAATTTAGTCAGGTCCCCATATAACTTTGGAGGCTGCACTACAGAATGTGGTGCCTAGAGGATTATTCCAAATCATCCAAGCTGCTGTATTCTTCAGTCAAGCTGCACAGGTACCCTTGCAGCTTTCTGACAGTCTGGTGTCCATACATTTGCTTTTCTATGCAGCAGTATTCTCTCTGGTGATGGTTGCAGAAGACCAAGAAAGTGCAGACATTGTGACATACAAAACAGAGAAGGAAGAGAAGGCTGACTACCCAGCTTGCTGGGGGCAATTAGCTTACACTTTGTAAACTGCTTAGTACCTTGGTAAGCGGTATAGAAATGTACTTGCTAATGCTATTGCTGCAGGCAACCTATTAATGATGCAGCCCTTGGGACATAGGAACATCCAAATCTGATTGAATTGAGGAACTTTTCTTATTCTTTCATAGCTGTCCTCTCCATTCTTAGTCTTCTTCTGAAATCTTGACTGCAGTCCCCATTCTGATCAATGTTTGACTCAAGGTATAGGAAGCACAATACACTTCATTAATAATAATTCATTAAATTATCTACAGAATTAAGAACAATTTAAAAGTTATCCATTAAAAAGACAATGACAATAAGCTGTCCAACACACTATTAAAAGCCCCTTTTAACAAAACAAAACAAAACAAAATCCCAAAAATAAAAAGCTCTTTACCTGCCAATGAAAGTATAACAGGATGGAGCCAGTCTAATCACCCTAGAAAGAGATTTCCAGAGACAGGGAGCAGCCAGTAGGAATGCCTTCATCCAACACTGGACTACATTCTGCTCAAAGCAGTGCAACTCAAGTTACCATTTATAAAGGAAACCATGCTTATTATCCTCTCAAATCAAAGCTAGTTATTACACACTGGCCACAGATTAGCAGTCATAGCTGATATGGAGCTAAATTCATCAGAGAAGATCTGGTATCTTAGAATGTACGCCTTGGGCAGGCTTTTATTTACTCCTATTTTACCAACTTTGTACAGCGCTGTGTATAATTACAGCACTATAGAAATAAAGTTTAATAATAATAATAATAATCTGGTAACCTTAGCTATCAGTTGTATATCAAAACTGGTTGACTGAAAGTTGAAGGGAGAGTGCTCTGAAATTTGCAACATGAAGTTCGTTTATCCATGTTATAGTTACCAAGGGGAAACAACTTGACTTGAATCTTATAATTGACCTACTGAAATTAATTAATAGAGTAACATGAAATTATTCTATTTTTAAACTAATGGGGTTTTAATACCACTTTTATCTCAAAAAGTACATATTTTGACATGCATTAGATTGCATTAATGTTCACCTTTTTCATTTATAGGAAAACCTCACAATGAATTCTACTTATATTAAAATCCTATGCATGCTTAATCAGGAGGAAGTCTCCCCAAGTTCTTTAGATCTTACACTCTCATAGGTCTGTATAGAACTGCAGCCTCAAGTGGCTATGTTCAAAGCATAGGTGCAAAAAAAAAAGTTGGGTTTTTAGCTGGATACAAAAGCAGCCCAATTTGTTCACTCAGTTCCCATTTAATTGGGTCCCAGACAAGTCTGAATACTCATATCCAGATGCATCAGAAAAGATGCACCATTAAAAGTGTGAACCAGAAAAAAGAAAATGAAGAACAACTGAACCTACATGTGTTTTGAAGACCAAGGAATGCAGCAGAATGATGTTGCATTCATATAAACACATTATACTTGTGACCCACATTAGAAAAAAGTAACGCAAACCTACAAGCAACATCTGAGCTCTCCCTGGTGAAGCCACATGGTCACACAGCAGGGGGAATATCATTCCTAGGCACTGCAGCTCACGTAGCTGCTTATTATCTGAGCAGCCCTGTAACAAGAGACCTGAAATTGCTGTTTTGCGAAAAAAAGTCCTGCTGCTAAGAAGGTGGCATGTTTGAATTTAAAAGGCACCCAGCACAGCCAGAGGTTATTTCAGGATCAAAACACTCACACAAGGATGTAAGAATGTAATAGAAGAGGTTTTTTTTTCAAAGTTATGTTCTGTAGTAAACAACAGATTGATATGCCTAGGAAGTGGTAAGTTGGAAGTTAGGAACAGTCTAAAGTCAACAAGCACAAAGTCATATGATGAGCTGGCTGAGCATTTATTTCTTCTATAAAATAGTACAGACCAGAAAGTAATTGTCTACTATTCCTGGTTGTAGTCTTCTCCTTGTCTACTTATTTAGGAGTCATCCTGTTGGATATGGATTGACATTATCATGCTACAAAAAACTTTTTTTGTGGTTTTTGGTAACAAGGACAAAATGAAATTACATTTCAAAAGTAATGGCTTTCTGGTGTAATGAGAAACATTTTCTAGTTATTTTTGAATTTATCCCTTAAGGTCATTTTAAAGACATATTGAGAGATGCTCTGAGATGAATTTTTCAAGTTTAATACTATCCCCATATCAATCCTTAAGGTTTTGTGTTGTGGAAGGGACAGAAGTTAATATCAGCACATTAGTTGGAAGGCTTTGTAATATTTAAGGCAATTGTTTATTTTAAAAAATTAAAAACCAATTATTTTTTTAAAAAAATAATGTTCAAAACTCAGACTGGAACTTACTTAGAACTTTGTCTGAAGCAGAACTGCAAAGGTACCATTTCACCTGGATTTTGTGCTTGCTTTTTTTAAGAGAGGTTATGCATGAATTCCCATGTACTAAAGGTTATGTTAGGTTTTCATTCTGTTGACAATAAAAAATAATGTGAAACTTACTTTGAATATAGGAAGTCTGTAGACATTTTCATGATATGAAGATGACTTCCAGAAATGCTAATAATAAAATCCTGTACAGCTGTTGGACTAGGAAGCTATAACCACAGTGGACTTTCTCACTGGTGGCTTCCATAACGTTGAGGCAGCTAATCTGTTCTAGATTTTAGTATGAACTTTAAAGAAGATTTCCAAGGAGATGGACCTATCTTTGAGGACAGACAGGCCTCAGGACATAGATCCATCACACTGTACCACTAACACTAGCATCAGCAATTGCCACGGGCATTATATCTGTGTTAACTAACCATGGTTCAGTTTTTAAACCACCGTTAGCAGTGGAATTCAAGCTGCTTTATAAGCATTAAGTACGTTAGCCCTGAGACAAGAATAACTCCAGTTATTGTCCATGCTGGCTGGGGAATTCTTAAAGCTGCAGTCTACAAAAATAAGTTTTCCAAGCTCTGGCCATAGTTAATGATTAATAAGTAAAGAAAGATAGAATTTATATAAGTTGTGAGGAGAAGCAAGTACAGTTGGCCTTCTGTGATGATGGATTCTTTATCCATGGATTCAATCATCTGTGGCTTAAAAATATTCAACAGAATATAAATTCCCTAAAGCAAACCTTGATTTGCCAATTTATATAAGGGACACTGTTTTACTATGTCATTGTATTTAATGGGACTTGAACATCCACGGATTTTGGTATCCACAGGGATCTTGGAACCAAATCCCAACAGGGCCCACTGTAACAAGAAACTCCTCACTGACAGAATATGTATGCTGGCCTAAACTCCTCAGGTATCAGAGTAAAAATCAGTGAACTGTCATTAAAATGATTAAATCCTTAAACAGTTTCTTTTCAAAACACTTCTGTTTAAAAGGGTCTTTGGACTGAGGATGCTTGTTTTGGAACTAAACCAGTATCTGTACACACCTATGCATCCATCCTTAACGCTAACGCATCTTCCATGATCAAACTATGTGCTATGGAATGGAACTATTGGGGACTTGAAGTATGGTTAGACTACAACTCCCATTATCCCTCACCATAGGCTCTGTAGGCATTGGCTGGTTGGAGTTGCAGTTGCTATAAGTTGCAGTATGGGACAGGGGCTTAACTATTTCTTTGTTGTAGTGTTTTCCTGATTTTAAACATGTTCACAGCAATCCAGTATTAACTCCACTGGAAAGGAAAAGGTGTTGTACCTATATCAGGGTTTTTCTTGGCAGAAGCTGGAACTAGTAATGGGAGCTCACTCCTTGTAGCACTTGGGCCTCAAACTGCTGACCTTCTGATTTTGCAATCATCAGAGTCAGTGTCTTAACCACTGAGCCACCATATCAGTAAGTACATATTACAAAATTTCATCCTACCATTAATATGTTAGACAATAAATTTTACCCTTAGAAACCACCATCCACATCCACATTATTGCTAATAGGTTACTTGCAGTGACGGCTGGTGACTTTGATGTCAGTAGGGCAGTAAATCTGCTGTTTTAATAAGCTCTGCACTTTGAGTTATCCAAATGCTGAAGTCTGTTCCTAAAATGGCTCAGCACACTGGATAGCTCCCTTAAAGGGCACAGACTAAGAACAATTCCATTGCCCCAACAACATCAAAACCACTAGACTCCACTGAATATTTATCTTCCTACAATGATCCTCCCCAAACAAATGGGGGAATACATGATTCTTCACTGGAACATTCCCTGTCTTCAAAGAGAGAAAGGTCTGTGAAATGGGCTGCTGGTGTTGGGGGACCTCTTTGCTGACAGACAGGCACCTAGCAGGTGGAAGGAGATAGCCACTACATGCCAAATTATATAAGTAGGCTGGAATAAGGACCTGGATACCTAGTGACCTCTATTCTGAGAGTGGGGCTCAGCCTTTAAATGCTTTTTTAAAAAACCAGTAAAACAAAAACAAACACAAACAAGCTTCATTTATATACCACTTCATATTGCCTAAGCAGTGTCTAAGCGGTTTACAACTGTAAGCTAATTTGCCCCCAACAATCTAGGTACTTATTTTAGCGACCTCGGAAGGATGAAAGCCTGAGTTGAGCTTGAGCCCTTTTGCTGGTCTTGAACTCGCAACCTTGTGGTTTTGATTGAGTGGCTGCAGTACAGGCATTTAACCACTGCGCCACCAGGGCTCACACACCTGTCATCAAGTCCCACTTGTTTCTGGTTCACCATTAAAAATCCAGTGGCTTAAATTCAACATAAAGGCAAGAAACTGATGGAATATAAACCAGAAAAATCAGCCAAACAGGACAGAACCCCAAGCACCATTGTGAGGAAAATAAACACAAAGAACTGAAGGCATTTCCAGATGGAGTCCTCTAGGAAGGTCTTTCGCTTATTTCTCCTGAACAATTTTTGCCCCCAAAAGGAAGAAGGTAGAAGTGATTTTAAAAAATAAGGTGAAAATACAATGGGGGAGGGGGTGTTTCATGTGTGGTCCCTGTAAAATTCAGTGCACAGAGCAGGGTGATAGTATAAGAAAAGCACCTTATGCAAATATGTGCCTTATGCACACCTGGACGTACACATAAGGTACTATCTAGCAGGTACCAGGACTAGAAGAGTAGTTCAAGTGGATTAATGAGATCTATTGAAGCTGCAATCCAATGAAACTGTATGATAAAATTCTGCATCCCCCCCAATCCCCCCCAGGAATTTCAACTGTCCAATGGAAAGAGAACCTGAAACTGTCCCATGACTTAAGCACTCTTGTCCCCCAACTCCAAACTTGGGAAATTAAAACTGGAATAGCAATGAGGGTCCCAATGTAAACCCTAATTTTGTACATTTGGATTGTGTCCAGCTGAAAGACAAGAAGCAAAGAGTCTTTACAGAGCACACTGGAGTGGTTTAAAAGATGTTATTTAATTGCTCAGTAGGGGTGCTAACTCAGCAAAAGCACTAATTGCTCTATAAATTTGATAAGATGAAGATATCTAACCATTAGAGGAGCAAAGTTCTGGAAAGTAATAATCTCCCAAGAGCATCAGTAAATGAAAGAGTGAATAAAATGAGGTGTTTACATCTCTGGAAATTACTAGGTGATGAATCTGCATAGAACATCTCAAATCAGTTTCTCAGATTACACACACACACACACACATGGAATTCTCTGATAATTTTCTCCTCTGTTTTACAGACCTACAAGGAAAAAAGTTAATGTTTATAAATGTTATGTTTATTAATGTTAATGTTTATTACTCTATTAAGTCTTTAAAATTCTAGGGGAAAATGCACACCAACATCACTTAGGCAGTATAGTCCTATATTTGCTTATTCCAAAATTCCACTAAGTTTGATGAAGCTTACTACCATGTAAATCTGCATAGTATGGCCCCAGCCTTAAGAGGTCAAGGATGTTAAGTAGATGCCAGCCACAGCTGCTGGTGAAACATCAGGAATAAACTCTTCTAGAACACGGCCTCATAGCCCGAAAAACCCACAAAAAACAATGTTAAGTAGGATAATCTATTCTGAAGGAGTAAAGATTTTAATTCATGCTATATAAAACCTGAATATAATAGCGATTAAAAGCAGGAGCCAGTAGAGCAGCAGTAAGATTGGTCATGATCACAGTCACTCAGAACTATGTTTTGTTAAAATGTTTTACTGAAAATAATGAAACCCATGGAACTTAATCTGGTTGACTTCCAAGTGAACATGTTTTATACGGCCCCAGTTAAGATGAAAGATTGCAGTTCTATGCCCACATCCCTGGGAATAAAACTTGCTGAAAGCAAAGAGATTTTTTAAAAAAACCATAAGAAGCTTTGGACCAAATATGAAGAAATGAAGAAATGTTACAACCGGTACTCAGGACGAGAGACTACTGTTAAGACAGAACACAGAGAAATGGAAGAGTTTTCATTTGGCATTGGGGTCAGGCAAGGCTGGATTTTACATCCTATCTGTTTAACCTGTATGCTAAACGTATCATCTATAAAGAAGGTTTGGATTCAAAGGAAGGAGGCATGAAAATTGAAGGAAAGAATATCAACAATTTAAGATTTGCAGATGACACCATACTACTAGCAGAAAATAGCAAAGGCTTGGAACAATTACTGAACAAAGTCAAGGAAAAATGTGCAACGGTTACAGTTGAACATTAAACAAACAGATGATTTACACAATTTTAAAGTAGATGGTTAAGACACTGAAATAGTTCAAGATTTTCCATACCTTGGCTCAGTCATTAATCAGAATGGAGACTGCAGTCAACAAATCAGAGGAAGACTAGGACTTGGAAAGGCAACTATGAAGAAACTAAACAAGATCCTGAAGTATAAAAATATATCATATAATACTAAATTTAGGATTGCCCATGCCATCATATTTCCCAGTTCTACATATAGTTGTGAAAGTTGGACTGTGAAGAAAGGAGATAGAGAAGGTTAAGAGATGATATGATAGCCCTATTTAAATATTTGCAGGGATGTCATATTGAGGAGGGAGCAAGCTTGTTTTCTGCTGCTCCAGAGATGGATGCAAACTGCAGGAAAAGAGATTGCACCTCAACATTAGGAGAAACCTCCTGACAGTAAGGGCTGTTCGACAGTGGAACACACTCCTTCCTTGGAGTGCAGTGGAGTCTCCTTCCTTAGAGGTCTTTAAACAGAGGCGTAATGCCATCTGTAGGGGATGCTTTGATTGAGAGTTCCTGCATGGCAGGGGGTTGGACTGGATGGCACTTGTGGTCTCTTCCAACTCTGCAATTCTATGGTTCTATGGTTCTAGGAAGAAAATCAACTCATTTAAAATGCAGTACTGGAGAAGAGTTCTACAGATACCATGGACTGCTAAAAAGACAAATCAATGAGTCCTAGATCAAATGAAGCCTGAACTCTCCTTAGAAGCAAAGATTACAAAACTGAGACTGTCATACTTTGTCCATACCACAAGAAGACATGACTCACTGAAAAAAAGGTAGTATTGCCTTTGAAAGGTAGAAGACCATAGGAAAAGATGAAAACCACATTCCAGATGGATAGACTGAACCAAGGGAGCCCCAGCTCTAAGCCGACAAGACCTGAGCAGGCCTGGAGAGTTGGAAGTCTCTCGTTCATAGTGTTGAAGTCAACTTGACAGCAGTTAACAACAGGATCTATCCCTTCTGTGAGCTGAGACAGAAAGCAATCGGTAGAGTCCCATTGTTTTGCTGGAAATGAGACTTCAACTGCCTTTGAGTCTTTTAGCCAATAAACAATATTGAAATCTCATTGAGATGTAAAGTAACTCTCTCCTGTGTAAAAACTGTTGTTGTTTTTTGAGGGGGGCAGGAAGCCTACTCTGTTTGCAGAGATCAGTGTGGAGCCTTGCCTTGTCCTTCCAAGTAGAATTAAAAGTGCTGGAGCAAGTTGTCCCACTTCAACAACCTGTGTGACTCCAATATGCAAAGAGGGGCTTTCCTTGTAGGGATTCTCTTTGAATTATAGCACCCCAGCCACATGGGTACAAAGGTTCCCTTACCTTCACAACCCCTTTTGTACTAATGATACTCCTAGAATCGTAATTTCATGGAACTCGATGCCGACAATCGTAACATGAAACAGACTGTCAGCATTAAAATTATGTCTTGAAACAATAACGATCAAAATGCATTCAAATGTAATAACAATAATAATAATAAGATTTTATTTATATCCTGCCTTTCCAGAAGGATTGATAGAATACATAAATACATAAGTAACTGAAAATAGTAACTGAAGTAACTGTGAATACATAACACATAAGTAACTGAAAATTACATATCCCCTTATCCCTTAGCTTAAAACTAAAATAACAACACTGTAAATAATAATAATAATAATAATAATAATAATAATAATAATAATAATAATGTGGTTGAAGGGAACATTTGGTAAGATGTCTGATTTTTAAAAATGATAGCCTTTTGGCTGAAGAGTGGGGTGTAAATACTCTAAATAAATAAATAAATAAAATAAGTAATAATAATAATACATTTGGGGAAAATAATATAATTTTATTTTATTAAAAACATAATAATTTAAGAAGAAGGAGGAAAAACTGGGGCATTTCCTTCCTCTTCCTACGGAGCTCTTCTTCCATGTCTCTCGTTTCAACACTGTTAGTAAATATATGAAATAGAGCCAGCAGTGACATAAAGCGGTTTGAAACCAGATTATTTCCGCAGTGCGGACGCAGCCTCAGCGCGCTACAAAGAGAGAGCTGTCTCAGAACAGCAGCAGTTGCGCCTAGTCTCTAGTCCTTGTCTGTCTGTGTCTTTTATATGAAGACACTCTTCAGCCAATGGCTGAGCCCTGACCCAAAGGGGGCGGGGCTTCCTTCCTAGCGTCCTTTGTGACGTAAGCGGATGTTGGGGTTTGAATGCTCCGGCGGTTATTCGGGAGCATTGTGGCAAAGGCTCCAGGACTCGGAGGTGAGTGGAAGGGAAGAGAGGGACGGAGGGTCGCTTTTCCTCCCCTTTTCCAAACGCGGGAGGCTGCATGGTTTCTCTCTCTGTCTGTCTGAGCTGGTTTGGTTTGCAAATATGTGTTGCTGTTGTGGTTGTTGTTGTTGTTGCTGCATGCCTTCAAGATTTTTTGTCCCCAACCCTTTCCTTCCTAGGCAAGAGTGTTTGCCATGGACACCCCTTGAGGCTGAGAGAGTATCACTTGCTCAAGGTTGCCTTGTTGTGTTGTTGTTGTTGTTGTATGCCTTCAAGTCCTTTCCCTCTTCTGGCCTCCCTATCATGTGGTTGTTGTTGTTGTTGTTGTTGTTGTTGTTGGCAACACTTGTTCAGAGGGGGTGTATGCCATGGCCATCCTATGAGGCTGAGAGAGTGTGACTTGCTCAGAGTTACCTTGTTGTTGTTGTTGTGTGCCTTCAAGTCCTTTCTTTCTTCTGGTCTCCCTCTCCTGGTGTTTGTTTGTTTGTTCTGCAAGATTTATTCAGAGGGGAGTTTTTGCTATGGACACCCCCTGAGGCTGAGAGAGTGTGACTTGCCCAAGGTTGCCTTGTTGTGGTGGTGGTGGTGTGCCTTCAAGTCCTTTCCCTCTTCTGGCCTCCCTATCCTGTTGTTGTTGGCAACAATTGTTCAGAGGGGGTGCATGCCATGACCATCTGCTGAGGCTGAGAAAGTGTGACTGGCCCAAGCTCATCCCAGTGGGTTTCCATGCCCCAGTTGGGATTCAAACCCTGGTCTCCAGAATCAAGGCCCAATGCTCAAACCACTACTGTTTTCTTTTTGGTTTTTGTTAATGCAAAGGGTTCTTGCAGCACCTTGGAGACTTGGGTCCAAAACACACTGCAGAAATAACCCAGTCTGAGACCGCTTTAACTGCCCTGGCTCAGTGCTGGGGAATCCTGGAAACTGTAGTTTTGCTGTGGCACCAGAGCTCTGCTACAGTTCCCAGGATTCCATAGCATTGGCAGTTAAAGTGGTGTCAAACCGGACTATTTCTGCACTGTGGATGCAGCCTTAAGAGAGAGATTTTGTGGCAAGGAGAAAGCAGATGAATTAGAGTAGCTAGGGATGAATCTACATTGCAGAAATAATGCAGTTTCAACCCTACTTTAACTGCCATGGCTCCATCCTGGGATTTGTAGTTTCACCAGGTCTTTAGCCTTCTCTGCCAAAGAGGACTGGTGCCTCACAAATCTAGAAATCCCAGGGATTGTGTAGGATGAAACCGTGGCAGTTAAAGTGGGGCCGAACTGCATTATTTTCGCAGTGTAGATGCACCCTAGTGAATCTTTACTGAAAGGTCTTTACTTAAAAGAGACAGTTTCTTCAGGTTTTGTTGTGCACCCTTTTTCTTGTTGGCGGCCCATCCATCTTGAAAAGCAATTACTTGAAATCTCCAGGGAGAAAAATTTCCACTTCATTATTGTTAGGACAGGACTACATTTTCTGTTTCTGACTGTCATCACTGCTGCTGCTGGTGATGGTGGTGCTGGAGGTTTATGTTATGTTGTCAGCAGGTATTGCCAAAGAAATTAGCAGACTAAAGAAAACACAGTCATTCCACGTGAGTTGAATGCCAGAAAAGACCCGTTGGCCCAATGTCTACCATAACACCGAGTACCTTTGGATTATGTTCTACAAAGAATTGCTCTTGAAATGTGAGCGTGGTAACTATCACAGGAAAAACTGGTTAGCAGGATGCTAATCATACTTTTGATTTTAGACAAAACAGTGGGTTTGCTGGGAGAGTATTTTATTTGCCCTGGCAAGTATCTCTCCTTTATGGTTCTGCTAGCATTGGAAGCCAGATGGAGTTATTATGGAATTTAGTATTTCAAAATACAGGAAAATCAGCCTGTTAGTATTAGTTTCCCCTCAGAAATCATGAGGTGCTCTGAAACCTCCATGACTACTAATAGAGCCAAATGTCTCTTAGATCTTTATCTCCCTCTATTCAGTTTTCAGGTTTGTAATGTGTAAATTTCATGACTTCCAACATCAGGTTAGCTTTATTCCCTTATTCCTTTTTCTCCAAAGTATGCCCACTCTTTTTGTTACGGTAGTAAATATTTAATAACAAAGATTTTACCTGATCATGGATTTTGGCCTTTTTATTATGAACTAGCATGGCTTTCTGAATTTCAAAGGAAATAGATGGAGAATTCTCTGGAACATCGGGTGCTTTTTTTGCAGAAGGGCATGCCTTTCTGTTTTCCTATGCTTTACCTTAAGTAAATGTAGAAGTGTGTGTGTGTGTGTAAAAAGAATAGACAGCATATAAAAAGAGATTTTAGTGTGGAGAAAGATAGAGAGAACTCAGTTTTGGGGATCTATAAGCTAACAACCTTTTGAACTGCTGTACATATCCAATGGAAGCACTAGGTTTTAGGTGCCTGTCGGAGTTTTTAAGACATTGGTCTATCTATATTCAGTGTGTGTATTTGCAAATAATCCACGGTAACAAAAGGCAATACATTTTTCAACCGACCTTCCAAAGGAAAGCATACTTCTGCATAAATACTGTCGTCTTCAGTTATTTTACCACGCTAGAGAAATGAGGACGTGTCACAGTAATCTTGACACAAGGCAAGGCAGAGTATTGCTTACAGTTGTGGGGAGTTATTTCCCTTAAGTCATTCTCATGAGCTCCTATGAGCATTTGGTTAGGTACTGTAGGATCAAATGTATATACAGTGAGCCCTTGGTATCTACTGGCATTTGTTTTAAGGACCCCCCCCCCCCATGGATACCAAAATCAAATCCCATTAAATGCAATGGCATGGTGATATATATAAACTGGTAAAACCAAGGTTTGGGTTTTTTTTGCAATTTAATATATTTTTGCAACATTTTCAATCAGTGGATGTTTGAATATGTGGATAATAAATCTGTGGATACAGAGGACCAACTCCTTATAGTACGACCCCCTGTATCTGCTGGACCAGTTCCCACTGTTTCATTTTCCCACATCTGGAGAAAAAATACATTCTCTCTAGGCATTTTCTAGGTCATCCAGTGGAATTCTGTGCTGTGCTTCTGGTGGAAGTTGACCATAGAATCATTCTGGAGTACCAAGAAATGTCTGGAGAGGTGTTCTCTGTAGGAATCACTAGGTCCTCCAGCACGACTCTATGGCCAACTTTCTCAAAGTCATTCAGTAGGGTTCACTGTTATCAATGGTTTCACGTTTGCATGGAAAGTCTGAGGATATGTCCACTGTGAATGCAGAGGTTGTACTATACATTGTAATAGGCCATATGACAGTGTACTACACTAAATGATATAAGTTGAAATATGCATTAGCAGCACAACACAAACACACCATATGATAGAAGTACAATTGAGTACTCTGACAGTAGCTCTATGAAATGTTTATCCATTGCCGCTCAGCATATAAATCCCTTTCAAATCCTGGTAGTTATAGTATTTGAATTTTCTGTACTGTCTGTCCTGCCTGTGATTGCTGGCTTATTACAGGA
>NC_056522.1:331691838-331801030 GCF_019175285.1 Sceloporus undulatus
GTGGGAAAATTGCAGCCCATAAAACACATGCAGATTCCAAATCCCCCTGGCAGTCTCCGAAAGCCACCCTTTGCAGCTGAAGCCCTTGAAGGTTGGCCACAACTGGATAAAAAGGCAAACTAGAAGTAACATGACATCATTTTCATTGTGGCACATTAGGAAGTGAAAACTGGCCCCCACCCTGGCTTACTTCAACAAGATATAAACTCAGAACCAGGGTGTTTATAGTGCTGGAGTAAAAATGATACATCTGGAACGACTGTGATTTGAAAAGGATTTATATGCACAATGTCACTAAAAGTTTCAGTGCACACTAACACCTGAAGAAGACTTTATGGGAAATGGTTTATTTCCAAAATTTCTGTTGTGTTTCTGTTGCACTACTATTTTGGAATATGTTTGTATTAGAATTATAGAGTTGGAAGGGCCATCCAGTCCATCCCCCTGCCATGCAGGAATACACAGTCAGAGCACTCCTGACAGATGGCCATCCAGCTTCTCTTTTAAAAACCTCCAAAGAAGGAGACTCCACAGTTTTTTGTGGGATTTTTGGGCTATGCAGCCCTGTTGTTGAAGAGTTTCTTCCTGACGTTTCGCCAACGTCTTTGGCTGGCATCTTCAGACTCCACCACACTCCTACACATTGTGTTTCACTGTCAAACAGCTCTTACTGTGAGAAAATGCTTCCCAATGTTCTTTCTGTTGTGTTATATATAGTGTATCAACTCTTACACTGTTTAATCTATTATATTGTGTGTCGAACATTCCATACTTACAACGTCAAATGGTCCCTTACAGTACCGGTATATGCATTTTATACTATTGTGTGTGGTGGTGAGTGCTTTGTCACTGTCGCTAGTGTTATCTTTTCTTATTTTGTTTCATCATAGCCACTGTAGGAAACAGAATGCTTGACAAGAGTTGTTTTTTATCTGATCTACCAGAACTCTTAGGTTTAATTTGCCTCTCACAAAGGCATTTTCTGCTAGAAACAGAGAGGCAGCAGCGCTGTCCAGGAGGGAAGTTGTTCTTGGAATATCCTTCTTTGCTACTCATGCCATTGTTTGTGTGAAGGTAGGAAATGGCATATACTGTATCCACTGTTCCAACTGTTTTATCTCTTATTTCTTCCAGTTAATGAAATTATGCTTTTGGCTGATCATTGCCAAAAACAGTCAGCCCTTCGTATCCATGGCTTCTGCATCCATGGATTTTCAAGACTTCTGCTTGAACTCCCCCACCCCCAAGTTAATATAAAAAGCAAACCTTGCTTTTGCCATTTTACTACTCATCATATATATAATGGGACTTGAGCATCTACGGTTTTGGGTTCCACGGGGGGGGGGGGGGGGGGGAGGAGTTCTGCAACCTAACCCCAGGAGGTAGCAAGGACCCTGTGTATGATGAACATCTACTTTTTAGCTGCTCATATACTTCATTCATAGCTGGAAGCAGGTATTGAGGTCCTACTGGCACTGACATTAGCTTTCAGCACCAACTTAAAACATGGCTTTTTGCTAAAGCCTTTAGGGGTCTCATGCTTTTACTGTTTTGTATTTACAAGTGGCTTTTACTGTTTTAACAGTTCAGCTTGATTTAACTGTAAGCCAGCCCTAATGTCTTTGACTATAGAGTGGAATATAAATACTTGGCAGTATAGTAGATTGCTTTGAATGCTGGACAAGGATACTGGGAGACCAGGGTTTGAATCACCGCTCAGCCACAGAAATCCACTGGGTGACCTTCAGCAAATCACACTTTCAGAGGAAGGCAAGGGCAGAGTTTGAACAAATTCTGGTAAGAAAACCTCGTGATATGTTCACCTTAGACTGAGTCTCCATAAGTTGGAAACGACTTGAAGGCAGAGGATAGCAACGTACTTTAATAAAGATTGTGTTAATAGAGCCAAGGACATTTTCAGATGTTTTAAATTGAACAACTTTTATGTCTCTACGTGAGTTCTCAAATGAGTGAATGACCTAATTTAGTCAGCTTAATCCAGTATTCATATACTACATACATGTGTGCATGTTGAACTCCATAAGATGAACTTCACCATTATTATAAACTGTATCGCAATTGTAGGTTCAAATATGCCCCTTTTCCTGGCAAGGCTTAAGTTACTATTTTGTGTCTCCTCTGTGTGTTGCCAAAGCCATGAGTCCAAAGCAAACATGCTAAGGGGGGGGGACCATTGCACTCAGTGAGACTGCTTAAACATGTTTATTTTGAATTATTGGGCTAAAATACTTTCAAGATGCTTCCTAAATTCAGGAAGTTTATATCTTTTTCAGACTTGCTGAGCATAATATGCTTGGTTTTATTGTTGTCACTGGGAGCTGCCGTTCATCTCAGTGAGCATTTCGACTGAAAACAGAATATGATTTGCAAAGCAAATAGCCCAGTGGTTTTCTTTCAAGTGGTGGCATTAGGCTGTCACAAACCACAATGTGAACCTAGGACCTTTTCATATTTAAATTCAAAGCACATAGTGAGAACTGAAATGGCATCTGTAAAAGCCTCTGAAATGCAGGCTGTCTTTGTTGCTGTTTAATGGAAGAGAAAACATGTATCTGAAATTTTGCCACCTTCTACTGTTTTGTATGTTTGGAACATCTTATTTAAATCAGACTACTTTGAACGCTCTTTTGTTTATAGAAGTGATGTCTTTAAAGTCAGACTTATGTATTGAGAGAGTGTATTTTGCCTCTCATTTCCTGTATATCATTTCCAGAAGTATTTTAGTAAAATATATGTTGCACAGCTTTCTTTTCACTGATTTCAATAGCAACTATAAATTTCAGGTCTTATATTGTTTTGCCTGAAGCTATGACAGCATCTCATTTAAAATCTTATAAAGAGAGAGTACTATCTGGTAAAAACTTAGCTTGTTTTATTTTACTAATTAATAAGATTTTTAAAAAAGAAAAAAACTTGATTTCTTTCCAAGATGCAGAGGACTCCATTTTACCAAAAAAAAAAAAAAATCCTAGAAGTACTTGTTTTTCAAACATTGTATATGCACATGTATAAGTCTAGAAATTTTAGTGGGAAAGTGTCCCCAAAAACCTGGGTCGACATATCCACAGGTCAATGTGAGTATTATACTTTAACACTTATCCAGAATGGAATCATCCCCTTCTCTGAGTGAAGTGGTGAAAGGTGAGAACTTAGTCCATTTTGGGAGAACACGGTCCTAAAAGAAGCACTGACCTTTTCTACTCTCTCCGCTGCAGCATTGCTTCTGGTCTTCTTGAGTGCCTGACTGGGAAAATGGCAGCAGAGGAAGCTTTTTGGCGCATACCCTCAAAGAAGTACCAAGAGGAATTGGACTTTGAAAGATTTGAATAATACATTTTTGGATGTTTGTCAGCTTCTCTCAATTAAAATTGGGCACAATACTTATCCCATTAAAGTTAAAGGCTCTATTCACTGATAACATAGTTTTCATTTGCTTTGCTTTGCCTTTTCATCCTTTTTTGACGTGTGTGTTTTCTTAGCCCAGCCCTTACCTGGTTGGCTTCCTCACACATTGCACAACTGCCATTTACTGTAGTTCCCTCCTTCTCATCCATCCATCTTTTAATGTCCCTGTGAGAATTCTGCAAGTTCTTTGATATCATTTCCCTTTGCTTCATCCTTTACAGCGTGTGTTACGTGTCCTTACATTTTACCTTTGACTTCTCCACAGAGCATATAAAAATCCATAATTTTATGCCAAAATCTGGGTCAATTTATAGTTAAGTATATACTTTAATCAAGTTATTTTGTAAACATGCAAATTCACATTTTTAACTTACCAATACTGTTGCTCAGGTCATTCTTGGGGGGGGGGGGGGTATAGCTCATATAATTTGGCCTCTACGGATTGGCAGTTACCTAGAGTGGTGGTAGGATCTCTTTCTCTAGACCAGTAGTCCCTACCCTGTGATCCGTGGACCTCTGGGGGACTGTGTTTCCCAACAGAGTGTTCCATGAAGGCTTGAAGAAATGTTATGAGCTTGTTTACTCCCCTCTCCTGTCACGTTCTGTGTGATGTACCCCTCCTCTCAGAAAACTCGCTCCTTTTAAATTTCCTCCCACTCCTGTCCACTCTGGTGAGAACAGTTTTTGTGCAACTCTTTCCCCATAAGACCCACACCTAGGTTTCCACTTACTGTTGGAGGGGTCTAGACTGATACAAAGTTGGAGGGCAGGTGAGACTCCATGGGGTTTCCTTTATACCTATCATCTCAGATAGTGATGGTCTACTCCAGCAGTCGCTACAGCATTAAAATGTGGTGTTCTAGTAGGTGTGGGTACTTAGAAGTTAATTGTGGTGATTTGCCCTCCCACGGTGCTGGTGTCCTTGCGAGAGGAGGTAACATAGGCCTCGTACAGACAGGCCAAAATAAAGCTGCTTCGGATCACTTTGGAAGTATGCTGTTTAAATGACGTGTGCGTCCTGAAAGTCCGGAAGTCACACCAAAGCCACGCTCCAGTCCTAAGGATTTAAACAGCATACCTCCAAAGTGACCGAAGCAGCTTTATTTTGGCCTCTCTGTATGGGCCAAATATATGAATTTTTATTGGAAGAAATATAGAGACCACACACATGCAGATAACTCATCCAGACTACTGACATACAGAGCTAGCCAAATGGAGGGCCGAAATGCAATAGCAGACTTAAAGAATCGGCAAAAAAGTAGAACTGGCATGGTCCACGAGGCTTTTGCCCTTTTTGATAGCAGTAGATGATATAGTCTAAAACTGCTTCCTATATCTTGCAATAATTGTTGGAAGGTATAGTGGATAGTTTATATATTAAGCTCAGCAGCAGCATGTGATGCAACAATATATTCATCGGAGCTTCTGGTAATTAAACAGGATACATTGGTAAGATAAAATATGGCTTACTTTATTGTTACAGGTGATTCATCTAGCTTCTAGGAAAGTAAACAGAAAAACTATACTGTGGTAAAGGGATCTCTATAGTAATAAGAAAACGTTCCTCTGAGGAACAGCCTCATAGCTACGTCTATCTTGGACCAAGGTAGGAAGAAGAGAGAGTGTTTGCGAGAGTCATAAAGCTCTTAACTTTTAGTAGAGGGGGGGGAGATGGGAAGTGACCTCTTTACATTCGCACTGACCAAATGACCATAGAGATATAAACAATACAGACAATAAGGAAGTCACCCTTCCCCGCCTTCTTAATTCCATAGAAACAAGCATAGATACAAGCATTGATGCAATACTCCAACAATAATAACATGATTGATTCTGGACATAAAAGTGATCCTCAGATTTTTTTCGGTGAGACATTTAATAATGGGGAAAGGATCCTCTTTATAGGAGAGCTCTGTTTATGCAAAGTTTTTTCTGGGGGTGCTTGCTTGGCACCCATGTTCAGTGACATCCAAACACCAGCCTTTTTTCATGCCTTGGTTGTACAGTAATTTGTATCTGCTGTTTATCTTGACTAGTGCATATGTTTGATTGTAAGCATTTTATTATAAATTGTGAATTTATTTGGAAATAAGTGCATAAAAGGATAAAAACAACTCACTTTCTTTTTCTTACTGTGACCAAGGGGCTATATGCACGGACCAAAAGGTCTGTTTTGCCCCTGGCCTGGTGACGACAGAGGATAACTATCCCAGGCTGGAAACAGCTAGACCAAATGCCATTTCTGTGGATCTAGTCCAGCCAGCCCTTAAGCCAGGTTTAAATAACTGGCTATTTGTTTCTCACAAACCCCACTGTGACAACCAATAGTTTAGATAGCAGCACTCCCTCTTACCTGCCACTACTGCTCTCTTTGCAGGCCTAAGTTTTAGCCTGTGATGTCACGGGGAAGTACCTAGCCGCATATGTAAAGCCGGGTGCACCATTTCCTCCTTTATTCTGTAAAGGTAGGTCTTAGTACGCCAGGAGAAGGCCAACAAGAAGGGAACCATTCTGGCCTTCCTGGGAAGGGAGTCTAGGGGCAACCATAGAAAAGGCCTTCTCTCGCGTCCCCACTACCCGTGCTTGTGATGGTAGTAGGTTGGAGAGAAGGACTTCTCTAGAGGATCTCAGAGCCCAGGCTGGTTCATACTGGGAGATATGGTCTTCCAAATAGGGTGGACCTGAGCCATAAAGGGCTTTATAGGTCATAACCAGCAATTTGAATTGTGCCCAGAAACGAACTGTCAGCCAATGTTTTAAATTACTTTGATGGTGAAAGGCTGATGAGTGCTGTCAAACATGATGGAGGACACTGGAACAGTCATATTTAATCCCTCTTTTGACCAAATTAGCTTTAGGTTTTGATTGTTTTGAAATTATTTGAACTTTTAACTACTGTTGCAGCATATGTTGTTTCTGGATCACTCAGTGACAAACCAGATCATGTTGCTGCACATTCTGTCAGTCACCTGGAACTAACATTGTCAGTCTACATTTGGATGTTTAAAGAGAAAGTTACTTGTTTTGTGTTAAGTTTCAATTTATAAAGACATTTCTATGGTTACAAAGTTACTAAATTGAAATTTGCAAGACTTGTCAGCCCTTCAAAGTTTTCCAGACTAAATACAAATTGCCCAATAATCACTTACCTCAGCTGAAGTCATTTCTGAGATCTCTGTGTTCGTAATGTGTAAGCATCTGCTTACAGAATGCTCTGGATCTAATGTGCTTCTCCAGAGTAGGAATCTTGCTTGAGGCTCAGCCAGATTCCGTGTATGTTTTAGGATCTAGGTTCTCAAACTGTGGGGCATGGTCCCCCACAAAGAAGTGTAACATTTTCTCAAGGGGGATGCCATCCTCAGGTGCTCCAGAGACGGGAAGTGCTTGGAACACTTTTTCAGCATCCTCAGAGTCAGACTGCATGACAGGTGGTCAGAGAGGAGGAGAAGGAAGTGAGTATCAGGGTGTAGTGGGAAGGCTGGAGCTTACTTCTGTGTGTATGGCAATGGGTTGGAGCAGAGATCACCCCCCCCCATTCCTCCTGACGAATGAACTTGGGGGGAGCAGCGATCCTGACAACTATGGTAGGAAGGTAAAAAAATAGAGTTAGCTTAAAATTTAGTTTCCCCCAGTAAGTTCAGTGGGGAAATCTCAGAGCTTGAGGAAGGTTGAAGGAAAGCCTCTTTCGTAGGAAATGCAGAATTGTGTTGGGGCAGTGGGAGAAAAAGGGTAGAAAATAGAGGTGGCTTAAAACCCAGTTTTCCCAACAAAATCAAGAGGCTGCTTCCACACTGCAGAAATAATCCAGATTTATCACCACTTTAACTGTCATGACAGTGCTGTGGAATTTTGGGAATTGTAGTTTTGTGGGATATTTAACCACCCCCATTGCAACAACAAGAGAACTCTGGTGCCACCGCAAACTACAGTTCCCAGGATGCCATAGCGTTGTGCCGTGGCAGTTAAAGTGGCATCGACCTGGATGATTTCTGTAGTGTACAGTACATGTAGTCTGAGAAATCTGGATTTTAAGGGGGAAACTGGATTTTAAGACACCTCTATTTTTAACCCCTTTTTCTTATGAAGAATTGGTGGCCAGCATTTGCCAACACCAAGGCTTTCATGCTTCAGGAATGGACCTGACCCAACTGCAGCCTGCCTCTCTGTCCCACGCCCCCAGTATGCTTGTCTCCTCTCCTCTAAGTATCTCCATTGGTACTCCCATTGAAAATAGTGAGGTTTGCTATTACCTGTGGCTTCACGTTTACATGGTACTTCCAGGAACGTATCTCATGCAGATACAGATATAGTGGAGGCGTGCCACCTGTATTCTAAAATTTTAGTATGTACTCTGTAATGAAGAAGAGATGCTATCTAAATGAGGGATCATTAGAAGCCAAATATCTTTAAATGAGAAACATAACAGGAAAATTTAAAATTCACATTTCAACTGTTAATTTTTTTTTCTGCTATATGCCTTCAAGTTGCCTGAGACTTAATGGCAATATTAGAATTGGGTTTTCTTGGTAAGAGTTATTCAGAGGGGGATTGCCATTGCCTTTCTCTAGCTGGGAAGGTATGACTTGCCCAAGGTCACCCAGTGGCTTTCCATGACTGAGCATGGATATGAATCTGGTTTTGTGTGAAAATATGGGTTCAGAGCACACTGTATTACTTTTTCACTCTGAAGACCAATGGTGGTCCAGAGGCAAGGTGTTGAACAGTAATTTTGAGCTGAAATATGAGGTATTCCACTTTTTGCTTGCGCAAAATAATCCAATAACGGAGTTTTACTCTAACACAAATTTTCTTTTGAAAGTGATATATCTTCTAGATATATTTGAAAAAAATAAAAGTTGTGAACAAATCTGTTCAGAAAAAATGAAGCAACCATACTTCACTAGAATGATAAAGTTCAGGTATTTTTAAAAAAAAAAAAACAACCTACAGCTTTGGAGAAATGGTTTGAAAAGTAACATTTTGGAAATGGTTTTTACTCTTGTCAACATGCTTAAAGAAACAGACTTTCAAGTACTTCCCTCACAGCTGGAAAGTTATTTGCCTGTTATTTCTAGTCATGTTCCGAGAACATTTTAAAAGGTATTTTTATGAAAACTTTGAAGTACTGAACTGGATAAAAAATCCATTTGAAAATTCACTACAGCCAATATCATTAAACATGACTGATCAAGAACATCTTATTGATCTACAGACTGATGCTTTTTTAAAAAATAAAATTTAAAGAGAGCTCCTTGTTGGAGTTTTGGCTTAGTGTTCAACAATATCCAGCATTAAGTAAAAAGACTATAAAAGTGCTTGTAGTGTTTGCAACTACCTGTACTTGTGATACTAGATTGTCAGCTTTGTTAGCTATTAATGGTAAATACTGTGGAAGACTTCACATCACCAAAGAACTAAGAGTAGCTCTTTCTAAGGTTACTGCTTGTTTTGTTAAACTTTTTGCTTAGAAAGAAGCACATGCATCGCCTCAAGTAGAAACATTGTGTTGTGTTTGGTACTGAATTTATTAAAATAAAAATCTTCTAATTTGAACAATGTTATTTTCCTATAAAATTTTAAAGTATGACCATATATATATAAATGTGTGAATGAAAATATGCAAACTAAAAACAAAATATTTCTATTCATATATTGAGAAAGGGTGATGATATGCACATCTAGATGGAGAGGCTGAAGAGAATGTCTGAGAACCACTGTTTTAGGGTACTGTACTTAGAACTGGTGGATAATCATGAGTGTCTTTTCTGTGAGGGTTTAAGTTTTGGAAACAGGACATAGTCATATGGTGTAATATCTAGTGAGTACAGTGGATGGTCTATCCACTCAGACCTCCAGTTCTTCAAAATAACCATCATCTTGCCAACCTTGTGAGCAGGTCATTGTCCTGCAAAAGAATATCTTTCCCCTGCTTCGCTTGCTGTTTCTCCTTCAATGCCTCCTTGAATCAAAACAGCAAGTTAGAGTTAACTGTTTGGTCCTTCTGATGATAGTAATCAAAATACTTTCCTTATCCCAAAAAACTGGCCATGACCTTACCTGCTGATCTTTGAGTCTTGGATTCTTTTGCTCATGGAAAACCCAAGTGCCACCACTGAAGGGACTGTTGTTTGAGCTCTGGATCATGTAACCATGTTTCATTAACAGTGACAAGTCGATCCACAAAATTATCACTAGCTTGCTCAAAATGCTGCAAAATCAATTTAAAGGTACCCTTTCAATTTTGTTTCTAGTCAGCATTCAAACATTTCAGCACCCACTTGGCTGACACCTACTACATAGCAACAGTTCATGAATTATAAACCCAATGCATTGCCGGGATATCTCTAGTATCTCAGCAATTGTTTTAGCTGAGATTTATTATTATTATTATTATTATTATTATTATTATTATTATTATTATGCATTATTTATATAGCACTGTAGATTTACACAGCGCTGTACATATAAATAAAATCGATAAAAATGAAACCTGCCAATGGTGTACATTCTACAAAATACATATATAACAACAGATAGTAATTCAAGATAGAATTAGATAAAATAAGGAGGCAACAGATTGAGAACATCTGAGATCAAATAAATAAAATATCAGATAACAATCAGATACAGTCACACAATGCCTGGGAACACTTCCCTGAACAATATAGTTTTCAACTCAATTTTGAAACTGGTTAAAGAAGTGATGACCCTTGCTTGTGGGGGAAGGAGGTTCCAGGAATGAGGGGCAGCAAGTGAAAAGGGACAAATTTGGGACGGGGCAGTGGAGAGCCTGGGCTGAGACAGCAGACCTTGACTGCCAGAATGGAGGGTACAAGTGGGAATGTAGGGAGAAAGAAGTTCAGGTAAATAAGGAGGGGCCAGAAGCTTATACTGAATACGGAAGGGGAAGGGGAGCCAGTTAAGGGATGATAATAGAGGAGAAACATGGTCAGAGCGACGAGCGGATGTAATGATGTGTGCCGCTGAATGCTGGACTGAAATTAAAGGATGGAGGTGAGAGAGAGGAAGTCTTGCCAGAAGGAGTTAACAATAATTAGTTGCGAGACAACCAGAACATGGACCAAAGTCTTGGCAGTAGAGGACAAGAGAAATGAATGGATTTTAGCAATATTGTAAAGAAAGGATCTACAGGCCCTGGCAGTGGCCTGGATCTGGGGATTCACCATTCTGCCAAAATCCAGTCATGAACACACTCAACAATTTCAGAAGCTGGCACTGTTGAAGGCCTCCCAGACTTTCTTCTTCATTCTTAAAATCTCCATGCTGAAATTTGGCACACCATTTCTTCACAGTTGAATATGATGGGCACTTGTCACTCAGTGTTTGCTTCATACACTTATGGATTTCCATTGGAATTTTCTTCTGCAGGAATAGGAACTTCATGATGGCCCAGAATCCAACACTTGAGAATTCCACACTTTCTGTTAACATGGTTCAATCAGTGATCTGAAACAATTCAGAAATTAGAACTACAATCTTTCACATTGGCAGTTTACAATACAAAAGAATGCTCTTTCAAGGTGCAGTAGCAAAATTAAGCTCAGATTTTGGGAAATAGATCAGGCCAAAAACTTTTCAGCACCTCCTCGCAGCTGATCATATCAAACTTTTATTTGTTTTTTAAAGACTTACTGTTAGACTTATTACATTTGAGTCAAAAATTTTAAGCAAAGTAATTTGAATTTAATGCTAGGCATGTTTTCTGAATTTATCTGTGTTCTGGATTATATTCTGGTTCCATCATACAATAGGATATATGTGAGGTGCTAAGCGATTCATTTTATCATTTTGGAAATCTCTGATTTCCACTTAAGATTCATGTCTGGGTGATAAAGAGTTTGAACTGGAACCATACAGGAGTGAGACAGTAGCTTATATTAACTTATTGGCATATGAAAACTGTATTGCTCTAGACAGCAACAGTCTTTGTGATCTAATGATTCTGATGTAACAGCCTTTGTGACGTACTTTATATCTAACTGCTTTGCTTGTTCAGTTGGCACAATAAAGTTAGCTCCCTTCTCATCCCCTCCCCTACCCCTCCTTCCCTTTCTCTCTTTCTTTCTTTTTTTTTTGTTTTCTTCTCTTGTCTGTTATCATCTTACTTACCTGGATGAAGGCTGGAAGCAGAACTCATACCTACTAATTCACAGAGACAAAATTGCTAACAGCAAGGACTATTTTCTTCTGGATAATTTTGTACCATCAAAAAGATAATGTATTTACTTTTATGCATTTTACTTTTATTCTAAAACTTTTTATTATGTCTATCAGTATATTAAGGGTTTTAAGAGAAATGGAAAAAACTTTTAGGAACTACTAATGGAAAAACAAAACCTGTGGCCGGATGTAGGGAGGAATTACAATGAAGGGAGGAAATATAGATACTCAATAAATAAATACGGTATTTTTCTGTCCTGGTTTTTCTCATCTTCACTCTGAATGAGCAATAAGTAGTTTACTTGAACTAAAAATACTAAAACTTGTTTCCCCCCTCCTTTATTGCACAGTTGGAAGGAAAACACTAGGATGAGCGATAACATTACTATCTGCCTTCAGAACCTGAGTGAGTAGTTATTGCAACATGTTTAATATTTTAGCTAAAATTAATATGCATTTTTAAAATTCCTTATTTAATGGTTATGCATTTTGCCTATTCAGATTGATGCAACAATGAGTGGATTTTTTCTGATGCCTGCAAACTGTGATTCCCCAATGCTGTACCTAATATTGTTGTTGGTGCTAATACTATCCTACCTATTTGTATGTTTTGGGAATGTATATAATCAATTCCTGAAATAGTTACTGCAGTAGTTATTAACAGTTGGGTTGGCACAACAGTTACCTTAGCTTCTTCCAGGGATGTGAGGACAAATTTAATGTACAGTGGTACCTCGGGATACGAAATACCCAGCTTACGAATTTTTCGGGATACGAATAAATCCCATAGGGATTTATTGTTTCGGGTTACGAAAGTTTTTTCGGGTTACGAAAAAACTCCGGCGCTGTTTTAAATGGAGCCGCGGCAGAGCCGCGGCTTTTTTCCCCATTAGCGCCTATGGGTTTTCGGCTTACGAAGGCTTTTCGGGTTACGAAATTAGCCGCGGAACGAATTAATTTCGTAACCCGAGGCACCACTGTATTGGTATTGTAAGATCTTTTGGAGAATAATGCAGTCAAGTAAATGACATATAGGTTTTGAGTGGTGACTAAGTAAAAATGTTAAGTAATAGTTTATGGTTACCCAATAAACATTGCCATGCATTGTGGAGTCACCCATCATCTTTTCTGACCCTTGGCTAAAAACATACATTCAGTCATTAGACTAAACAACCTGTCTATTTCCCATCATGCAATGGTATTTCAATCATAAGATATTTCATCCTCTTTATGTTACTTTCTCTGTATGTGTTACCTTTCCTGCCGAACCTGATCTTATTTACATTCACCACTAGTTACAGTTTCTTTGTTTCAAGTACTTGAAGAAAAGTAACTGAAATCAAAAAGATATTTCATGAATGGGGGAAATATGCTGTAATTCATTCATTATATGCATTGCTTAAATGTTCACTTTAGGCTTTCTATAAATTCCCCTGATCATCTGACCAAATTACTTTTCATATGCTGCAGAGGGAAGACATGTCATCTTGTCTTAAACAATTTTAACAAATGACAAGTTCATACCAATGTGTGTGTTCTCCACCAATGCACCTGCATCCTGTTTTCAAACAAGAATGTCAGTCTTTATGCAGAAATGTAGCCAGTATTATTATATTTGTTTATATCACACCCTTCTCCCAAGGCTGGTAGCAATTTACTTCTTTGCTCCTGGCAAGTACTGCTTTTATGATGGTTGAAATAGCTGCATCTCATTGTACAGTGTGCCCTCCCCATACATGGGCTTGCCATCTGCGGACTCAAGCTCATGCAGACGGCAAGCCCTGGGCATTAAAATGGCGCACATGCCCTGGAGCGTGCAGCTATAGCAAACAACGGGATTTGCGGTCCTCCCATATGTGGGGGGGGGGAGGTCCAGAATAGTTCCTCCATGTATACAAAGGGTCCACTGTACAACTCAGATAATAATCTATAATAGGGGTTTAAAAAGTCAAGATGATTTGGAATTGACCCCGAGCCTGGTCAAAACTGCCCACTTTTAATCTGTAGCTTGTACATAATGTGTCTGCATGTAAAATATTGTGTAGGCCTGGTTGCTCTAATAAACATCTAACAAAAATGATATTTCATAGTAATTAAATGTCATAGTAGTGGAATTGGTATTAAATTGTTTTTCACTTTTAGCCTGTGAATTCTGTCAACGGACTGATGACTGTCCTGATAAATATGGAGAAAAAAGGACTTACGAGGACTATAATCTCACTGTTCATTATTACTGTGTGGTAAGTACTTTATTAAATCTATAGAATTATGGGTTACTATAACACAACTAGCTAAGTACAGGAAAGCTCTGTATCAATAAAACTATCACCTATCTCCCATTGTATGCTCTTAGAATAATATATGCTGGACCTTTTCCCTAAACCCAAATAATTTGGGGGGAAATGTATTCATGTAAAGCTTGCCTTTCAAATTCCAAATCTGCGAAAGGTTCTTTCATTTTGAATTCCTAAGGAAGCATTATTAATTCAAAGTGCTTCTTCTCACCCTTGCATTGGCTCACTCCCCAGGTATTCACAAAGATATTGATACCATCAGTAGTACGTCTCAGACAGACAGGAATTCATCCTTTCTTATACAGTAATAGGATATTTTTCTGTAGGCCAAGATAAGATGCAAGGCAGAAAGGAATCATGAAGGGAACCATTCCTTATCTACAATCTCATGAGTTCTTTCTGAATTACAAGGAGTACCGTTTGAAATTTACAAAGCATTGAACACATTTAAGAGCAGACATAGGAACTTGAGGAGCAAGTTTGTTTCTATGGCCAGAAAGGAGAGAAAAAATGTATTAATGTTGAAATCTTCAAATGTTACACTTGGGTGACACTGGCTTGAGAGCAGTGCATGCAAAAGGCATCTATGAGTCTTGGTGGACCACAGGCGGATTATGAATCAGCAGTAGCATGTGGCAGGTAAAAAAGCCAGTGTGATTCTAGGCTGCATCAATAGGAGTATAGTGGAAGGTAATAGTATCACTTTATTCTGCTTTGTTTTGAATTCACCTTGAATACTTTGTCCTGTTCCATCAGAAAGCAAAGGCACCATGGTCTCAGCCACCCCTGAATAACATTTTGGATTTTGTAGCATTTAAGATTTCTGGTTTTCAGATGAGGGATACTCAGCCTATAATATGAAACCAAAGCTAGGTATTACTGAATAAGCAGAACCAAGCTTGGTTTTGCCTGTTCCCCTCTTTCTCTAGCAACCCATGAGGATGGACTAAAGTACCCACTTCCATGTTAAGCTAATTAGAACATAATCAGTGCATTACACTTGATAAATTTCTGGTATATTCATTAATTTAAGCAAGGTAAAATGAAACAATGGTATATGATTCTGGCTTGTTAACAAAAGAGGCTTGCTTATGTTTTTTTTAACCTTTGCATCCAAGAGTACTGTAGCCTGAGGCACTGTGTTAATAAAGGACACAATCTGATCCTGCAGAGCACCCCTGTCAATAGCTATTGAAAACAAAAGAGATACTCAGAAACAAAATGTAAGTGTGGAGACTAAATGGAAGTGAGCAGATCCCTACTTGTGTAAGGAAAAAAGCAAGAAAGATGCAATCTCATTAGGGAAAACCTGGAAGCAGAAGGCCTTCTGAGACCTGTTCCGCTCAAACCAGAACATTGATAGAAGCGTGATGGAGAGCCTGCAAAGCCATTGGGTGAGGGAGCACCCGGTGTGTCATGGCCAAGGCATGCTCTATCCACCCAGCCCAAAGAGGTCGGTGAGCCCCAGTTGAATTCAGTGGGAATTGGTTCAGCGTGTACAGAAACAGACTGCAAGTGTCATGTAATCATAGGAAAAAGTATCATGATGAGTGTGAACCATCAGTTCATCAAAAAGTTCCTGTTCGGCTTTAGTGCAGCCAGACCTCTTCAGTTATTCAATACTGTAATACATTTTCTGTTGTGAACAGTTGATACAAATATATTCTTGTGTCAATTGTCAATATGCCTTTCTTTTCATCATAGTTAATGTCTAGTGGGATTTGGCAAAGAGGTGAAGATGAAGAAGGGTTTTATGGGTTTTTACCTGAAGACATCCAGAAAGAAATTAATCGAGCTGGAAGACTGGTAAGAATATATCTTGAATGTTGCATCTATTCCAGTAGTTTGTTTGAGGAGAGGGGTGTGGCCCTAGATATATACAGTGGGCCCTTGCCTTAAGCGGGGGATCCATTCCCAACACACACACACACACACGGCAAAAAGCGTGTATGCTTGAGCCGCATTGGATATAATGGGACTCGTGCTTGTGTAGCAGTCATGCGCGCGCACCCTTCTCTCATTTGCTGCGCGGCTTCAGCATAAGCTGAAAGCCGCCTATAGCAAGCCCACATATGGTGCAGGCTCACTGTAATGCACTAAGTAATATTACAACTGAATTTCAATTTGCTAATGCTTTCCTTAAAAGTTTGCAGTGTTTCATCATCAAGGTAGATATTGATAACATGGCTTTGAATTAAGACATTTCTGTCTAGTTTAGCAGTAACGTTTATCTCATACTTTGTCTGGTAGTATGAAAAACTCCAGGACATCAAAAACACAGTTGCAGTAAACTAAGTGTTTTGCATTTTTGCTTTGTTTTGTTATTTGAAGGAAAAAGAGCTAAAGCCACACCTTCTCTGATCCCACAAGTGTACACTTCCACCATCGATAATAGAAATACTAAACATATATGGTGGGTGTCATGAGAAAGAACCTTGGGTACTTCAAGTGTGAATCTTAATGTTGCTATTCAATTACAAAAATTGTTGTAAATTAAAATAATGGGAAATTAGGAGCAGGATGCACCCTCTGGACATCTGCTGGCAAAGAGTAGAATCCAGTGAGTGAGGGAATCCTCCTACAGGAATGTTGCAGATCCCTGTTCATCTTCAAAATCTGCTTCAAAGGGCTGAGACACCCTTGAGATGTTTTGGGGGCAGCTTCAAGATCTCTCTAGAAAAGAAAATGGAAAGGATATTCTACTGTACTGGCACTGTGGTTGGATTGAGGCCTAACATTTTGTATAATCAAAGTAGCTAGGGTTCTTGATGCAAAGCACTAAAGAAGATAGGCAATCATGAATAAATAATTTGTGCAAACTGTGAGATTATTGTATTATTTCACAGTTGACCAAATAAGAAAAGAGACACAAATGTTTGAATTGCAATAATGCAAAATTTCTTACTTTGACAGTAAATAATGGCAACATTACCAGGTTCTATGTTTTCCCACTTACCTATTTTACTTTGATAACAAAGGAGAAGGTCCTATTGTGTTTTTATCAATTCTTTTACAATGGCAGTCCCGTGTGCATTTCCCTCAATGTAAACTTGGATGTAAAATAACTGTTTTCATCTGTATCTTGTTTCTATACTTTGAAATGATTAGAAAGCTTAATATTTGCATTAAAATTAGCTATTCTCGGGATGGCAGGTGGAGCAATCCACCGTGTATGGGTTTCCCAGCATGCCAACCTGACCAGGCAGTCTTAAATCAGAAACAAGAAAGATTGGTAGGGTGCTGGGCTACTTCAGGCTAATGTATTCTTTCTTTTTAGAAATGTAGTATTTGTAAGAAAAAGGGTGCTTCAATTGGTTGTGTGTCATCCAAATGCAAACGAAGCTACCACTTTCCTTGTGGGGTAGAGAGAGGATGCATTTTCCAGTTCAAGGACACTTTCCCGTAAGTTTTTAAACTCTTTTCATTAGAGTTACATGAATTAGTTTAATTTCCAGGGAAATAGCTGTGTTAGTTTGTTCCAGTAAAAAAGACACCAAATCTTATGGCACCTTTTAAGAAGTTTTGTTTGTCTTATGTTTTCCATGGACTGCAGCCACTTCAACTGGTTTCATAAAATTCCTGTGTTTTTCTTGTTAAGCTCTGTTGATTAGAACTAGCTGGTCTTCAAGGTTTGATCTCTTCATTTGTGTTCTGTATAACTGACATATCTACTACAAGTTAGGGGGGTGGGACAGTTTTTTAAAATTAAAAAACCTAGGGGGGTGTTTGGTTTTGGTTTAAACCAGAGGGTTTTATGTTTTTTGTTCTTTGCATTAATGTGTAGAACTACAACAAGATAGGACTAATTCCAAAAATTAAGTAGCAAATGAAGTTCAGATGTTATGGCCCCTTACTTAAATAATAATTGTTTAAAGTGCTTTTTAAAGCAAGTTGTTTTGGTTGAACTTAAAATGAATTGAAGAATTTGTTTCTGAATGGCATTTCTTGCACCATAAAATAAAGTAATTAAAAAGAAATAGCTGTTGCTGTTTCCTACCTAGCCAGCAAGACATGTTCTCTCCTTATTCAAAGCACCTTGCAGTTAATCAGGGAATAATTAAAAATGAAAAATAATATTTTAACACAAAAAACATAATTAATTAAATTATTTTATTTCAATGAGTTTGTTTAAGGAAATAGATTTAATGAATTGCAAGTCTGTGTCACTCAACTTTTTATTGATGCATTTATATTTACATGAGTCTGCATTTTAGAGAGGGATCCTGTACAAGCTGAAAAGCAGGATATTAAATAAATAAATGTGATTATAAGCAATTCTGATTCTCCATACTCAAGGTCATATTGTTGGAAACACCGGCCTACTCAAAAACGTCGTCCATATAACTCTAAAGGATCATCACAATGTACAATATGTTTGGAACTGGTTGAACATGCACCATCCTACAACATTCTAACAACTCCGTGCTGTAAAAATGCTTGGTTTCATAGAAACTGTCTTCAGGTACGTTTGGAATGATATGATAATATTCTCGTTAAAAAATTTTTTTAGAAATGATGGCATAGACTGTAGTTTAGTTGCATTCTAGTCTAAATGTTGCAGGCTTCTGCAACATTCAGAGTGCCAGCAAGCCATGTTCTCTTCCTGAATAGTCTGTTAGGTACTTCCTCCCCAGAGTCACTCAGCGTTCCTATGCAATTGCTCAATTGTCATTGGGCTGATTTCGTTTGATGAAGTTTGCCTTCAGAGTTTTTCCTAATGATTTCTTGTACTTCTGCAAATATTGGGAGTTTTCTGCATCTACTAATACTTATTTTTTACATGAATGGTATTATTTTGACTACCTAAAGATTACCACATGGAGAACAAGCATACTATCAGTAGGTTAATGTCAAAAGCATAAAAGAATACTGAAGATATTAACAAGTTGTTGTAGAAAATCCAACCTTCCATCTGATAATATGCAAAGTTCAGAAGCAACACATCATACAGTACAGTAAGCTAACTTTTCACCAGCTGGTTTAGAACACTCAAAGAGGGTGCTCAGCAAATCTGTGGAAATATAACAAACTTGGTCATCATTTATACGATACTTGAAAACAAGGGTTTTCAAGCCCTATTCCAATAAGCTGTTCACAAGTGCTGGGCAACAGGGCAAAGATGGAGTAACAGAGGCAAAACAGGTATTTTTTCTCTGTCTTTTTTCTCAGAGGCAAAATTGGTAATTTTCTGCTTTGCAACCTATGTTGCAACTGTTGTCCAGCCTGTCCCATTGCATGTGGACCTTCTGTACACCAAGGAACATTTTTGGCATAACACAAGATTGCACTCTTGCAAAGGATTTATCAGACCATGTTGTCCTTTCTTGAAAGAAAACTAAAAGAGAGGGAATATGTTGTTTGCATGGATTCAGTTCTAGTAAACATTTGCAAAAATGAAGGGATAGAGCTAACGGCTTCCCAGCTTTCAAGGCTTGATAACTAAAGTAGATAACAATGCTTTTTTAGCTACCATAATATTATTGTGTGGTTCTGGCATAAATAAGTTACTGTTCGCTCTTCTTTCTCTTTTTGGATCCAGTGTCAAGCTCTGAGTGCAGGAGTGTTTTTCTTTAGATGCCCAGTATGTAATAATAAAGAGAAATTTCAGCATGAAATGCTGAGAATGGGCATCCATATTCCAGAAAAGTAAGTACTTCCTAAATTTTTATTTGTATATTCATTATACCTGGTGGTTTTATGGGTGTTCTGCTCCAGTTACATATGGCTATTTTAACAAGAAAGGCTAAATTAAGGAACTAGAAATATTCAAGTGAACATTATTTGACTCGTTCCAGAGATGCCTCCTGGGAACTGGAAGAGAATGCATACCAAGAACTTCTTCAGTGCTATCAACACTGTGATGTGAAAAGATGCCTCTGCCAACATGGAAGAGATTACAGTGAGCCAGATAGGTATAAATAAATGCAGTTCTTGGAAACGGCAATGTTGAATATATTTGTAGCTGGTACTGTCTCTATACTCAATACTTTAGAAGTAAACTGCAGCAGATACTGTGATGGTCATACTTGGGGTAATTCATGATGGCCACATCTGGAGTTATTTTAAGCGGGAAGGAGGAAAATTAATTTCATTTTCCTAGTACTGTAGGCCTTTTTTTTTTTCGTGTTTGTAACAGGACACTGATAGCATATTGAGCATTTTCTACCAAAACACTGGAGGATTCATTTTAAGTAAACAATGTTCTGGTATAAATTATTTTGATACAATTACAGACACAAATTTGTCTGTCCATACACTGAAATTAGAGTGTCCTGGCCTGTATCCTTCTATATTTTGTAATTAAGGTAAGAGAAGACCTCTTCCTTCATGAGTCCCTACCCTGCCCCAAATCCCCATGATTTGCCGTCTGTCAAATGGAAAATCTATGGAGTTTTTTTTTTTAAGGCTTTTGGGACAAATGTAGGTTATGTGTAGTGTTGAGTTAGTAATAGTCTGGATTACAGGGTTCTGTCACTAGAAGGAACCCTTAGCAGAATGGAACCTTCGGGTCCAAGCCAATGTTTTTGTTGCAGTAGAGTCCCTCCCCCCCCCCCCATCCACATGGTAGTTATTTGCTTTTGTTTCTCTTTTAGAGCATGTGTGTAGTGTTATGTTTGATAATTAACACAAGCCACTTTTGGATAGTCTTTGTGATAGAAAGGCAGATTTAAAAATATAAAATGTTGATACTGTAATATTCCACCCCCTACTTTCCACTGTATTGCACAACAAATTTGGTGAACTGGATTATTCTTGTTTTAATTTGGGCTATAAACTAATGTGAAGTGGAGGGTGTATATTAAAATGGCTTTATTGAGCTGAAGTTAATTCATGGTTATAATTTCAAACACATTTATTTGTTTTTTCTTTTAGCAAATGGGAGATAAAACGCTGTCAGTACTGTGGTTCCAGAGGAATTCATTTGGCATGTTCCTCGCTAACGAGTTGGGAACAAAATTGGGAATGCATTGAATGTCGAACCATCCTTGCCAAATCAGATGGTATGAAATAGCTGCTAATAATACTTGCACTAACTGAAACTTGTAAAGGAACTTCAAGAGTGATTCTGTGAATTTCATTATACAGGAAACTGCCAGAACAGGAGAAAGCGTTCTTTGAGTATGCCAGAAAAAACAGATACTGGAGATGGTTTGCGAGAAGATCCATCACCCAAATGCCCAAGACAGTCTCCTGGATCTCATCTTAGTTTCCTCATCAGGCATGTTTGATTTTTTCTCTCTCTCTCTTTCTCATGTGATGACTACATAGAAGCAATACTGGATGTATTCATATTAAAATAAACTCAGGTTAACATGCTGTAATGAGCCGCTGCACACTTAGGGCTCATTCCCACTATGGTTTAAACCACCATGGTTCCCACTTGGGAATCGATTTGGAACTGATTCATAAGGGGGAGGCCATGGTTTTCGCAGCGAAGCCAGGGAAGCAGGCCGCAGAAGACCAAAGAGAAGCCCAGGTCAGGTACAGAGAGACAAGGGTGGCCAGTGACAGGAGAGATGGCCAGGGCCCTTGCAGCTCCCCCCGCCCCCCAAGCCTGACCCAGTTCAAGTAGTGGGAACCACACTTGCTGCTGGAACAGAATCCAGGATTCGGTTCAGCAGTGATTTAAAAGGTAAGTGGGAATGGGCCCTCAGAGTTCTTGTACTGCTTTTTCTCCTTTCTTATGCATTGAAGAGGAGTTCAGAAGTTTTTGCTTTCTTAGCCAGTAGAGAAGGAACCATCCATGTTAGGGTTTACTCCTGTCACCGTCCAGATGAGGCAAAGGATCACGTGTCTTAAAAAACTATTTCCTGTTGGATTCCCAGCTCTTCCTTAGCTCTTTCACTTTACTTCACCCAGGAACGGTTTTCAACTCTGCTCGTCTGTTCTTCTCTTGGCTACTTTCATTGAGGTGCGTCTATAACTTTTACAAGTGGAAACCAAAACTGTTCTTCATTTTTCTTTCCTTCAGAACCCCCAAGATGATATGCTCCAATGCCTTTACTCAGTGTTCACAACTGGATCTTTCCTGTACTGATAACAGGCTGATATCCCCATCCCCATTGATCAGTCCTTCAGTGAGAAGTCTGTCACTAAGAAAATCGTAAGTAGATGAACAGTGTAATTGTCTCTATGTTTTATGAAAAATGATGACTTTAAGGTGTAAGTTACATTCATGTTAGTAGCCTTACCTTTTTTTACTTGGATCAGGTGCTCAGCACATCATATTTCAAACTGATTTCCTCTTCTTCACTGTTTCAAAATTATGTTATGCAGTACTGCCTGTGGTGTGGCTGAGGAAGAGAAAACCAAACATAAAATTAAGTTTAGGAAATAGTTCTCCACTTCTTTATTCATTGTTTCAGGGTTAGAGATAATAGGTTTAGGTTTCTGCAAACAGAAAAGTAGCTTCTAGTCAAAGATGGGATCATGGTAGCAAGAAAGACTATATCAGGGAAAGAGAGGAGTGTTTTTTGCCAATTCTGCTTCCCACTTCCCAGAGGGTTCAGGAAAAGAGATTCCACCTCAACATTAGGTGGAACTTCCTGACAGTAAGGGCTGTTCAAGAGTGGAACAAACTCTCCCGGAGTGTAGTGGAGTCTCCTTCCTTGGAGGTCTTCAAGCAGAGGCTGGATGGCCATCTGTCCGGGATGCTTTGATTGTGATTTCCTGCATGGCAGGGGGTTGGACTGGATGGCCCTTGCAGTCTCTTCCAACTCTACAATTCTATGATTCTAATTCTCTGGAATAGATTTTCAGGGTAAACAAGCAGTTTTAAGGAGAACTAGTGAAAGTTTCATGTCCATCTATCCTCCTCCTCTATCCTGGATCTTCTGCTGATAGGGACATCTGTGAGTAGAACTCTAGACACATTCCACAAGCAGAAGAAAACTGTATATGAATGTCTCAGTGCAGTGCAGAGTATTAAATACATCTGAAAAGTATGACAAAGCAATCAACTACTTTCCAGCAAGATTTTTATTTGAACTTAATCTAAAATGTCATTGTGATGCAGATGAATACTTGTACTTCATGACCTGAAAATTAGTGAATTGCTATGAGTTCTTCATAAGTGTTCTCACATTCCAGAATATTCAGATTATCAAGCAATTTAAAGTTTCTGTGAACTGATCAACATATTCCTAACAGACATTTATTTGAAAATTTAAGGCTCCACAAATTGTATGACAGACGATTACACAGCTTTAGAATTATTGTTGCACATACAGGACCGAATAAATGCTTTAGTAATCAAAAATCCTGTTTTTATATTGTGTAGGCAACTCAGAGTGCAGAAAACAGAAGTTTCAAATATTCTGAGGGAATTAAAATCACAAATTAATATCAAACCAGCAAGATTAAATATCAATAGACAAGACATCTGGGATAGTGCCTTAAAGGGATTTCGAAAGCGCAGCTTCAATCCTGCCAATAATATTGAAGTAAAGTACATAAACAGCAAGACACAGATGGACAGCTGCCATTCATCAAAAGAAGATTTTTTCCTATTATTGATGCTTCACCTTCAGAATTCATCGCTCTTTGAAGGCAGCTTTTCAAAGAATTTGTCTTTTGATTCTCAAGGTAAATCTGTTCTATAAATATGTGAAATATGGTTTGGAGGGGCCAGCACTCATTTCTTTCTCCGTTCTCTAATGAGTTCAGGGTACATGTGAAGTTTCATTTTTATTTCTAGAACATGTTTATCAGTTGCTAACCTGGGTGGATTGGCATGGAAAGGGCCAGAGAACTTAAATATTCAAGCAGAAGCTTAACTCTATGCATCCTATAAATGCTGCTATATAATGTGATGACCAGCAGTTTAGATGGCTTTAGAAAGCAGACAAATTCATGATGAGTCTGTCACTGGTTATATACTCTGCTAGATAAGCTGAGCCTCCATACTTACTTATGGTATACTTATGGGTATCAGATGATAGGAGCAAATGGAGGAAGGGTTTTTTGTTTGTTTGTTTTTTGCTTTTATGCTCTATATGTTGGTTTCCATTAGCATGTTTCCAAAGCCAACAACCAAAATATTGGAGTAGATGGATCTTTGATTGGATCAGTGTGAGTTAATCTCAGCATTGTTTCGTAAATATAATATAGTTATTTTACATTATTTGCATTTTCAGCTCTTAAAGATAATTTATATTATGAAGCTGGAAGAATGATTGCAGTTTCTCTGGTTCATGGAGGCCCATCTCCAGGCTTCTTCTCCAAAACATTGTTTAATTGCCTTGTTTATGACACAGAGAATGTGAAACCAACTGTAGAAGATGTTGCAGATGTGGATGTTTTGCTAACGGTAGAGAAGGTAAGCTGCTAACAGTAGAGAAAGTATTGGAAGGCATGACAGAAATTACCTATATACAGTGCCTTGCAAAAGGATTGACCTCCCTTTTGACTTTCCACATTTTGTTGTTTTAAAGCCTAGAAATGAAATTGATTTAACTGTCAGTTATTTGATGTACACAAACTATTCAAAATTGTAACAGTATAAAATATTGTTACTATATCACAAAAGTTAAGTAAACAAAAACAATCTGGCACTTGTTGGTTGCATAAACATTCACCCTACTGCTAACTTCTAGAGTCTTCTTGGACAACTATCAGCTGGGTTTTTCCATTTTCTAAATTGTGAAGAAGGTGGGCAATGGATAGATGAGTCTTTCTAAACGAAATATAAAGCTACCAAATTGCCTCAAACTTGTCACATTGAGATTCTAAATTCATTGCATTTCCGTTAGATGTTCGGCATATTAAGCTGATTAATGTTTTTGGGTTTTTTTGTTCTGTAGATAAAATCTGCAACAACTTTAAGCAGTTTAGAATCAGCAGTAAGTGATTGTTCTGAATATCTTGCCACTATTGGATGTTTGAAACCTGTAACAGCTCTATGTGATAAAGATTCATTGGTGGATGAGATACTGAATTACCATGTCATCAAGAGAACTCTCTTACCTTTTAAAAGGTCTGTTTGCTGAAGAATATCATGCCATACCTTTTCCTATTTATAATGTAGATATTTCACTACTTCACTGTTAAATTATATAACTGATGTTCTGTTTCTATAGGTTTTTTTTATAATCTTTATTAAATATGACTACATAAAACATTCATAACAATACCAATATGATACAATACATACATTCAACATTGACCACCCTCAAAACAGTTCTGTTTCTATAGTTTTAAAACATGTATTATATTCCTTAGACTATTCAGTCTTTCTAGTGATGGTTTTCACTAGACAGTGTTCTCCGAATGAATCCATATTGGAAATATGCATTTTAATTATAGTGTTAACTAAAATACATCATATACACCTAACTATTGAAATATTTGGGGGGGGGGGGGGGGATTGTTAGGTGAGCCTAAATTACAGATCTCCTTATCCACTGATTATTTTTCTACAGATTTAAGCATCCACAACATGAAAATATTTTTAAAAGTATAAATTCTAAACAGCAAAACATTGTTTTTGCCATTTTATATCATGGACACCATTTTACTGTACCATTGTATTTAATGGAACATGAGCATCCACTGATTTTTTTATCCACAGGGGGCCTGGAACCAAGCCCCAGTGGATAATAAGGACTTGCTGTATAGTTACAGTAAATCTGGCTGTTTAACATCATAGAAGAGGAAACCAGAGGGAGGGAACTGAGCAACTTCCATAGAAATTCAGTACATCTGAAAAATTATAGTTAGGAAGAACAGGGGTCAGTACCACTTTAGGTAGCTCCTGCAGTTCATACAGAAGTGTGTCTGTAAAATCAGTTTTAATCATTCCAACAAATATAAAGCAGGCCAGTACCTCCTTGTTTTTAGAAATTTAAAGCATTATTAATAACAGAAAAATGTCTGGGGAAAAGATTTTTTTATTTCTTTTCTTTTTTAAAAAAAAGCCTCACAATACTTTTTGTTTTTGTTTCTATGCATCATCTCCCCTCACCTAGCTTTGAACAAGGTTTGAAAACACTTGGTGTTCTGGAAAAAATGCAGATGAGTCCTGATGCATTCTATAGCATACTGTGTCAGAAGCCAGAAGAACTTTCAGCAAAACTTCTTGGTGATCTCTTCACAGTTCACTGTTTACAAGGAGCAGACAAAGCCAGATGTCTTGATTTCTGGATGGGTTACTTGCAGGAAACTGAAGGCAAGTATGGGGAGGCATTCACATAGGAATCTATGAACTAGAGGTCTGGAATGTTTAAAAATGGAAATGCTTAAATTGATATTATAGAAATATCAAAATAAGCTTATTTTACTCCCTACATAATGCAGAATGTCTTGTTTAAGCTTTCTTGTAAGAGCTAATCAAATTCCTTTGTATTTCTTGGTTTAGGTGGTGAGTCAGCTGTAACTCTGGAGGACATCTTAGTGTTTGCAACTGGCATTCGGAATATTCCACCCATTGGCTTTGATCCTGAACCTTCAGTTAAATTTCTGCACATAAAGTACCCCATTGGAAAGAGGCACTGTAACTGCGTAGAGCTTCCATTAACAAAATCTTATGACCAGTTCAAAAGAACTCTTGATTTCTCCATCAGAACTACATTAGTCACTACAATGGACTCCAAAACTAAATGATAAAACACACAAGAAACTAGCTAGCTTCTGCTGGATAACAGACACGTTCATCTTTACAAGTTCACAGCATGATCATGGGAATGGCTTGATTTCAGTCTTTACATTTTGAACTTTGTTTCACGATGGTGACCAAACAAAGCTTTTACAACAGTTTTGCATTACTGTATTTTTTGTAGCACATGGCCATAATCTCCATCTTAGCCCCGATCATGTAATATATCCCCACAAGTTACTAGTTATGCAGTTGCATACTGTTTAGTGCTTTCACATTATAAGTAATTGATTATAAACTAGAATTTCTGGCAAAGAGATTACAGAATTTGAATTTCCAAATTATTATGTCCAGTAAGACTTGTTTTTCTGAAGTGTTGACTTGTTAGTGTTTTGCACTGATGAGAGTAAGTAGTATTTCACATACTAAAATAATTTCAAGTATTCTAGCTATTACTAGAAACATGAAAAAGGCAGCTAAGCTCATTACCTCATTTTAACTTCTGTCAAATATATTTTGAAGGCCCTAACTACTCTCATTATGTTTGCATTCAAAATTCATTCCAAACCCTTTTCTCTGGAAATATCAACTGAATTGTGTTTAAAAGTAAAATAATTGTAAAAATTCAAATACCAAGTTCAGTAATTTCATTAGTTAGTCAGTACTTTATTTGAAAGTTTGATTTGGCTTGATTTGTGAAATTCTCTTACTGTTTCAGTTACATTGTAAATATACCATTGTTGTTGTTGTGTGCCTTCAAGCTGTTTCCGAGACTTATGGTGACCCTAAGGCAACCCTATCATGGAGTTTTCTTGGCAAGATATTTTTCAGAGGAAGTTTGTCATTGCCTTCCCCTGAGGCTGAAAGTATGTGATTTGCCCTGGTCACCCAGTTGGTTTTATGGCCAAATACAGAGTTGAACCCTGATTTTTAGAGTCGTAGGGGCTGAGCAGATGGCCCCTTTGGAGCAACAGTATGCTGCGGCCCCAATCCAACAGTTTGCCAGCTCAAAAATAAGCAGCAAAATGCTGCTCCTTTTCAAGCTGGCAAAAAGCTGCCCTTGCTGCCGCCATGGCACTTTTGCTCCATTTCTTCGGTGCAGCATAACCATGCTGCCCGCCAGCTGGGCAGACGGCGGCTCATAGTGCCAGTCTCTTCAGCCCCATAGTCCAACACTCAAACCACTACAACACGCTAACTCTCTAGATATACCATATTAAATCTTAATTTTAAGGCAGTGGAATAATCTTCCAGTTTACCTTGCTTTCAAGTATCAAATATAATTTATAAAATGCATGGCAATGAGTTGGATCCAGAAGGAAAAAAGCTGTTAGTGGGACCTGCCTGTAGATAAATGCACACTTGAGATTAGGGAGGAAAACAACAACCACAAGAGATGTGTCCTCTCAAAATGACAGCACTGGCAAGATACTTAGTTGCAATATGTCCAGATGAAATCAAAGTTTATCAGATGAAAGTAATCAGACATATTACAGCAGGCATATTACAAGTATTCTTTACTTCTTCAATGGTTTCAGTAGCCTTCTCTTCTAGAATGACTTACATAGTTTCAATAAAACGATAGTTCCTGCCCTCAGTTTTACAGTCGAAAGACATAGCACAAAAGGAAAAAATGGAATGTGTAAAGAAAGTGAAGCACAATTCAAGCACAGGCGAGTTTTGATATGTGTTGTCGAATTTACTACATTTCAAATTCTCTCTAAAAATAAATAAATAAAGTATCTAGGTAGACAAGAGGAGCAATGCACAAGACACAGAGGACCTTCCCCTCGAGTCAGCTGGGCAGGCAGGAACAAAAAACTTTAAAATGCAAGTGTTTCTTGTGGACTGGTCTTCTGTCTATATGTACCAAAACCTCAGGTTCAGCACAAATAAACAAGTGCATCTTAGTGTTGCAAGACGGAAGGGTTTCCTTGCCTGCTTAGAAGGGGGAGCATGTGTGCAAGAAAGACACAAGAATCTTGGGGAGTTTTCATTCAAGGGTTTGCTTGCTTAGGTTAGGGGTGAGCAACTGGAGTCTTATCAGACAGGGCTATGTTTCTCTAACCTAGAAAAGGTAAGCTCTGGTTTTTTTTTAATGCTTTAAATCTTAAGAAAAGTATTTGTACATTGAGTAAAATAGCTAATTTTGTGGCTACTTAAAGTTCCATTGGAATGCATCCCCCACAGTCTCCAATGGTTTCCTATGGAACTGGTTCACCCTATTTATGTCAATTTCCATTTGCATCGCAAATCCAGGAATCCAACCCCAACATAAACCTAGACACCTTTGTACTAATTCTTAACACTAAAGAGTAGTTGCTACAGTTTCCAGCTAGAATGGAATTAATTCAGGGAGAGAAGGAGCCCAATGAAGTTATGCCTTTAACAAAGGTGATTGTAATCTGCTTGTGAAAATCTTACATCCAGAATAAGTGTGGCATTGTGACACACACCCAAAATGTATATTTTTAAATGCTAATGGCAAACTCTGCCCCTGAAGCATCTGTAGGGGCCAATTTGTCATGCTTTATGTAAACCTGCTCCATCCCACTGTTTTAGGCCAGAGAAGTTTCTTTTGAAATTGGAAACAACCAGCCAGTCTCATACTATTTTTAAAGGAGCCCATTTAAAGCAGATCCATAGAGTTTTGAAATTACATTAAAAAGGCAAAAAAAAACACTTCCCCAGTTGTGGGTGTGATTTGCCATTCGTGGTACAATGTTTTCCTGAATAATTGGAAAGGTATATAGCCCTCTAAGGTCCTTGAACCCACAGAGGTGTTGCCACTGCTAAAGTATAGTATGCTGGTGCCTAAAAAGTAGAAGCCAAAAGTCTTAAGTATTCAGAACTTGCATGGTTCTTGGATCCTGGCCAGGTTTTTCAAGTGTGAAACCCATGCCTCGGTTAATTCTTCACTGGATCTAAAGAGCTGTAAGCTATTATAGCCCAGTTCTGCTAAACTCTGGGAGGCCTGATGCTATTTGTTTACAATAGCAACAAAAAAGAGTTTTGCATAACAATTTAGTAAGACGATGGGGGCACCTGAGCTTGTGGTTGCTTTTTCAAAGTTTCTTGTTCACAAATATATGCATAAGGTATCTAATAATAGGATCAGAACATATGCAGTTGGTTGGACGGGACCATTAGGATTTTCTTTTACAATCCTATTTAATCAGATGTCTGTCTTAAGATGTATGTGCACAGGTTCTGAGTATCATAAGTTCTTCTGACTGGTTACTTGAATCTTTACTGGACTGTAGTACTGCATCTACTGGTTATATTAGAGAAAATGAAAGCTGCAAATTAATCTGAATGTGATGCTTATGGCCTTGTGGTTTGGGTCCCATCTCCTCTGCAGCCCTCTCTGGAGTCAAAAACTTGTTCCAGAGTGTTTTCTACCCCTTTGGAGCAGGTTTAGGGCATGTTGGGGAAAACAAGAGGAATAGAGGATCATTTTTCTCCCACTTGTACTGTACTTTTCCCACAAGTGCAATAACAGCATGTACATAGCAACAGTATTCTTTATGGCAGCTCAGGTACTTAAGGGAACTTGACCATAATTCATTCAAAAGTTGACAGAAGGCAAAGAAAACTAGGAAAACTGAAATCTCTCCTATGGGTGGGAGAATTAAACTTTTAGCATTATATAACAGTTGTTTGGAGTTTTTCATGTACAGTCACAAGTTTGTAAATACTATGTTTTATATGTTGAAACTGTTATTTCCTGGAGCCTGTTGTAGCTATTGCTTTATTGTAGCATGTATGGGAGAACTGTCATGTGTATGTATACATAAAGTGCAATAAATCAAGAACTTATTTAGTTAACAGTATTAATTTAGTATTAAATATATGCTTGCAAATGCAGTTGAACGTATTTCTTTATAGGATGTTCAAAGTAACTGTACATTTAAGTGTGGTGAACAGTGGCATCGTTTCCTTTGGGGGCACTTAATAACAGGAGAGCCATCTAAGAATGTTAGTACTGTAAGTAGAATGTCACAGTTGGGTCACTAACTTTCCCCCTAGATTTCTTATGGCACAGGGGAGCAGTTCACTACAGTTGGGTTTATCCCCACCTTCCAACCCAACTAGGCAGTTGCTACCATTAGGACTCCCCCTCACTTGTCCATTAGCATTTGTTCCCCCAATCTAATGTGGTTTGCCCTTTCTCCAGAAAGGGGTAGGAAGTAGAATTAATAAGGGAAGATTAGGAGTAGAAGATGGGGGGAAAGAGACAGATGAATTCAGATGGGGGGGGGAGAGATGAAAAACAAGGTAGAGTTGGTATTCACTGATAGCTTATTGGGGTATGAGATAAAATGAAAAATATTGCCACCCAGATGACTGCCATCCAAGGTGTTTCAGAATGAGTTTGGGGAGGAACTGAAGAAAAAGTATCAGTCCTCCAGTGAGAGTGAAAAGAGCAAACAATGCGGGTGTATTTGAGATGTGCAGACAAAGAAGAACAGAAGCAAAGCTTGCCAGCGAAGGAAACCATAAAGTACAAAATCCTAAACAAAATAAAAGGAACAGAATGTTAACACTGCATCAAATACTCTGCTTAAACTGGAGAAACATGCTACAATGGTGATAAAGAGAATTTAGGATCAGAGAATGAGCATTCAGTTTGTGAAAGGGAAAGATCAGCTAACAGGGGGTTAATACTGAGAATGAACAATCCCCAGAAGCAGAGGGAATCAGAAGAAAGTTCTGCCAGTCTGTCTGAGGCTGAGGATTTCAAAGGCCTCTTGAGAAAAATGTTTGCGATGCTGTGTTTACAAAACCAACAAAAAGCAAATCAAAGCACAAAATGCCATTGAAGAATCCAATAGAGGAAGTAAAGTTGCCAGTGTACTAAAGAAACCAATTTCAAGAATATAGAAATTCCAGTGCTGGAGATCTTTCATAGACATAGAATGGAAGATGTGTCTGACTACTAAGAGTTTTAGATTACATTCAGGAGTATTATATGAGGAAAGCATACTATGCATTTATTAGTCTTGCTCCTTGTGCATGCTCCTGATTTAGCATTGATTTCAGGCTCAATTGCTCCCAGTGAGAGTGGCACATCTTTAAAAAATCTACAAGAAAAGACAGTTAATAAGAAAGGCTCCTGAGGCAGCTGCATTAGCTATTAGATCCTGAGTAGCTACCTCAGTGTTTGCAAGAGTTGCAGTTCCTTGGTCATAGGACAGTTTGGAGATGGATGTAGTAGCGTCACTAGGCAAGTCCGGGGGGTACAGAGCACACCAGGTGACACCCTAAGATGGGGTGACACCACTGCTGCTCAAACACCTATATTTTGGCAGAAACATTGTGGCATTTGCCTGTATCTCTTTAAAATGCTTTAAGAGATGGTGGGAGTGAGATGAAGCTCAGTGAGAGAAGAAAGGAGGGACCCAGAACTTTTTAAATTTAAATTTAAAAAAATAAAAATTGAATTTTGTTTAAAAATATATTCTTTTTAATTTTTCTTTAAAAACATTACATTTTATTATGTACATGTAAATACGTTTAGGTATGTGTATTACATTGTAATTTGAAGGTCTAATTTTAATTTTGCTAGTTGTTTATGTCACAACTATTAACATGACATTCAGTGGTATATGGCGATTATGATTTACGAGTAACATTAGTGCAAAAAAGCATTACTAAGGATTCTGTATGCTGTGACATGGGAGGAAGAAGTCAGTGGGAGGGGTGACACCATGAGTTCCCGCATCAGGTGACACCAACCCTAGTTACGCCACTGGATGGTGAGACGTCTACATTAATTCTGCAGTACCCATTAGTCAAGCTGTACAAGGTGATGCAACATGTGGCAGATGCAGGACACAATTCACCAGTCTTTTCTGCAAGGCCAGTTGTATCCACAACAGTAGATGGAGGTTCACTTTGGCTGAAACATTGGGAGACCGATCAAAGGCCAACCGAACAGCCCATTCACATGGCCTTTTTAGAATACTCTCTTTTTATGAGGAAAGAGATTATAGAGGCAAAGGGGCTCAGTAAGTATTAATATCATGTCACTGGTGATGATGATCTTGGTTTCCACTCCTCTTACACATGTCAATCAAGCATCCTCAACATCTACCAGAAAGAGAAGACCTCATATCTCAGAGTCCTGCTCTACATTCAAATCCTATATGGCTGAAACTGACCACATAGGTATTGAGTAGCAGTATTTGAGAGAGCAAGGGTATTGAGTAGATTCAGTGGTGAATATTGGTTTGGCATGAAGAAGATAGTCCATACAAAGGATATATGGAATGAACTGGAAATAAAGAAGTGGTGCAGAAACAAAATTATTTTGGTGGCTCAAGTTCAGATAAGAGGCATACTGGCTTACCTTCAGGATGGGATAGCTAAAGCTCTGTGTTTGACTATCTTTAAAAGGCAGGTGGCAACACTATCATCAATTCTTGCTCCAGGCATTCTTCAGCCATCCTCACACTTTAAAGTTTTACTACAACTCTTCAAGTGCCTCCCACAGTACACAGGTTCCAGTCATGAGATTTAAACGGGGTACTGCATGTCTCAACAAAACCACCCTTTGAGCCATTCTGAGAAGCAGAGTATTATAATTAAAGGTTGTGTTCTTGGTAGCAATTACATCTGCTAGAAGGATATTGGTATTAACCTCTTTATCTATCAGTTCAGATTTGAATGAGACATAATATCACAGATGCTAGACCCAGCTTTGATTCTTGAAAGTCGGATTAAAAGAGTTTGAAAGAACAATACATTTACCTGCCCTCTGGTACCCAGCACATTTTAGATCAGCAATTCCCAAACTCTTTTCCTCCAGGTTTTTGGATTTCAGCTCCCAGAAGCCTCAGTCATTTTGGCCAATGGTCTTGGATTCTGGGAGGTGAAGTCCAAAAAACCTGGAAAGCCAGAGTTTGGGAATCACTGTTTTAGATGTTAAGTGAGGTGCAAAAATTTATGCAAGGACAAAACTGATTTGGCACATGACAGCTTTGATTCCTTTCATCCAAAAACACTGGGAAACAGAGCTTCAAAGTCTATGTTGTCAAGATGGATGATGGCTTACATTTTCCTGTGTTACTATTCATACTGGCCTATGGTGACAAGAGATTTTGAAAGGCAAAAGACAAGACGTTGGAAGAAATATGCAAGGTTGCCAGTTTCTTCTGTGATTTTCACTGGTACTCTCCTTAGGGTCGTCATGTGGTGGACTACAACTCTGAAAACCAGGGTTCAATTGCCAGCTTGGCCATGGACCTATTGGGTGACCTTGGGCCAAGTCACAGTCTCTCAGCCTCAGGGGAAGGCCATGGCAAACCTCCTCTGAACAAACCTTGCCAAGAAAACCCCAGGATAAGGTTAGCCATGAAACTACTTCAAAGCACACAACAACCAGCATCCACAGAAGTAGTCAGCTGGGGAAGAAGCAGAGAGAAATGTAAGGTACTGCACTTAGGGCGGAAAAATGAAATGCATAGATATAGAATGGGGAACACCTGGCTTAAGGAGACTGTGTGAAAGGGAACTAGGCAACCTAGTAGACCACAAACTGAATATAAGTCAACAGTATGTAGAGGTAGCCGTGTTGGCCATATAGCAAATCCAATAACATCCAAACAATGACACCTTTATTGGACCAACCAAAATTAAATGTTGCAAGATTTTGAAGTCACACTAGCTTCTTTATCAGGCAAACAGGAGAAAGAAATTGAAGATGTTAGTCATAGGCCTGCATTTTCTGTTTCTAGTCTTAGTTCAGATGGTACAGAGGGCTATCTACAGGCTGGCACTTTCCCCCTTGGCCATGTGGTCACTGGCAGATTTTCAAATTCAAGAAATTTAATGTCTATTTGCAATTCAAAGATGTTTCCTTGGAATCCAGCATGTCTCCTTCCTTTGCGAAGTCACAGACTCCTATGTAGGTAGAGAACACCGAATTTCTCAAGAAAACTTTAGGTGGTGTAGAGGCAAAGCATGCCAATCTTAGGGAAAATATTTCCCAATATTAGGGAAAAAATTGCTTTACCTTTTTTGGAGGCAGAAGCCTCAGATGGCAAGGTCCCAGTACACTGGCTGTTTCCATAGGATTCCCCTGTGACAGCTAAAATGCAACAGTATGATGCAGCAGCTAAAAAGGCCAATGCGATTTTAGGCTGCATCAGTACAAGTATAGTGTCTAGATCAAGGGAAGTAATAGTGCCACTCTATTCTGCTTTGGTCAGGCCCCACCTGGAATATTGTGTCCAGTTCTGGGCACCACAATTCAAAAAGGATGTGGAGAAACTGGAGCGTGTCCAAAGGAGGGCGACTGAAATGGTAAACAGTCTGGAAACCATGCTCTATGAGGAAAGACTTAGGGAGCTGGGGATATTTAGCCTGGAGAAGAGACGGTTAAGAGGTGATAAGTATTTGTTTAAGTATTTGAAAGGGTGTCACACTGAGGACAGAACGAGCTTGTTTTCTGCTGCTCCAGAGAACAGGACATGGAGCAGTGGATGTGTAAGCAGGTGGGAGAGCTGAGATATCAGCTCCCACCACGACCCACCACCGTTAGTGTACATGGACTATGGGTCGATCCTGAATCTGTGTGGAAAGATTGTCATCCTTGATCAAGGGGTTCCCCTCTCCTCCATAACAGAGCAGCCTGGCAGTCTGTACAGGAGCAAAGAAAAAACAACTTCATTGATAAGATTTCAGTGTTTATAAGCTTGCAAGGTGACGTTACAGATGACTAAAAATGCATGTGTACATTACTGAGATTCCCATGACTACATTCAGTGTACATGTCTACTTAGTGTCAGGTTTTAACAATCAACAACAGAGCATCCCATTTGTTTTCTCTTAGTCAGCCCATGTTGCCCAAATGTAACCGTAAATGATACAACGAGTGAGGGAGCCATAGTTCCTCCTAGCAGCTTCCCGGCAGCTGCAACAAGGGTATCTGTCCCATGCCAGGCTGGCCATGGTCAGTTCCCGCTCTTACTGTCCTGACCCCTTATGGGCGAACTCTAGTTTGCTAGGGACCATTGACTTTGGGCGTCGAAATGTGAAAATGTCTTAATTATAGAAAAACCACACTTTGCGAGCATCTGGTCTCTGGCCTCAACTAAAAGGAACTTGGGGATCTTGGTTTGAACTCTTAGATAAGCCACTGAATTACTGATAGGGTCTCAGGATTCAGCTGACAGATACAAGGTACAGGAAAGGGATTCCTCCTCAACCTGAGGAGGAGGGAGTGTTGGCCAGTGGGAGATGCTGCTGCCTAGGAGAAGCTCCCTTAGTCTTGCCTCCTAAGGCCTGTCCTCCTTAAGCAGAGTCTGGGCCACCATGGGGGCCATGCTTTGGCTGTGAGGCCCGCCCTGCAGCGTGGAAGGAGGAGGCCCCTTCTTCCATGGGGACTAGAGGCAGGAAAGGGAGGCCTTGGGAGAGAGAGGCTCCGCCTGCCTGAGGGCCGCTCCCCCTCGGAAGAGGCCGCAGAGGCAGCAGGCGCCACGTCGTATTAGGGCCGCCTGGGCTTCTCGGGAGGCGGAGGCGTTGGGGCGGAGAGTCGGACTCAAAATGGCGGCCGGCATCCGGGAGAAACAGACCGGTGAGCGCCTTCTCTTTCCTGCCTTTGTCAGGCCTTCCCTCCTGGGTTCCCTTGAGGGAGAGGGACGGGGAGGCCCTGGGCCTTGCCCTCCCAGGCCAGGCTGGCCACACACTCCCTCACATGGAGGACGCTGGGGCCAGAGGTTGGGGTGATGGAGGACGCGCCCTGGAAAAGGAGGACCTGCCTCCCTCTCAAAGGAGGCGCCATAATGCTTGGGGTGTTTGGTTGTTTCCTAGTGGCGCCCATCCTCTTTCAGCCTCAATAGCTGGGCATTTCTGCCTATCCTTCCTGTTTTTATTACTGTTTTTGTAAATGGGTGGGTTCCCAAAACGACCCAGGCGTTTGTGTCATCCGCACTGCAGAAATAGCCCGCTTTGGCTGCCAGCAGGGCTTAGTACTCTGGGATTCTGGGATTTGCAGCCACCAGAGCTCCCAAAACGACAGTTCCCAGGATCCCACAGCACTGAGCCATGGCAGCTAAAGTGGAGCCAAACCACTTTATGCGTCGTGGATGCAGCCCAGGCCTTTGCAGCCTGTTGAGGCTGGGCTCTGTGTGGTTTGGAAGGTTTTAAAGCAGTGAGTCCCAAACTTTGGTCCTTCAAATGTTTTTTGGGACTTCATCTCCCAGAATTCCTGACAGTTGGCCAAGATCGCTGGGGCTTCTGGGAGTTGAAGTCCAAAAAAACCAATAACAAACAGCCACCTTGATCCCTATTATTGGGAGAAAGGTGGGATATAAATAACAACAACAAGTAGTAGTACTGTAATAGTAGTAGTATTACGACCACCCTCTGAAAAACAGATTGCTGTGTTGAGAGCTTCACCATTTCAGATCAGAAGGGACTCAGCGTATAGGTTTATTATGCCACAAAGAAAAGAGCAGTTAAATGTATGCTTGTGTCATTACGGTTTAATTGTCAAAGCTGGCTGGCCTCATTCATCATCAGTGGTACATCAGGCTTTTCTTTTTGAGTTTTAAAATGCAAGAATAAATGCTTTGTAAGAAGTCTCTGGCTTGGGCCTTGTAAACTTCATCATCATCATTATTATAAATAGAAAGTGAAAGGCTTTTAAAAGCAGCATTCTCCATTCTGCGTACAAGGTTGGATCCAAATTTACACACACCTGGAGCAGACCCACTGAAATTAGTGGTTTGTTGTTTTCGTGTCCCAACTTATGGCAACACAAAGGCCTATCGTGGGGTTTTCTTTGGCGACTTTCTTCGGAGGGGGTTTGCCAGTGCCATCCTCCAAGGCTGAAGGAGTGTGACTTGCCCAAGAACACCCAATGGGTTTACATAGCCAAGCCAGCACTTGAACCCTGATCCCTAGAGCCCTGATCCAGTGCTCAAATCACTGCACCACACTGGCTCTTTCAGTATTAGTGGGGCTTGAGATGGATCAGACAGTGGTGCCATCCCAAGGCATCATTTATTTGCCACTGAGGCTATTCTAGTTTCAATACTTTCCCCTAAAATTTTAAAGACTATGTTATAAACCCAGTCTTCTTGTTGAAGCATAATCTTTCATGGAAACTGTTGCCAAAAAATGTGCTCTTTTTGTGTACCGTATGTCCTAGAGATGCATACAAAATACATACAGTACCTGTACATACAAAACATGCATAGGAACAGGCAACTTCCAAAATGTTTTGCACCAAAAGTGTCTTCTAGCAAGAATTTATTTAAGCAGACCGAACTGGCAACGTACATTGTAGCGCTCCATGCAGTCTTCTTGCACATCCATCATGAGAAATATGCTATCATTTAGGTAGCCCTTTCACACTACACTATTATAGTACTGTGATGCTATTTTGACTGCCATGGCAACATTGGTATTTACAGTTTAGGGATAGGCACTGGGAATTCTCAGCCACAGAGCTCTAGTGTCTTACCAAACTGCAAACTCCAGGAGTCCATAGGAAGCAGCCCATGGCAATTGAAATGCTACATGGTGCACTGCAAAAGGACCCATAATCTAGGAGTAGAATTCGTCTGCAGAGTCCCTCACCTGTGCTTCCTGCATTTTATCCCAGTTATGTCCCATATAAAAAGTGAAGTCACACTAATTGAAACCCATTGGTGTATATGTGAAGTTACTAGGAGCTATCCCAGTTGAGGAGACCCTTTTGCACTTTTTTGTGGTCTGCTTCCATGATCCAAATAGTTTGGTATTGTCTGCAAAACTAGTTAACATCAACATCATTGATCATCCCTTATTGTACATTATTTATGCATAAGCCTGAATATTGGTGCTCCCAATGTATCTGTGGGAAACCCTATTTCTTATTTCATTGCGTTGTAAAAGCTGTCAGTTTATTCACACCCTCTGCTTTCTTGTTCATTAGATACATTTTTAAAAATCAGTTATACATCTCTAGCCAGACTCCTATTATCCTCTGACTGAAGTTTGTTTGTAAAACATTGGCAGATGTGACACTTAAGAGCATGTTATTCAACGAAATCCTCCTTCTTGTTTTATGCAGGTGTTCTCCCTATGTGATTGTACTCATTATTGGAGAGAGTAGGGCCATTCTTCATCATGCCTTGTCCTCTATATACTAGTGTCTGCTATATAGATAGGCAGGATGTCCGCACTGAAGAAATAATCCAGTTTGAAACCAGTTTAACTGACGTGGCTCAGTGCTGTGCAGTTCTGGGAATTGTAGTTTTGTGGATGGGCATGCTTTGATTTAGATTTCCTGCATGGCAGGCGGTTGGACTGGATGGCTCTTGCAGTCTCTTCCAACTCTGTCATTCCATGATTCTGTAGACATTTATCCTTCTCTATCTCTGGTGCCACAATAAATTACAATTCCCTATTTATCTGTTGTCTGATAAATACCATAAATAAATAATAATAATAATAATAAATAAATCAAATTTGATTTCCCAAGAAATTTCCTAAGAATATTTAAAATGATGCCAGATTTACAGTATTGTATTGGAATGCAACAGATACAGAGGTCTTGGAGGGGAGCTGGGAACCTGTTTTTGTTTAGTTTTCCCTCAGGCCTATTTTGCATCTCTATGAAAACCTACAAAGACAAGAATACTATGTGGCTATGTTCATTTTGCACCGGTCTTTTCCATCAAGTTGTGTGATAAGTATAATGTTTCTGGGCAGCAGAAGAGCTAAAGTTTAGATATAGTGTGTGGATAACTGTTTTTTGCTGTGGAACTAGCAGGTTGTCTTATTAAACTTGTTTTTAGTGTTTTCCTCAGTTAATGCAGTATCAAAATACAGGACCAAATCTCTTTGCTTTCTGCTAGTTGAAATAAGACAGAAGCTAAGACAATGTTGGCATCACTATATATTAAACTGGTTGATAGAAGTCCTTTCTGGGCTTTAAGAATACCATAACCTTGGATCCCATCTGGTGAGAAATGCAGGCTATAAATGCAATAAATAAAAATAACCCATGCATATAGAAAGGGGTCTTTGCCTGCCACATCTTTGCTTTGTTGGCTGTATCTGCTGACAGTGGAGTCAGCAAATCAGGAACAAATTTATACCAATGTGCCAGGTATTTCTCAGCGTTCAGGGCCTTGCCCTTCTCATGATCAGGGGGTAGACAACTCATTCTTCCATTAATATGGTTATCCATACACTATAAGAAAGGATACTGCTTTTGAGACTACCTTATCTAGTGGTAAATAACATTTATGCAGACTACAGTATTTTGAGCACCTGTATCCTAGGAGATTTTAGATACTTAACCACGTGGTTTCAAAGTTATTCAAGATTTTGATCACTGTCATTGTGAAAGTAAAATAAAACTAGAATAATAATAAGAATATTTTTCTCTTACTTTTCAGTGGCTCTGAAGCGTATGTTGAATTTTAATGTGCCACCGGTTAAAAACACTACAGGTGAACCAGTATGGAAAGTAAGTCAAACTATATATTTTACATCTATAGTAATTTGAACTTTCAGATGAACGTCCTTGCCATATGTTTGAAACTTATAATGCAAGATGAAAGTTTCAATATAGGGCCTTTTATAAGTCTTGTGCTCCCCCCACCTTGCATCGTTTTGTATGGACAATGCAAGCCATTATCCCCGAGCTGGGATCAGGCAGTCTGGATGCAGATCTGGGTGGATCTGACCTGATCTTGGCCCAAAGGGGCCTTACCCCAGTCTAAAAAGATAGGCTATTTCCCATGGGGTTTCTAGGAAACTCTGTGGCAACAGCCAGCAGACCAGACGGCCCAGCCTGCCCCATACCTGCCTCCACAATTACATCTGCTCAGAAGAGCCCCATCATGGCCCATGACATCAAATATGAGTGCTCAGTCACGTGGGTCATGATGGGTCCTCTGAGCAAATGCAATGGTAAAGGCAGGTACAGGGCACATAGTGGTAGCAAGGCCATGGCGTGGTGGTGGGTAAGTGTGTAAACATCCACCTGCCACTGCACAGACCCAAGGATTGGCATGGGACAGGACCTGCCCATCTACTTAGGACCATAGACCAGTTGCTGATGGAAAAAGAAAAAGAAAAGAAAGTAAAATTCTTACAGAGAGACTCTTTGCATCTTAATGCACCAGCTCTTAGATAGGGGAGTAAGCATATTTTAGGTTTAAAAAATTGCTATGATTATCAAAGTATTGAAAGTATAATAATATTGTAGTGTAGGATTTATGGAAGGAACAGATTACTTTTTTTGATCTAAAATATACAATGGACCCTTGTTATACACTGGGCTTTGGTTCCAAGATCCCACGTGGATAACAAAATCCATGTATGCTCAAGTCCCGTTAAATATAATGACATAGCATTCCATCTCCCTTATAACATGGAAAATCAAGGTTTGATATTTGAAATTTCTACTTTTTTTGAACATTTTCAAACCGTGTATGTTTGAATCCGTGTATAAAAAATGTGTGTATAAGAAGGGCCAACTGTATTTCCAAAAATACTTTTAAGATAGAACTACTTTAATCACTATAGTGCATGCTCCTTTTTATTTCCTTTCCTTTACAAAGAAAACATCTTTTAATAATTATTAAAATGAACTAAAGTATTTAAAAACATCTGGGAATGTAACTCAAAATCATTCAAATCTGATGTCAATTATCAGGGCAATCCTGAATATTATCTTACACAGCCCTGGTGTTGAAGTTGCAATGATTTCTAGCACCATGCTGAGCTAATGCTGACAGAGCAATGTTTTTTTTCTCTTCACGCTGTATTTTTTTAAATTATCTGATCCCCACCCATTGAAACCAGCTCCCAGACTGGTGTAGATCTCTCTAGTATCTAGACATGTCGGGCCCTCATTTGGAATGCCCTAATTATACGATGGCTGTTAAACATTTTACCCATGTAGATGTTGCCCCTTCCTGCTCAACACAGTATATGAATAAAAATATTTTGCTTGTATAGTATATGTATTTTTCTTTGCACATTCATGTATATTCTTGGATATACTTGAATACACTCGTCCCTCCATATTTACAGCTTTGACTTTTGTGGATTTGATTATTCACGGATTTTATTAATACATTTTCTCTAGGAATATCTAGGTCCTCCAGCACAACTCTGTGGTCAATTTTAACCAAAGGTTGCACTGAAAGACCTAGAGATTCCCAGAAAGAACACTCCACTAAGCATTTGTAGCTCCTCCAGCACAATTCTGTGATCAGTGTCTGGCAGATGTTGACCACAGAGTTCCACTGGAGAACCTAGAGATTCCTAAAGAGGTGTTCTCTCAGGTAAAAACATAGTGTTTTCGTTATTTGCGGTTTTTCCATGTTCATGGGGGTCCTGTTCCCCTAACCCCAGCGAATGTGGAGGGATGAGTGCATATTCATGCAGCAGCATCTCTTCCCAAAAACTGGGGCAATGATGGGATGGGTAGGAGAAGAAGCAGCAGTGGCTTGGGATGGGCCCTGCCAGAGGCCATGAGCCAGTGAACTTCCACATTCTCCTTTTCCTCTTCCTCCTTCAGCCAGAGGTGGCTCCTTAAGCGCTCTCTTCGCTTTTCCCTTCCCCTCCATGACAAAAAACTTTTGAGAAGCAGGAGTATCAGGACCTTCAACTCTCATGCCCCCCCTCTTGAGCAACTCTCAGGACTCCCCCCCCCAGCAGAGGGTCCTACCTCACAGCTGAGAACCACTACTCTAATACTTTCTCTCTTCTGACTTCAGAAACAAATAAGCCACTGAAGAAGTTTCTGTAAGGGTTTAAAGAGGGATCTTAAGTCAGAGGTGTGTGTCTTTCTCCTCCTTGCGGGAGATTTTATCAATCCTTTGTATCCCTAGCCAATCATCCACTTAATATCATATATACCATATTTTCCGGCATATAAGATGACTGGGCGTATAAGACGACCCCCAACTTTTCCAGTTAAAATATAGAGTTTGGGATATACTCACCGTATAAGACTACCCCGCTTCCAATGCACACCAAATAAATTTTTTTTAAAAAATCAGATTTGATTTCAATATGATAATTTTAATTCTCAATGCTATGACACGCAGTTATTAGCGGAAAACTTGTTGTATATAAAGTCTGCTGGACTGTCAGCTCTCTGCCTGTCCAGCCCTCCCTGTCTCCAAGACCATGGGTTTGCAAACCTGCGGCCCGGGGCCGGAGGCTTTTCGCCTGGCCGCAGCAGCAGCCGCCGCCAATGCGGCTTTTTGCCTCTATGGGCACCGCCATTTTTTCTCCCAAATGCGGCAAAGTCTCGCGCGACCTTCCCTGAGGTCGCGCGAGACTTCGCCCCATTTTTGGAAGAAAAAATGGCGGCGCCATAGCGGTGAAGTCTCGGCGACCACAGAAAAGGTCGCGCGAGACTTCACCGCTATGGGCAGCGGGCTTTAAGAGACCGCTGCCGCCCCAGGAGTCCCCAAACGGGGCTCCGGAGGCGCAGCGGGCCTTTAAGAGACCTGCTGCCGCCGCTGGAGTCCCAAACGGGGCTCCGGAGGCAGCAGGGGCCTTTAAGGGACCCGCTGCCGCCGCTGGAGTCCCCAACGGGGCTCCGGAGGCGGCAGCGGGCCTTTAAGAGACCTGCCTGCCACCCCAGGAGTCCTCAAACGGGGTCTGGAGCGGCAGCGGGCCTTTAAGGGCCCGCTGCCGCCCCAGGAGTCCTCCAAGAGGACTCCAGCGGGGCAGCAGGGGTCTCTGAGAGGCCCGCTGCCGCCCCCTGGAGTCCTCCAAGAGGCTCCGGCGACGGCAGGGGGTCTCTCTAGGGGCCCGCTGCCGTCCCTGGAGTCCTCCAAGAGGCCTCCGGTGACGGCAGGGGGTCTCTTAGGGGCCCGACTGCCATCCCATGGAGTCCTCCAAGAGGCCTCCTACGGCGGCGGCAGGGGGTCTCTGAGAGGCCCGCTGCATCCCTGGAGTCCTCCAAGAGGACTCGGCGCGGCAGGGGGTCTCTTAGGGCCCACTGCCATCCCCTGGAGTCCTCCACAGAGGCCTTCTGCGGTGGCAGGGGGGTCTCTGAGAGGCCCGTGCCGCCCTGGAGTCCTCCAAGCGAGCCTCCGCGGCGTGGGGGTCTCTTAGGGGCCCACTGCCATCCCTGGAGTCCTCCAAGAGGCCTCCGGCGGCGGCAGGGGGTCTCTTAGAGGCCCGCTGCCGTCCCTGGAGTCCTCCAGTGCTGGCGGCCCCCACCGGCTTTTTTGCCAGCCTCTGACGGGGCCTGGAGCCCTGTTAGGGGCCGGCAAAGAGGGGGAGGCCTCCAGCGCTGGCGGCCCCCACCAGCTTTTCTGCCGGCCTCTGACGGGGCCTGGGGCCCCCTCAGGGGCCGGCAAAGATGGGGAGGCCTGGCTTCTGGAGGGTGGAAGCTCCGCCCCCAGCACGTGGCCCCGCCCCTCGAGGGTGGAAGCTCCGCCCCCGGCCCCCCAGTCGCCTGAGGGAAAGCAACCCGGCCCCCGGCTCAAAAAGGTTGCCTACCCCTGTCCAAGACTATCAGAGCAGTAGCTGCTTTCATACAATCGCCGCATATGACAGGGATGTGCCCGTGGCCATTTTTTAGCTCCCCCCATCATATGCGGTGACCACAGATTCTCCAGTCTGCCCTATAAGATGACACCCAGCGTATAAGACGACCCCTGACTTTTGAGAAGATTTTCCTGGGTTAAAAAGTAGTCTTATACGCCAGAAAATACAGTACTCATCTATAAGTTGAAAATTTTGTATTGCAAAGATGACCCAGAAAATCTGGGTCGACTTATAAACGAGTCAGTATGGTAGCAGGTGGAGGGAACGTTTGCTCCCAAGCTTCTTCTCAGCCTGATTGCCTCCGGAGGGGTCAGTCAGGCTGGTAAGAAGCAAGATGCGGGAGTGTTCGCTCCCGAAACCTCTTCCCAGCCCAATTACATGCCCTTCAGTATTAACCTAGATTTATTCGCAGATTCCGCGGGTCATATTAAAATCTAGATTTTTGGCCCCAACATATACCCTCGACCCTCAACCTGTACACATGTATATACAGTAACTACAAAGCTCAAGGGTAGAAATCAGCTGCCCAACTTCTGTTCCAGTCAAATTGAAAATAATTTGAGACAATCAAATACTGATCTTGTAATGCTACTTTTTATGGGAAAACAGTGCATCCAAGGTTTCTAGGATGAATTCAGCCCTAATAAATATGCTATTAACTTCTTCCTTTTTTCTATTACAGGTTCTTATTTATGACAGATTTGGCCAAGATATAATATCTCCATTATTGTCAGTGAAAGAATTAAGAGACATGGGCATTACTCTCCATCTGTATGTATTTGATGTAGAGACACATTATGCTTTTCTTACTTTATATGTTGCATGAAAATTTGCCGTTTTCAGAATAATAAGATAGCACATTGAAACCTCCAGTTGCATACCTAATTGATCAGTATGAGGAAACAAGAACCTGAGTTCTTAGATCTACTTTCTCTCATATAGTGAACAGGCCTGAAGGTCTGGAATGCACATCCATGCTCATAAAACAGTGCAAGTTTAGTTACATGACACTGATTAAAGAAATTAAGAGAGAATACAAAGAAAACTTGTACTTCAAAAGTGTACTAAGAAAACTATCGGGGGGGGGGGATATGCTTTGATCATCCTTGTCCTCAAGTGGCGTATTTTTGAAGACATATTAAATGTCTTGGAACAACCTGAATAGCACCTTTTTGGTGGGGTGGTTGGTTCAGACTGCTTCTGCACTCTACAGTTGATGCTTTCTATCTGTGGGGGTCCCTCCCTCCCCCTGGATGTCAAATACTGTGGGATCCCAAGTCCTGTTATAGTCAATAGCGGCATAATGTGCAAGCAACCTCATTTGCATGGCTGCCTGCACGCGCTGTCATTGACAAGAACAGGGCAAGAACATCCGTATCAGCAGATTGGCAAGCCTGCTGGTACTGTATGGCGGGCTGACTGTATATTTTATGATTTTCTTTAAAGATGCCCTAGTTAAACTTAACTAGAATTAATGTAACAAACTACTATAGGTTCGATATTACTACAACCTACAATTAGGAGAGAACAGAGGGAATAGATGGGAACATCTGTGTTTGCAAATTACAGAACATTGTATTCTGATTTTATCCAAAATTCCTTTAAAGTGTCTATGTTCAGCGAGGTTTAGCCCCAAGAAAGTGTGCATAGAATTGTATTCAGAAGTCTTTGTGGCTTTTCAGAGAGTAAACCTTTTCATAAATGAAGGTTGTTTTTTCTAATCATAGTCTTCTGCACTCGGATCGAGACCCTATTCCAGATGTTCCAGCAGTGTATTTTGTAATGCCAACTGAAGAAAATATTGACAGGCTGTGCCAGGTAGTTTAATCTGTATAAAATCTGCTATAAAAACCAAGAATTCAATGTGTAATCTAGAAGCACTCTCCTGTATGCGCGTGCGCACACACACACTCCAGCTCAAAAGCTGGACACAGTTTAGTTTCAGATGCAGATATTGCTTGACGTGCGTGTTAAAGCTGTAGTTTCCCTGTTGGCAGCCTGTGTTCCACATTAAGACTAAATCTATCCAATGCTGAACAAAAACATTACTTCTTTACATCTGATTAAAAAGGGCTTTTAGAGTTGTTCCACGATGGTCTTTGGAACAAAGAGTTAAATGTCCTTGGCAGGACAGTGATCCCTCAAAGTCCACAGACTTGAGATCCTCAGACTTGAAAATTTGCAGAGAGGCGACTGCCATTAACACCAATGGGGCGCACTGGAAATGTACATGCCCCATTCAAGCCTATAGGGCTTGAATATGCATGAGTTTTGGAACTTGCACGGGGGTCTGCATCACGTCCTACCCAATGCTTTAGTTTGAGACGAGATTGTGTCATGGGTGCTTCCCTTTGTTTCTTGTTACTTTATTCATACGTTAGCATATTAATTACGTTTGATAGTATCTTGTGCTTAAAAAAGCATTTGACCAGACATAATGCTAGAACGTCATGGATGTCAATGTTACCCCATGCATTTGAGGAAGTTGTCTTAAGTCTATGAAAGCTCAAGCTATCAACTTCTCTCTTTCAGTTACGGATTGTCCACACAGGCTAAAAGTCCCATGTTCCCCCTGGCCTCACATAATCCAGTTCAGATGACTCAGGCCAAAACCTCAGAGGCAGGATTGGGCCTGATTATGCCAGCCCAGACATGGATCCAGTGGATCTGGCATGATCCTGGGTTAAACAACCTTTACACCAGGGTAATTTGGTTCCTGGTTTGCCACAGAATTTCCTGGACACTGCAGCAAACCCTGGCTTTTCAGACCCCCCCCCCCCCCCGGAACTCCTTGCCTTGTAAATTGATCTTACTCGGAAGCCCCATCACCGCATCTGATGAGGAAACAAGGTGCCTGGCTACATGGGTGCAGCTGTTTCCACATCAGACACTATGACAGGGGGCTTCTGAGTAAGAGCAACAGCGCAGCAAGGTAAAGTAAGGAGTGTGCACTGGTAGCATGTCTCAAGTCAATGGAGAGACAGATGTGTAAACACTCACCCTTCCCCACATTCACCCAAATGAGCACCAGGGTTCAGCCCATGTTATTCTGGTCCATCAGCTGAGCCCCTTAACATCAAAGGTGCTACAAGATCCATTTATATATTAACATTATCTAAGTACATCTGTCTGTGGTTTGAGGTGTCTCACATCTTAGTTTAAGGTACACACTGTGAGTTCCCATTTTCCTCTTATACATAGTGCCTTCCATTGGCATGAGGCAGCATGTTGAATGCTCTTTGTGCCAAAGAAATTGTTGGGTCAATGTGAAGTCGAAGGCTTTCAGGGCCGGCATCCATAGTTTTTTGTGGGTTTTTCGGGCTATGTGGCCATGTTATAGAAGAGTTTCTTCCTGACGTTTCGCCAGCATCTGTGGTTGGCATCAAGATATCTATCTATCTATCTAGAAATTTTGGTCAAAAAATTGACCCCAAAACCCCAAGTCGACTTATCTATGGGTCAATGTAATTATACTGTATCTTAACTCATATTTAAAAGAAGGAACCATCCCCTGATGAAAAGCAGGAGTATAATCTGTCTTGGAAGCACTGGCCCCCTCTATTCTCTCATCCATCCAGCCTTAAGAGTAAGCACAAAGTTATATCTGCTGGAATTTTGTAACTTTTTGACATTGTTTTGTTTTGCTTCATCCTTTAGATCCTTTGCTATATGTCCCTAGTTTTACCCTTGACTTATCCATGGGTCATAGAAAAATCCATAATTTTGACCCTAAATCTTGCCCTTGATTTATGCATGAGGTTGACTTACAGTCGAGTATATACGGTATGTTGGGTCAATCTTAGGGAATCTCATAGAGGATGCTCCTGGAAGTACAGATACTTCATTTGGGATCTCTCAAAGCTCCATTTCTGGTGGTTTCCCTCAATTTCTTATTGCTTTAATTTCTTAGTACTGGAAGAGGCTGGCCACTTTGACAGTCTCTTGTGCCAAAACTGAGCATAAGGCTCAATGTAAAACAATCTTAGGATGCACCAGTATCATATGTGTGTTGCGTATTACTGGTGCAGAGGCAGCAGTCAAGATATTTAGTTTTAGGAAGATTACTTTGTATTCAATGCTCTCATGTTACAGTTGTTTTGGAAGCTAAAAATTTCTCTCTTGTAACATTTTTTTCAGGACCTTAGAAATCAACTTTATGAATCTTACTATTTAAATTTTATTTCTGCCATTTCAAGAAGTAAACTGGAAGATATTGCAAATGCTGCTTTGGGTGCCAGTGCAGTAACACAAGTTGCAAAGGTACAACATGTTTATGCCAGTTTTGTTGTTACAAATATTTCTTTTATCCTTAATGAATTCATTAGGTTAGTGAATGGCAAATATTGCATAACACAAAAAAGACCTAATGTGTTCATGTTAAGATAATATGCACATTTGGCAAGACTTTGAAACTAGTCCAAAAATGTATTCCAAAATATCTTCACTTGCAAAGGCATGTACACATAATACCCAGGATCTGAATTAACAACTCAAAAATTTTAATTTATTGTGAACCTCATAAACAGGCTTATTTATTCTGCCATAAATACCATTGTATCCATGGACTGTAATTTTAATGAGATCAATGCATGTTGTAGCCTATAATCGGAGAAAGATGCTAAGTGATCTGACCTCTGTTCCCAGGCAGGCTTCTGAACCATGGAATTATTTATAAATTATTCATTACAGCAATATCCTTCTGTCTTTCGAAATCCTTTCATTTATCCACTATGTCGTTCCTGGATTTACAGAATTACATTTGATTTGCCTTTTATATATGCTTAAATACTTTTTATAAGTGTGTATGTTGTATCTGTGAAGTATATAGCAAAATAAGTTATGGAAAGATTACATAAAATGATTACAGTATAGAATAATTAAAATTACCCATGTGGCTTTACTTACTGTAGCATCATGGTCAGGAGGTATTTTAATCCTCTTGTTTCCTATTTAGTTTCATATGGGCATTTTTTTCTTTTGGATGTTTTTATAAATAAAGATATTCTGCTGCCAGTTAGGAAATTAATTGAAATAACTTTGCTTCATAATTAATTATCTATCATGTTATAATAATGTCTAAATCAGTCAAGGTTCCATACACACACACATACACTATATATAAGCGTGTTGTATCCCATATTGGCTTTGCTTTACCAGAAAGTGCCAATACCAATGTGAGATCATTTACCCATTTTAGCCTATTTCTTTCCATTTACTTCTGGAGGGGGGGCCCCAACCCTCACCAGCACTTTTTGTGATGGAGGGTTAAGTAACTTGCAGAAGATAAGGGAGAAAAAACAGGTGCTCCTACTGAAGTAAAAATTCTTTCTGTAAATGCTATTCCTTATCATTACTCAAAAAAGTTAAATCACAGTTGCCTTCTAAATCAGCCAAGGTTCCATGTGATTACTATTAATGATCCCTTTGTCTTGGTGTATAGGTTTTTGACCAGTATCTCAATTTCATCACTCTGGAAGATGATATGTTTGTATTGTGCAATCAAAATAAGGAGCTTGTTTCATATCGCGGTAAGTGGGATTTAAAAACATTTATTAATACTTAGTATTTTAAGTCATTGTTTTGTTGTTGTTGTATGCCTTCAAATCGTTTCTGCTTCATGGTGACCCTATCATAGGGTTTTCTTGGCAAGATTTGTTCAGAGGAGTTTTCCATTGCCTTCCCTTGAGACTTGAGAGTATTATCATTTGCCCAGGGTCACCCAGTGTATTTCATGGCTGACTAGGAATCGAACCCTGGTCTCCAGAGTTGTAGTCCAACACTCAAACCACTTGTGGTGACTTAGGGCCTTTCCCTGGAGCCCTTGGCGCCCTGTGCGTGGCCCTTTACTCCCAGGGAGTCCCCTCTTGTCACACCAGTTTTTTAAACCCATCCTAATCTATCAGGACACTTACGATACAGAGATAGGCAACGACTCTTCAGATGTTGCGGATTGGCTTATAGCTGCTATTAGCTAATGGTTAGAGATTGTGGGATTTGCAATCTAAAAATTTCAAGAGAGCCACAGCTCCCCCATCCCAATATTATGAAACAACATAATGTTGTGTGTTATTTTGTACATACAAAATTGGGGATTGGGAAGGTTGGGCCGGCTAACATTGCATACTCTACAAGTTATACATAGATTGTATAACCATAATAGTTGGGCATTAGTAACCGCTCAATAGGATTCCGGCCACTATGTCTATCTTCAAACCTCCCTCAACCACTCACTGATAGATTATTTATTATTGCTTTTTTTATTAGACAGTTTTTACTTCTGTCTAGCGAAAGTAAGTTCATAGAATCAGGATATTAAATATATCTTTAGCATCAGGACAAGAATGTACTGTATGTGGAATATTTCAAGTAGTTACTTTTGTCTATTTGTGCTGCCAACTGTTTATCTAGAATAGTTTACTTGCAGTTAATAGCACTTGGGGTGAAACAGACAGTCCAATGGGGCAGATTGGAGCCACTGCAATTAAGGCTGGATTGGGGCTGTGGCAAACAGTTGCTTGGCCGCAGTCTAGCCAGCTTCCACCTCAAATAGGAGCAGAAAAAATCAGTTCTTATTTGGGGCGGAGAAAAGCCTTTGCTTTTACCTCTGGAGCCGGCTTTTCTCCGGCTCTGGAGCATATGGCATCTAAATGCCACAGCCTCAAGTCACCCGGAAGCCACGCGGTGTGTAATCACTGGTACGAATTCCGGGCAACTTGGGGGCGTGGTGTGCGTAAACGCCACGCCCCCAAGCCAGCTTGAAGCCAACGAAACTGTCGGTCTGTTCCTTTATGGTAACATGAAAAATTTCTTCTTCCCTTTTAAAAATTATAGCCATTAACAGACCAGATATAACAGACACAGAAATGGAGACCATCATGGACACAATTGTTGACAGTCTTTTCTGTTTTTTTTGTTACGCTCGGTGAGTATGAAGACTTTTAAAAATTTCATTTGGTAAGGAAATCAGCACATGTACTTCAGCATTAATTCTTGCATAACTTCAAAATGGGACAGTAGGATAAGTCAGACATCTTTTCCCTTACACAAGCCCAGTGTTGATATGACACTTCTTCGTCTGCCCTCCTTTGCCTGACTTTCACCATTCTCTGCATGAAGCAGAGTAGCAATCCATATGCCACCTTGTCCCAGTTTCAGAATCAGGACGTACAAGACTAACCTCCACAACCCCATTTAATTTGTTGTCTTCCTTTATGCCCTCTCTCTGAGAACATCAAGTCAGTGGTAACCTTTTCCCAGAGTATGCAAACCAGCTTGAAGCCCTGGTATCAAACTTTAGTTAGATGTTCCTCATGTAAGAATTAATACAGTGGTACCTCGGGATACAAAATACCCAGGTTACGAAATTTTCGGGATACGAAAAAATCCCATAGGAAATAATTGTTCCGGGTTACGAATGTTTACTCGGGTTACGAAAAAATTTTTTGGTGCTTTTTTCGGCTTTTTCGCACGAAACGCGGCTTTTCCCCATTAGCGCCTATGGCAATTCGGCTTACGAAGGCTTTTCGGGTTACGAAAGCGGCCGCGGAACGAATTAAATTCGTAACCCGAGGCACCACTGTACTGAGACTAGTATACCATTATAGCATGGATAACACTGAAAAAAGAGGCATTATAAAAGAAAAGAAGAGAAGATTGATGATAGAGTAATGGCTAAGAAATTGGAAAATATCGTACCTGTGCTGGATCATATTTATACCAAAAGGAGTTATTTCACTAAAATTGATAGAATTTTCCCATAAGTTCTGTCAGAACAGAAGAAAAAGTTTCATTATTGTCTGTTAAAACATTTAACAGTGTGCATGAATTACAAACGTTTATAGACATTAACTTTTTATTATTAAATTATTTCAACTGAACTTTTCATTCTTTTGCATCTATTTGAAGATGTAAAATAATTTGGAATGTTTGAAACATGCTTGTGCTGTCATGCACCTTTTAATATTTCTACAATTCCAATCAGTACCAGTGGGAAAAAAATAATAATGGCTAGAATCCTGTTAATTCGTCCCAAGTAGAATTGACCCATTCAATGAGTTGTTGAATAGTATGCCAACAAATAGGTAAATGCCATTGATTTAGTGGGTCTCCTGTAGCTAGGACTAAAAATTAAAAAAAAGAAAAAAGGACTAGCGACAGTATTCAGGTTCATGAAAAGCATCAAGCCACAGTATCTGGTTCACCATTTCGCACTGATAATTTAAAATAATTCTGAACAAAAATTATTTAGTAGAGAATTTCTAAATTAAGTCTGAGCATATATCATGGGTTTAATAAGATGTGCAAACTTTAACATTTAAGATCTAGCTTTAAAAAATGTCTGTCTGTGACATATGTTTCCTGCAGATGTGTAGTAACCTAGTACCAGTTTTAAATTATCCAAAGAGAAAAGTAAGTTATATATCAAGCTATTTGGGAGATGTCTAGGGATGCCTCTGTGATGCCACATTTGCGGTCTACAATCTTTAAATAAATTAAATTTCTGAAAATTTAAAAAAGATTTTATAAAACTTTGTTTAAATATAACTATGGTAACTCATATTTCTTTAATAAAATTTAAGAGGAATATAAACAGTATAAAATTCATTCACTTTAAAACAATGTGCAGTAGATTATGCAACTACATTTTTAATTTTTTAAAAATAGGGGCTATTCCAATTATCAGATGTTCAAGAGGAACAGCAGCAGAAATGGTGGCTGTGGTGAGTTGTGGGATATCTAAGCTGAAATAATTATTGATGTACAGAAAATATCAGTTTATTAAAACATTGTGTCAGAATTTTGCTCCCTGGTGGTTTATATTATGTTGCCTAAGGATGGGCATGGTTTTCTTCTCATTTTGTTTCTTTCAACAAACTGGAGCAGGAATCTAGAGTTTAAGTTTCCTTCTCTGTTTTCAGAAAAACAAATCAGAAGCATTTTAGTACTTCATGCTGTAAGCACGCACCCAGGGCAGTTAAAGCGGTGTCAGACTGGATTATTTCTGCAGTGTAGATGCAGCCTTAGAAATATAATGGATAGAGCCCTGAGAAAAATAAATTTGAGGGAGAATGAGATGAAAACAAAGCAGTTTTGTCTTTGGAAAAGTAAAGAAAACAAACCACTGAAGGAGTACTGTTAAAATTTTGTGCCATTGACTGCTACCCAGCAAATTGTGGGATGGGAAATAATACAAATAATCTCATTCAGATGACCACTTCCCAGTATGTCTCTGAAACAAACAGCAAAATGATACTGAGGATAATTTTCAAATTGTTGAGTGAGAGTAACTCAGAGGGGCGCAGCATTGTGACGCATGGGTGTCCGCGCACGCAAATGGCTCTAACCAAAAGAAGCGTAGTGGCCTTGTATCGCAGCGCTTGTGACGCCTCTCAAAAGAAGCCACATTAGGCGGCTCCTTTTTAGGGAGTGCGTCGGTGCCGTGCCAAGCGACGAGAGGCAAAAATGGATGGCATGGAGCCATCCATCTGTATCTCCCCTGAGTTACCATATTAAGCAGATCCAGGAACTCAGGGCAATACAACAGTGGAAAATAATTATGTTTCTTTGGGCCACCATGTTGAAAATAATTCAAGATGGAAGACACCGCTGAAGTACATGGAAACTCAAATTAGCTGAGGGAGATTTCTGTCAAGCAGAAGCGAAAGGAGTTAACAGTTGTAACTGAAAGAATTTAGTCTTGTGTCTTGTCAATTGGCACATGAAACATCCCACAAGTACATGGATTGCTCTTCCAGCTATCCAAGAATGTATCTTCATAGTAAATAACAACCACTTGTTTTGCTCATTTTTCAAGTAACAGAAAATTGTGCTAAATCTTCCAGAAACTAGATAAGAAGCTTCGAGAGAACCTCAGAGATGCCAGAAACAGCCTTTTCACAGGCGACACACTTGGAGCTGGACAATTCAGGTATCAGTATTTAGTTATAGTTCTTCATAAAGAGTTTTTAAAGCCATATATGTATTTGGAGCTTTCTGTACTTGTGACATGTAATTGACTTTTCACCAGCACAATTTATTTTAATATTTTTTATAATCTAATAGAGTGCAATAATAATAAATGTTTATAGAAAAGTGAAGATTTAGTAATGTTTTGAAATGTGAGGATTTTAAACACTAACCAGATTGTTTTAGAAACAATATGCTTTTTTTGCTGTAAAAGTTGTAGTTTCAATGCAGAGAGAGATTACTATCCAGATGGCACAGAGAAGCAATCCACTTTACAGTTGGATTAAAATATTTCATATTTCATTACAACACTTCTACAACATTGGATACAGTCCAGACCAATGGAATCTCCCAAACATACAGGTGTATATGAAAGTATTAACCTTTTTTTTTTTTTACAGTTTCCAGAGACCTCTTTTAGTACTTGTTGATAGAAACATAGATTTGGCAACTCCTCTGCATCACACCTGGACCTACCAAGCCTTAGTGCACGATGTACTGGTAAGCAACATGTTATTAATAACAATAAGTTCTGTATTTTTTTTCTTCTTCTGCCGGCTTTTTAGAATCTAGAATCACAGAGTTGGAAGAGACCACAATCATCAGTTTAGTTCAGTACACTCTATTTCAACTGTTTTCACTACAGCCGTCCCTCCACATTCACTGGGGTTAGGGGTGCAAGATGCCCACAAATGTGGAAAAACTGCAAATAACTCCCCCCCCCCCTCCAGAAGCAAGTTAAAGGGATGGGTGGGCGAGGCAAGAGGAGCAAGACATGTGCCGTCCCTTTAACTGGCTTCTCACCTTTTTCCCAGGTGGAAAGCTGCCTGGTTCCCCAGACAGGTCTCCATCCTGGAAAGAGGTGGGGGATCGGCCCCCTGTGCTCCTTTCCAGGATGGAGAGCTAGGGTGGAGGATCGACCCCCCCCCCCACACACACACCCTTTTCCAGGATAGAGAATTGCCTGGAAAGGGGAGGGGTCGGCACACACCTTTCCCGGCTGCTCCCTACCTCCTGCATTTTTTTCTTCTGAAGGGGAAAAGCCCAGGGTAGAGGAGGAGAAGAAGGCGTGCACGTGGCAGCCTTGACCTCACGAATGATCGAAACTGCAAGTGTCAAATCCGCAAATGTCAAGGGACTACTGTATATGCAGATAACTGGTTAAATAGGATGAAAACAGTTTTTTTCCCAAACAGCAGAAAATGTAGCCTTACTTTCTGGGCACTTGAATCTTACTGACTGAAGACTAGGATCAGAACCAAGAGGAGCACGTGCTGAACAGTGGAATGTTGCTGGTATCTAAAAATTCTCCTTTTCCTGGTCCTTCACTGAGGAATTGCCCTGGTCCTACAACTGTTTAGGACTGGGGGGTTTTAACCCTGAGTACTCCTGATGTTTTGGACCTTGCTCCTAGAATCCACCATCATTAGTCATGCTGGCAAAACCTCTTGGGAACTGAAATACAAAACATCTGAAAGATCAAAGGTTGAAAACCCAAGACCAAGGATGTGCTCTTGATTGTTGCTCTTTAAGCTTTTTCTACTTATTTTTATTAGTTCCCTTTGCTGCTTAGAGAATCTCAAAAACTGAAACTTTGCTCTAATGTAAGGCAATTTGGTGTCCTCCAAATAGTTTGGATTACAGATCTTGTCAACCCTGGACAGCATGGCAAGTAGTATCAAAGTGTAGGAATTGTAATTAAAAAACATTATAGGCATTGCATTACTTATCCCTTCTATAATGTGATAAATCTATATGCATATAGACTGGCCTTTTCTTTCATAAGAACACATTTCATAATTTCTTCAAATATCTATTTATTTTTGTTCATTTCTGTGAACAATTAGCAGTCACAGTCTACAGAAATTTTTTTGTTTGCTATAGTTGTTTTCATAAAATATGCACATCATATTGTCATATAAATATTTTGTTCTGTTCTATAATTACTATTCAGTTTATAACTCATCTAAGATTAAAATATCGTTCATCACCACAAGATGGTGTAAATGTTACATATTAAGAAACATCAGAGGCAGAAAGGATTGTCTTGCAGTTGTAAAAACTGTTCCTTTAATGGAAAAGGAAAAAAGTAAAATGTGACATTTTATGGATAGTTCTTACCAGAAACTGATTTAAGTTTTATTTTGAAGTTATGTTTTTAAATAAGTTACCATTTTAAGTATTTCAATTTATCATTTTCATGAGTCTTCAAAATATAACTGTGACACACTTTAATTTGTTGAGATTGTTGACTCTTTTTTTCAAATTTCAGCTTGAGCAGGTGGATTCACAGTTCTCTAACCAGAACATGCTAGAGTCTCACCCCTGACCATGTTTTCACAATTCTTCATCACTGCTTTCACTGGTTCTCCCAGCATAATAAGGAAGTTTCTTTTCTGTGATATAGAGACCCTGTTCTTGCATCTTTGAATACAATAGTATGCATGTATTGGTCTCTTTTCTGTAATGCTTGATTTATGAGCACAAATAGGCGTTTATACAGAATTCTTGGCGGTTGTTTGTTATGCAGCTGAGGGAGAGTATCTCTTTTGGTTCAAAAGTTTGATAAAACAATTTGATGGAAACCTCTTTGTGTTCTCTCTGTGGCATAATGATACAATGGGAAACTATAGCATGGTGAGAGTATTTCCTGGAGTGGGGGCAACTGTGGCCCTCTAGATGTTTTTCACCTAAAATTCTCACTAGACCTAGCCAGCATAGCTAGTGATGAGGGATTTTGGGGGTTGTAGTCCAGAAACATCAACTGGGTGACAGTTGTCTGCTTCATCCCAGAGCCTACTCTTCTTCTCTTATGTACTTCTTCTGTTATGGTACTGTGTTCATCAGATTGCATATACAAGCCATCCACTAAGGAGCTACCAAGGTCAGACAGCGGTCTTGCGTGACTAGTAGCAGACCTTTATCTCTCTGACCTATGGCCCATCCTGTAGTTTCCCCTCCTGTCTGGCCCAGGTTTTTGGCTCTTTCTTGTTCTTTACCTACTTTCCTCCTCCGCTACATTAGTTATTTACCAAATACAATTGATTTCCTTCATCTACTTCTTTTTCCCCCCTAGTTTTGCTTCCACTTTCAGCTTTCTCATATTATGTTGTGGGGAGATACATTTTTTCTCTACTTAAACATTTTAATTTTTTTCTTCTCTCATGATGTTTTTCCTTTATTCCTTGTAGAGCTTTTCCCTCCTAATTTTCTTCTGTTATAGTTGATTGATTAACTGATTTTAAATTGTTTGATCATTTAAATGACTAGTTCACAAACTGTCAGATCTGCTGTATAGGATATACAGCTGTCTCAGCCACTCATATGGACAATTTTGGATTTTGGAGTATTTAGGATTTCGGAATATAGGGAAAGATCAATGTGGATTTGTGAAAGGAAGACAAATGTCTAATTTAGTAGGTAGAGGTTTGAGTAAAATACATGTAATGGGGTCAGCCAAATCAAAAGCAGGGATTTTGGCATTAGATACATTTAAAGCATTTGACTGTGTGGAATTGCCAACATTAAAAATAATTATGAAAACGTTCGGAATGGCAGAAAAATAAAGGGTTTAATAGATCAACTATATTGTAATAATTCAATTAAAGAATAGTAAATGATGGAATAACAAATGAAATAAAAGTAACGAAAGGTACAAGACAAGGATGTCCGCTTTCACCAAAATTATTTGCAATGGTGATAGAAATGCTAGCAAATGTTATAAGGAAGGATAAAAATCTGGAAAGAATAGGACTGGGAAAAAACCATAAAATTGGTTTGTTTGCTGATGATACTTTATTAACTGCTAAAGATTTAAAAGAAAAAATGGGAAAAATAAAAACATTTGAATTTATTTAGTGAGATGACAGGACTTCAGATTAATTGGAATAAATCAGAAATGATGTTATTCAACTATACAAAAGAAGAAGAATTAGAGTTTGCGAAACAAAAAGATTTAGAGATAAGAATCAAAAGTAATATAAAATATTTAGGAATGAATATAATGAAAGATTTAAATGAAATGGAAGTGAAAAATTTGGTTGGATTACGGAAAGAAATTGAAAAAAATTGGTAGAATATAAGGAAATCAAATTATCATGGTTTGGGAGAAGAGCACTACTTAAAATGAAAATCTTACCAAAATTATTTTTTTTATTTAGAATGATACCATTAAAAATATCAGAAACTGAACTAAATAAGTGGCAACAATTATTAAATGTATATTGTAATGGAGGAAAAAGAACTAAAGTAAATAAGCAATTTTGGTATAAATCCCAAGGAAAGGGAGGGTTAGGCCTCCCTAATATAAAGGGATATTATGAGGCCAATCAATTAAGATACGTAATAGAAGGTATGTTAGGTACATCAGATGTGGACTGGTTAGAAACAGGAAAAGAAGAAATACATATGAAACGGAATATTTTCTTAAAAGAATTTAGTAGGAAAGAAATTAAGGAAATTGAAAAGCCACTTATGAAAAATATACTACAAATATGGAATAAATATATAAAAAAGGATTATTGAATGAAAATTCATTAATAGTACTAATAATAATGGTAAAGTCATTCCCAAAGAATTTAAGAAATTTATTAGGTAAGGAATTAAAGGAAAGGAAGATAGATAAAATAGAAAATTGGATAGAATTGAAAATAGGAATATAAGAGAAATTTAAAGGAATGTCATGGTTTCATTATATGCAAATCGAACAGTGGTTCAAAAATTGGAAGAAAAAGACTATAGAAAAGAAAAAATATACGCAATTTGAACAAATAATTCAGAAAGAAAAAGAATTAGAGGAAAATGAAAGTATGGAAGGAATAACTAGCAAAATGTATAAAATACTAATGGAGACTAAAAGAAAAGAAATACACCAAAATATTTGGAAAGAAATATGGGAAGAAGAATTAGGATGTACATTTGTGAAAATGAATGGAATAAAATTTGGGAACAAAGACATTTGAAAAAATCTATTGGTATGAGTTAAGAAAAATTATTATAAACTGATCTGGAAATGGTACTTGACATCAGTACGATTACATAGGATAGATAAGAATAATTCAAAATATTGTTGGAGAGGATGTAATGAAGTAGGAACATATATACATATGTGGTGACAATGCAAACATGTAAAAAAAATGGGAAACAGTAATAATAGAAATAGAAAATATTATGGATATAAGAATAGATAGAAAACCAAATATAGTATTGTTATCACTGTATAATGATGTAGAACGGAAAAAAGAAGAAAGAAATCTTGTAACAAATTTGATTACAGCAGCTAGATTAATTATAGCAAGAAGTTGGAAAACAAAAATAAATGTGGAACTGGAGGATTGGTATAAAAAAGTCTAGCAAATAGAGATTAATAGTAATAATAATAATAATATTGTTTATTTATATCTTCCCGCCCCCCCCCCAATTGGATCGAGGCAGGATCACAGCAGAGTTTTAAAAAATACAATTAAAATGTTACAATATTATTACCACACAAGTTTAAACCACAGTTAAAAACATAAAATCAACAATCATGGGGTCAGATGCTCTCGTTCCATACAGAAACAGTCTGTAATTCATAGAAGGTTAGGTGTGTATGCACGTCAAAAAAGCTCTGTCTTAACCGCCTTCCTGAAAATTTCAAGGGATGTAACAAGGCGGGTCTCCTCTGAGAGTCCATTCCATAGTCTGGGGGAAGCTATACTAAATGCTTTTTGAGAAGTAGAAACATATTTAGATGCTGGTACCTCTAACAATTTCTTCCCATTTGTTCTGAGAGTGCAGGGCGGATTGTATAGGGAGATGTATTCCCATAAGTAACTCGGGCTCAAGCCATGTAGGGCTTTAAAGGTAATAACCAACACCATGTATTGTGCCTGGAAGCTAATTGGAAGCCAGTGTAGATCTTTCAGAATAGGTGTTATGTGGTCAAATCTTGAGGATCCAGTGACCGACCTGGCTGCCACATTTTGCATTAATTGAAGCTTCTGAACTTGATACAAGGGTAGCCCCATGTAGAGCACATTGCAGAAATCAAGACGAGAGATTACCAGAGCATGCACTACAGCTTCAAGGTCCTTTCGGTCGAAGTAGGGTCGCAGTTGATGTATCAACCAAAGTTGATACCAAGCACTTCTGGCCATTGCATCTACTTGAGATGACAAACGTAGAGACGGATCTAGTAGTACTCCCAAACTGCGAACTTCGTCCTTCAGGGGAAGTGTGACCCCGTCTAGGAGTGCTTGAGGAACCTATGGCAAGTACCTCACTTTTCTCTGGATTCAGCCTGATAAATTAACATGTAAATTGAAAGCAAAGAAAGGATTATGGAAAAGAAAGGATTTTGATGAGATATGGAAAAAAATTCATTGAAAAAGTATTAAGAAAAGAAGATGGAAAGTTACCTTCACAAGATGAAATAAAATTTTGGTTGGAGTATATGGATGGGAATGGCTCCGGGGAAGGGGTGCACTGAGGATATATATAGTATAAAATAAGTAAAGTGTTAAAGCATATATTTGTATGAAGAAAGCGTAATAATTTGTATTGTAAAATTTAAAAATATTAATAATAATAATAATGGATTTCGGAATTATGGATAGCTGATACTCAACTTGTACAGAAAAATTGTTTGACATAGGCCAAGCTCAAAACTTTTTATCAAACTTTTCCTCTTGCGAAAATAAATCACTTCTCATCTCTTCTGTCTCAAAAATCCTTATAGATCATCTTGCAACTTGTCATATTTGTCAAGTTTCAAAACATTTTCTAAGTATAAGAAATACAAATCCAAAGGCGGGACAGGTGAGCCATAGGTGCTATAGCTAGCTAACAACCAAATTAGTTTTATATGTACACAGCCCACTGACACAACAATGATCATATATGTACCAAAAACTATTGGAGGAAAATGTATATAGTTAAATTTTAAACAAACTAGGGTTCTGAAACCAGAATTTTAGAGTGTGGTTCATTTAAAACCTTTTGCTGAACAATTTTTAAAAGAGAGTTAATAGTACATCCCAGAAGTGTTCAGTTATTTATTTATTTTTTTAAAAAGTGAATACGTTCAGTGAATTATGCTTAGCAAAATTATGGATGATATGTCACCAAGTTAATGCACTGTCTTTGGGGGCATTTTATTCGTTTTGCAGGAAAGTTAAATTGTAAATGGGAAAATAGTTAGAGCAGTGATTCCATAAATATTAATTTCACATAAATCAGTTTTTGTTTTCTTCTCAGCACCCCAGGAAAATTGTGCCATGCTGAACTGAACAGGATTTCAACCACAAATTTATAGCACTTTCATCAGTTTAGGTAATAACATTACCATTGCTACCAGTAAAAAAGTTGATCTGCAGAGAACTGGATTTCTCTGATCACAGAAAGGCAGTGAATGTGGTTGAGAGCCTGTAAAAGTACAGAAAGTTGTATTGGGGGGGGGGGGGGGGGGGCGAGGGCAGATCAGGCATTCCCATGTTATTTGTTCACATCCACCTGCCTTCCATCTTCAAAATTAGTCTGGGTTACATAGCCATTCACAGATCAAAAGAGGATGGAGACAAAATTTAGAAATACCATATTGTTCCTCAGAAACAGACAGAAATAATATTTTGTGGTATTAGAATAATATTTTTGTGCTATTGTTGTCCTTAAGAATATTTGTTTTTAAGAATGTCATATATAACTGAAACCTTATCTCATTTCCCTTGCTTTACAGTTTGACATTCATTGTAATAATTATTTGTATTAGCTTATTTTGTATTAGCAATATTCTGTTTTCCAATATTTTACACAAAGTAAATATCTTCCTTTTTTTCAGGATTTTCATTTAAACAGAGTTATTTTGGAAGAATCTTCAGGAATGGAAAATTCTCCAGCAGGTGCTAGACCAAAGAAAAAAAATAAAAAGTCATATGATTTAACTGCAGCTGATAAATTTTGGCAGAAACACAAAGGAAGGTAAGTTGAATATTTAAATTAATCAAGTTACTTTGCTTTAGTTTATATTACTACTACTACTCAGTAACATGAAAATATGTAGAATACATTATGGAAAAACTACAAGTCATTTTGAAAAGTTGTGTTGAACAATACAGATTATTAATCATACAAATATAAACATTGGTATGCAATATGTTTCATCAGCCCTTTCCCAGAGGTAGCAGAGTCGGTTCAGCAAGAGCTAGAATCTTACAGAGCTCAAGAAGATGAGGTCAAGAGGCTTAAAAGCATAATGGTAAGTTTTGCTTACATCCAATTTAAAAATATTATTCTTGGAGCTTTTCATTGCTTTAAAAACTGATGATATTTTAAGAAATGTACTGGAAGTAAAATACTGGTAATTCTAGAATGAAACTGGATTTACATCCCCACCCTCCTTTCCTCTCACAACAGTGCCAGATGAAATATAATTTAAATTAATGAAGTGTAAAAAATACTCCTTACTGAATGTGTCCTCGTAAATATGCACAAGATCTTACAAAATATATAATGTACACAAAATACAGAGAGTGTTGCTATATAGAAACACTTGGCAATGATATTTAAATGGACTTACCAAACCTGCAAGTATCTTCACATCCAGTCTGTATCTGATTACTCTTGTGGCAATCAATCTGCAGTACTGATTGACTTTGCTGAGGCTGATCCTTAATATTCCTGTTGCACAGGGAGCTAAACTTTCCAATTGTTTGCATTCCAGATTCTATGAGAAAAGTAGAAGTTCTCAGTTTTACTGAAATGAAAACCTCACACAAACCAAACAACATGGGTAACCTTATAGACAATTGAAGGAGTTAAAAGAGCTCTTAGGAGCTAGGAAAACGGAGGCAGAATCCAGGGACAAAAGTGATTCAAACAAAGATGTAAAAAAATCAGTGGAATGAAAAGTTGAGTTGCCAGGTAGAAGAGAAAGTGGCTCTGAAAAACTTCAAGAAGTTTTGTATGTAAAATGAATTTCTCATAGCACTTCTAAACTGTTTCTTTGTCTGCAAATGTACAGCTTCTAGTAATAATCAGTTGACATCAATAATTATACCTTCATCTCTTTCTTCAGACATTATGTAAAATTGAATGAGGAGTTCTTTCTTTTGTAAGTTACGACATCCTATTTAGATTTTGAAATTATTTTTCCTTCCAGGGACTAGAAGGTGAAGATGAAGGAGCAATAAGTATGCTTTCTGATAACACAGCTAAACTAACATCAGCTGTTAGGTAAGTATATTAAAGAAGCTGTCTTAGGTGCTTGGTAAAGACTTACCATTTAATTATTTGGTTGTAAACACACTTAGTTCTCCAGAGAATGTGGTGTTGTTGTATTCCCAGTGAATATTCATGTCTGGATGTGCAGAGGAGCAATCCCAGTCACATCAGTTGTATCTTCTGGCACCAATTCCAGAGGCAGGAGTCATATAAACATAGGTTTTTGTGGGGGTTTTGGGCTATGTGGCCATGTTCTAGAATAGTTTCTTCCTGACATTTCGCCAGCATCTGTGGCTGGCATCTTCAGAGAAACAACACTGTCATATCTAATAGCTTGAAGAAATGAAAGCCCCCCCTCAAAGCCAAATTCTGAAGATGCCAGCCACAGATGCTGGCGAAACGTCAGGAAGAAACTCTGCTAGAACATGGCCACATAGCCTGAAAAACCCACAAAAAACTATGATGCCAGCCATGAAAGCCTTCGACTTCACAGTCATATAAACGTTTTTTCATTATAACTGCTGACTCCTCTCTCCCCTCCTCAGTTTTATTACAAAGCCTTGCGGTCATTAGACTTGACAAAAAGAAAAATATAGAAAATAAATAAAGATCAGAGCAAGAGTGAAGAAAGAAAGAAGCCTCACTTCGTCCATCTTCTCAGGGTGCAGGTACACTATAGAAATAATGCAGTTTGAAACCACTTTTAAGTGCTGTAGCTCCATCCTGTGGAATTCTGTGATTTGTAATTTTACAAGGTCTTCAGCCTTCTCTTCCAAAGAGTGCTGGTGCCTCATAAAACTACAGATCCCAGGATTCTGTATGATGGGGTCATGGCAGTTAAAGTGGTGTCAAACTGCATTATTTGTACAGTGTAGATGCACCCTTAGTCAGTTTGCTATACTTTCTGGTTACAAAGGCAACCATGCCATTTTATCATACTATATTCCAGCCTTCACAAACTTTATTTAATAAACGTGAACTGGTCAGAAAGGCCTGAAATACACAGGCTAAATAAAGTGGCTTTCAGCCGCTTTGCGGGTGTGGCATTTAGATAACACATGCTCCCAAAGCAGCCAGAAGCCATGGCAAGGTCACGCTCAGGTCCAAAGGACTGGATTAAAAAGGAGTCGATTTGAATTGACTCCTGGCTGGCACAGCTTGGGTCTGCAGTTTGTGGTCCACTTTGGGAACAGGCCATGCTATTGCCATGGTCCTGGCTTAATCACAGCTGGATTAGCCAGAGGCCACTCTTTAACGGCTGTCTACTTTACCTCACAGTCTCCAACATAATTTCTGATTTGTTATGCTAAAAAGAGAAAGGGACAGAAAAGTATGTTTTTTTAAAAGAAAAAACAAACTGTAGATTTAACTTCAAAATAGAAGCATTAAGGTAACAAAGGTTCTGTAAATGGGAAGGCAGGATAAAAAAATTGCAGAAAGGTGAGAAAAGTCAACAGTCATAATAAAAGAAAGATGACATGACTCCTGTCTCTTAAACTGGCTCAAGAGGAATACAAGCCATGTGGTTGTAGAACTTCCTCTGTACCAACCATATAGTGCTCTCTACTAGAACCATAACACTAATACTTAACTGTCACATAACTCATTAATGTAATGTAACACAGATACCAAACTGTAGTTGAGGGGAAATAGGAAATGTGATTGTTGAAGTCAGATTAATATACCTTATTATGTTTTTCACAATTTGCTGAATTCTGCTGGAAGTTGACATGGTACAGTAGCTGGGCCAGTGGAGCATGAGAATTAAGAACTGTACATTGAGCATAATATTACAGCATCAGCATAATTGGGATGAAATGGCTAGATTACCAGAAAACTGGATCAGATGGAGTTTCTGGCAACAGTCTCAGTTATTAATGATCTGTCTGTCTGAAATGGCACAGTCTTATCCTTTTAAAGTGGGGCCTCTCACAAGTCTCCACACCTTTTCCTTTATATCATTGCCAGAGATGCAAAGAGGTTTTGGAGTATAGGTAGAGACCTCTAATCAAAACCATTTTGTAAAGCCTTCAGTGGCTGTTGATTTGTGTTGCCATTTTCTTCCTTATCCCACACTTGAAAAGTCTGAGAGAATGAGTGAAGAGAAGGCAGGATGTAAATTGTCCCCTGGCCTTTCAGTGATAGCCAGTTCCCATATTGTAAATGCTGCTGCTACAACGGTATGAAGATTGGTTTTTTGTGCTGTTGTATCTCTTAAGTATTTTTAGCTGCTGACTGTAGGCTCAGGCAGATGGGACAGAAGGAGCAGCCATAGGCCACTTCCATCCCAATTACTCCAGGACTGCAGCAACCAGACACCACAGTCCCGAGGGCACCTGCTGCTGCCGTCCTCAGTGGGCTGTAAAAAGAAACACTACGAAACCGCTCCTTTTGTGACCAGTTTTGGGCTGTGTACAGCAGCCTCAGTGCAGCCTCTGCACGATCCGAGAGCGTGCGTCATGTGAACACCCTGCCCCTGCGTTGGCTCGACAACAGCCCTATTGGTCCATCTGTTTGAGGCCTGTGTTGCTTTTAGCAGTGTTTGCATTTGTAGTACTGAATGCAGGGCTGAACTGGAATACACAGTATGGCCAGTTAGTTTGTATGTAATTTTTTTCAGCTCTCTTCCAGAACTTCTAGAAAAGAAGAGGCTCATAGATCTTCATACAAATGTAGCAACAGCTGTTCTGGAACATATAAAGGTATAAAAAATTGACATTTTGAAACTTAGTAATTTTTTACTTAATGAGTTGTTCAGACATAAAATATTTCAGTAAAAAAGTATTATTTAATCATGAGGCATCCATTCTTACAAGGGATGCAGCAGACTGCAAGAACAGTCCCTTAAGGAGTCAACAATTGTTTGAACTATATTAATCTTCAATGCATTTGGTGGTCTCCATTGGTTGTCCAATGGCTGATTAAAAGCTCTTTGACCCCCTGGAGTCCTCTGTCAGCAGAACTAGCACACAGGTGATCTTAATGATTCTCTCTTCCCTGCAACCCTGTTATCAACTTAGTAAGTTTGGGGAAACCATTCAGAACAGCAAGGTGGATGTGGCACAGGGACTCCACAGGAACTGAGAGTCATCTGAAACACCTTGTTTTCCATGGATGAAAGCTTCTGCTGGATTAGAGAGCCTTACTTTAGCAAATTGATACCATTTGAATGCAGCATTTTGAGAACGATTTCAAGAAGCATGTAATTCTGCTTTTAATTTCTTTTCATTACATGGACTTTGTAGGTAGAATAGTAAAGAAACAATTATGGGGGTGGGGAATCATAAAGAAGAGATATTGCTATATGGAGCTACAACAATATGCCAAGTAAAGCAGCCACACTTCCTGACCATTGAGACTCCAGCCTGCTCACTATGGATTTCTGAGCAGATTATCTTTCAAGATTTCCAAGAGCTACTTGGGAGTAAAGATTGTGAACTACTTCAGATCTCTTCTGAGCCATAAACCCATTTTGCAACCTAATACAAGCATACCTGTTGTTGTTTTTTTAATTTCAACCAAGAACTAAAACTATGAGCATTTTAGATTCACATGATTATTGAGTGATGCAGTGATTGCATGTCAGAGTCCAGATTCCATAATTGTACTTTTTAAAAAAAGTTTTTAATTGTACTGTTTTTTTAATGCTGTGAAACCGCTCTGAGTCCCAGTCCTGGGAAAAGAGCAGGATACAAATACAAATAAATAAATAATTCAAATTGCAGTCAACAGCCATGCAGAATTTTATATTCCTGCTGTTCACCTATTATAAATAGTGCAACTACAGAACTGAAACAGCCACCACAGCTTACATTTGATCTAATAGGATGAGGAAATTTGCTATTGTTTTTTTAAAGCTGGTCAACTTTCAGCTGCTGTGATTTGGACAGCAATAACCCCTCCCCTTTCCCCCAAAAAATGGTTGGCCAGCAGAATGGGTCCATATATCATGATGTTGCTAAGAGAGCAGTTAGTTTTGGAAGATGGCAAGATAATAAATCAAGTAAATAAATTTTACAAATATGAGAGCAGTCATAAATAATCCAATGTCTTCTTTCAATTCTGAAAAGAGTCTACTGAATTTTATGAATAACCTCACTAAGGGTAATTGTGTATGAGCTGAAATTTGAAAACAGCAAAAACTCAGTTTATGTAACCAAAAATTATACATTTATCTTCTATAATCTGCATAGCTAGCATAGCATATGTATTTAAAATTGTAACATACTATTGGCACTTGTTTTTTTTCTGGAAGTGACTACCATATTGCTTTTCCAGCCATTTTTGAAAAGGAACATTTTGTTACGATTTTATTAGATAACTGAATAACAGTGCAGCATTTCCATGGGAACTACTGCTGTAGTTAAAGTTGACCCTGTATTTATTTATTTTTCAATCACCTCCTTTTCTGGGAAGGTGGTGGCAGGGCAGCTACAGCCGCATTTCATATTGGCCCTCGGTCAAACTCCAAGACAGGATGTGGTTTGGAAATACTTACATAGTTGACTGTCTTCCCCGTCCAAGACACAAAGTCAGATGTCCTTACAGAATCAGATGCTTTTGACACTGCTGAGGTAGAATAAATGATAAGTATGCACTTGATTTTAAAATGAAAGATTCTTAAAAGAAAAAGAAATCTCTTTTATGCTTCATCAACTGGACACCAAAAAAAAGGAAAATTAAAAGTACAATGATGAGTCAGCACAGCAGAGCCCGCCAAGTGGGACCCATGACCAGGATCTACTTGTTGACAATTCAGTGCTTGGGACAGGGATATGTAGTCAGTTTTATAAGCGTCTGACATAACTCTTAACCTATCAAGAACTTAATTTCTTGTTGTTGGTCTGCTGATTTCTTATTTATTTTTGTTTGGCCAAACAAGCCACAGTGCCTGCTACTACTGGGGTCCTCAGAAATGGCCTATGGACCTGGAATGGCCCACAGACTATCCTTTTCCCACTCGGAAGCATGTGGATTTTGAATTATACTATGTCTTCTCTTAAATCTGCTTCAACAGTGCAATACTGCTTCAGGAATGCGTATGTGGATTGAGACATATGTGCACAATATAAACACAATATGGATAGTATCCAGTTGTGACCCTGTGCTCACAATTCATTGATTTAGCAGTGGCTTCCATTACTAGAAAGGGCGGGGGGGGTATTTTCGTAAATTTCTCTTTCTTCTTCCTCTCCATGTGTCACCTTCCACATTTTTATATAAAGGTTACATCCCTTGCCATTTCTGATCACTGAAAGCACCAGTGAATCAAAGACCCTTTCATCTGCAGCCAGGACAGGAATGAATTCAACCTATGTAGCTTTTGATTTCAATAGAACTTTGAAGACTGGACTCAGAGACTTACTAGTTTAAATGTTTCTTACACTGTATACTGTTAACATAGCCTGGTGTGCAAATTTTTGCTTTGTAGAAATTAATTTGTAAATCATTCCCTAAAATAGTCAAATTTTAAGTCCAGTTTACAGCTGCTTTCCACATTGCCTTAGATCATTTTTGAAGGCACAGCAAGAGGAACTCTGAGATTAATCACAACTCAGGGGTCCTGGCAGTTGTTTGGCATATTTCAGTGTTGAGTAAAGCGCTGGAAGGAGAACACCAATATTTCCCAAGATGGATTAGGAAATATTTATTAGTAAAGCTCAGAAAAAATGAAGCCTTGTTTTAGGTTAATTGTTTAAGCTATTAAGAGTTTGGCAGCTCAGAAATGTAGCCAGAATTTGATAGATTCAAGGGAAAAAATATGGCCATGCTTTTATTGGAAACAATCTAGAACTGCTGTTCTGGGCACACTTATGCATTTTTCTTTCCCACTGGTTTCAGTGTGACTTTAACATAAGCAATAAGCACATGATCATAGTTTCAGAGTATAGTATTTCCTTATTTTAATCAGTGTGGTTCTGATTTCTGTTTAATTTTTTTCATGGATTTAAAATGACTTCCAAAAGCAATAATGCAGGTTCATGTCTTTATTTAATTTTCTCCCACATTTATTTTAAGGAAGAGAACAAATTATTTGATAGGTTTCTGAAGATTAGAGAAAGACTGCTCTAACATAGGATGTCAGTATAGTAACAGAAATTTGCCACTTCTCTCTCATTCATGTTGGTACATAGAAAAGGATAGATTAGATTTTGCACTGATTGCAGAAAAACTAGTATCTTCCAAATGAGGTGTCTCTCTTTGCTTTGGATAAGACCCTTGGGCTTTTGTTAGAAGCAATTTTATATGTCTTTGCAGCCAGGCTCTGGGTTGCAATTTAGTTTTTGTGGATACTTGATATTTGAAGATCTGTTGTCTTGCATCTTTAACCAGTCAGGGACCCAACTTCCACTTAACATTATAGTGGTTATAGTTAGATATCTTCCAAGTGAATTTTGTTTAAGGCTTGTGCCACATGCAGTCCCTATCATGATCACATACCCTTCTGATGGTCCATTTTGGCTTAATTAAATTGGTGTAGTTGTATTGTCTTCTGACTGTAGAAAAGACTGAGGAAGTAGCTTTCAATTCACTTTTTGAAATAGTCTCTGAACAGGTGCTTCTAGGTATAATATTGAATAGTTTAGCTGTGTTTTGAGTGCTCTTCCTGAATGTTAAGTGGGATTCATCCTGTCCTTATGTTAAATTGCTTTTCACCATATACTTTGACTAATCCCCAATCAACCAAATTATGCATTAAGCAACTTATTTAGTGTATACAGTATGCATGTGTACATAATAATATTGTATAACATTAAAAAAACATTGGTTGTTCATGTTTCAGGGTCTGGTCTGAAACCATTTGATATAGTAGTCACATTACAGATAGGCAGATCTGACTGTAATGAGTAGTCAGATGGTTACCTGGAAACCTTATGTATTTTGTATAGGAAAAACAAAATATAAATGGTACAAATTAGTGTAAAGTCGAAGGCTTTCATGGCCGGCATCCATAGTTTTTTGGGGGGGTTTCGGGCTATGTGGCCATGTTCTAGCAGAGTTTCTTTCTGACGTTTCGCCAGCATCTGTGGCTGGCATCTTCAGAGATGCCAGCCACAGATGTTGGCGAAATGTCAGAAAGAAACCCTGCTAGAACATGGCCACATAGCCCAAAAAAACCCACAAAAAACTATAGTACAAATTAGTGATTTATGGTCTCTCTTCATGTTACTTTGCCATTGTTGATTGTTCGAAAAAGTGAATGATGCAGCTACAATAGTCCATGTTTATTGACCTAGGTCAGTCACTATTCTTAGTAGACAAACAGGGGAGGAATATCAGAGTTAATCCTCAGTCCTTCTTATAGTACCCTAAGTGGTGGTTGTATTAATAATTTACAATGTATTTATATATATTGATATATAGTATCAATTAACTGCCCCAAAAAGCAAATTTCATCAACAACAGCTAATCACATATTATTTTTGAATCTACTTATATTTATATCATCCTAACAAAACAAAATTCTCTTTACAAGGCAAGAAAACTAGACGTATATTTTGAATATGAAGAAAAAATCATGAGCAAATCCACTTTGGATAAATCACTTTTGGACATGATTTCTGATCCTGATGGTAGGTGTAAATACTGGATTTCTACCAAAGTTCTTTTCTGTTCATAAACAGTTCTGGTGATTAGTGTTATTAAGCTCTCAGGGTCAAGTTTGATAGTATATCTTCTTGATCTGCACTGTTATTATATATATTTGTTTAGAAGTCTAGAAATTTTAGTCAAAATATGACCCAGCAAACCTGGTCCAACTTATTCCTGGGTCAGTGTAAGTACTGTATCTTAACTTTCATCAGAAAAGGAACCTTCCCCTTCTCTGAGCAGAGTGGCAAACGGCAAGAGTTTACTCCATCATTTGATAACATAAAAGAAACATGAACCCCATTCTGCTTCCTCATCACTTCTTTGAGGGGAAGTGCCAAAAGCTGCTACTGCTGACATTTTCTAGCCCAGGCTTTCAAAAAAGCCAGAAGCAGTGCCACAGCAGAGAAAGTAGAGGGAGTCACTGATTTTTTTTAGGTTCTCCCAGGATGCATTAAGTTGTCACCTTTCAACACTCCATTCAAAGAAGGGGATAGTTTTTTTGTTTTGATAATAGCTAATACTGTTTGTTAACTTTTATTTAAAAAAAGGAACCATCCCCTTTGAGTAGAGTGATGAATGGTCTTTTGAATACCTGGGTGGGAAAATGGTGGCATCCCCTAAATTTTATCCTTGATTTATCCACGGGTCATATCAAAATCCATAATTTGGGCTCCAAATTCTGGCCTTGACGTATACAGGAGATCAACTTATACACAAGTATATACAGTAAGAGTTTCTAGTATTGGTGAATTCATTGATAGTATAGTGTTGGGTTGTTCTGCTATAGTGTTCACTGAAATTGGATGGTGGTTACTCCATCTGACTAGGAATAATTTGAGCCAAAAAAGGAATTTAATTTCCAGAAACTCTGCTTGTTGAGCATCTGGTAGATGTACACTAAGAAGTATAAGCATTTATTCCCCCTTATGCTGGACTAATATCATAGTGCTGTTTAAGAAGCATTATTCAGATAGACATTAACACCTGCTGCTCTGATGTAGTAATAATCTGCATGTGCCCTTTTGTAGAAATAACTTTTCTTCATTTTAATACATTGGAATTAAATATGAGAAGCTTAGCTTGTTTAGTTTCTTCTAATGATTTTTAATGTTTTTTTTAGTTTAATAGAATAATATTGCTATATCTGATTTTAAACCAAAATGAAACATTGAATTTTAGTGCTTCCATGTGCTTCAATAAAATGATGAAGAACTTTTTCACTTTTCCAGAATTCCTTGAAATTTTAGGTTGTGTTTCCTAACATACTCTTGAAATCTTAGAATTCTTTCATCAGTTTAAGTTTAGTTTAATATTGACATCCTTTACTACCTAAATCTACCTTTTTCTGTAACTTGGGGGGGGGGGGGGGGCTGCTGCTGTGTTTTCTTTTTGTCTTAAATATAAATCATAAAATGGATCATGGTTGCAGTCAAGAGTAAATTAAAAATCCATACCTGCCATAATTGCTACCCATATAGGACAGTTTTTTCAGCCAATAATAGATGTTCTATGAAATACAACACACACACACCAGATTTCATAGATCTAAAGACAAATAATGCCACAAGGTATCTATATAAGGAAACAGTATGTATTTATAATGGGGGGAATTCTTAAAGTCAGTGTACAACATTTACTGGCCATGTCTTCAGAATAGTAGATTCCCTTATTACATACTTAGCTAGCCATATGTTTCATATGTATTATTATTATTATTAGTAGTAGTAGTAGTAGTAGTAGTAAGCTTTATTTATATAGTGCTGTAAATCTACACAGCGCTGTACATACAATCTTTTTAATTAGACAGTTCCCTTCCCTCAGGCTTACAATCTAAAAAGACACGACACAAAAGGAGAAGGGAAAGGTGGTGGGGAAGGGGATCAGGTCCAGCATTTCTTCTCTCCTGGACAGGCAAATGGACTGGAGGGAGGGCTCATCTTCTTAGTCCATGCTAGGCACGATGGAGCTGGGCCTGCATCTCTCCCTCCATGGCCGGATGGCACCAGATGGACACTTTTGAGAGCTTTTTGTTTATTAATTGAGAGTGTTTTGCTTATTAATGCATAAATATTTTTTCTGCACTACCTCTTTGTGAACTTTTTACATGTGATGTAATTGTACCGATTTGCATTAGTACACAGAAGTAAGAAAATAGATTTAATTTCTCTCTACAGCTGGAACAGCAGAAGACAAGATGCGCCTATTTCTTATCTATTACATAAGTTCTGTACAGCTGCCTTCTGAGGTATGTAATTCTTTTAGTGAAAAGTTTGCTGCCTTGAGTCCCTGTTCTGGAAGCAGATTAAATAAATACATAAACAGTTTTCTCTAAAACTGCAGGCATTGCAACATGATGATATACAAGATAATATTTTGGTTCATTTGTTTTGTTTTTTTCTTAGTAATGATTTAACTATTTCTGAAGGGTCAGCTTTGTTAGTCTGTTACAGCAATATTATCAAAAAATCATACAAATTATATTACATCATATTATATTCCATTCTGTTACACCATATTATATTCACATATATTACACATACTATTGCAGTAATATGTTTTTTAATGAAATGTTATATATTAACATGAACACAGTTATTTTCGTATTTTAGAAGTTGATGCACATTTGCTTATATTCTTTGCCCTGGAGTCAGGATATTAGATTTACAATAAATTAATTAAAATAGTAGTTCACCGCTTCATTTAGAAAACTTGTTACAAATTTAAAATCTCTGGTTTGATTCCAGGCAGATTTGGAACAGTACAAAAAAGCACTGACAGATGCAGGGTGTAATCTTAACCCTTTAAACTACATTAAACAATGGAAGTAAGTTAATTTTGTTCTTATAAAGCAATGAAATGGTGTTTTGCAAAAAACCTAAGTCTGACCCCCCCCCCCCCAGTTTGGTTCAGACCCCACTTTATCACAAAGCTTGAGAGAGAAATTTACTGCCAACTTTTGTGTAACATTGGCTGCACTTAAATACATAGTCATTTTTGAGGTGCAATGGATCAAAGCTCTGCACACTTACAGGAAAGAATTATTTCAGCCTTGCATATAGCCTCTTATGCCATTTTTCATGCCCAGGTCTGTGGCACATGTGGTTGAACATGGAGGAAGAAAATAACAGCAGTGTAGATTGCAAAAACAAAAGTGATTCTGCTTCCCAGACACTTGAATTCCAGCTATTTCATGTCCCTCAGCAATGTTCTATGGATTACTTTTCATTCTAGAAAGTAGTATTTCACTTATTGTCAAATTTATGATTTAGTGATCCCCAAATTAAAACCAACACTGGTCTATCCATTAAAAGCAATAATAATTTCTCCATTGCTTCTTTTCCAGTAAGTAGCATTTTGTGATACGTTAAACAAACACTTTATGATCCACAGAGCCTCCCACTCCGAAGTGTACCAAATCTTTCCGTATTGTTGGAGGAAGGGCTTAATTCTATTCTATTTTATTTTTATTTTTATTCCTAGCTTTCTCAGTACAGTACTGAAGCTGCTTCCCACATCCTATTATACATGGTCTTATCCTCCTTATCTAATCTGTCATCTTACTTGGCTAAATCTAAAGTGACTAAAATTTTGTGCAGTAATAGCCTGCAGTCTTCTGAAATAATACAGTCCTCCCTCTGTTCTTGTGGTCTTCAGACTTGCGTCCCTCACTTATGTGAAAGGGACAAACAGAGGGAGAATGAATGGGGGGCGCCTGCAGCACCACCACCACCCCCCATATGCCTGTAGCTATATTAAAGCCAATGGGGCTTGAATATAAGTGAAACTCTGTTTTCGCAAGGGGGGCCAGAACAGAGTCCCCACGAAAAAGGAGGGGCAACTGTATTTGAGAGTAGTTCTCATTCTCTGGATGACTGAAGGACCAGTCCACAACATATGGGTAACACCTTTTCCTCTTTAGAGTCTTGAATGTTCCAGGGCCTGAAATTCACCTCTTGCCTGACCAGTTTCTAACATTCTTTTATTTGATACTACCACGTCTTATGGATGCCTCTCTTTTGCTTTGCATTTCCTCATATTCTTTTGTGAAATAACATTGACACCAGCAGAATGAACATTGCTTAAATTTTCATAAGCCTCATTTTGAACCACATCAATAGCAATGGCTTCTTTACCATTGTGTTGTTGTAAGACATTCACAGAAGAAGAATCCTCCCATCCTCCAAGGCAGTCTGTTCCACTGTCGAACAGCTCATAAGTCATCTTCTTGCCTTTCTTAAACTTCACTGCCTTTAAGTCATTCACCTCGAGTACAACTTGTGGTTTTGTCTATGTCTGTGGAGACCACACCACCAGCTCCACTCTTATTCTTGCTTGTGGAGAAGAAATTTTTTGCAGAGGTACATCTAAAGTTCTTTCAGAGGTGTGCAAACAAGCGCCCATCTGAATGATAGGCAGCATTTTCATCAACTCTGTCTCAAGCACCCCCTTGTAAAACTCTTTCCAGTCTACCCTGTTGTTTCTGGTCTTGCAAGAGGTGAGCCTCTGTTGGATCCCTGCTTGTTTTTTCCTGGGAAAAACTGCAGGTTAGAATTCACAAGTGAGTCCATTTATTTTCATCTTGCTTAGATCTGTCACTGCCAGGGCCATTTGGTGTAGAATAAATGGTAAAGTGGAAGAGAGCGAATTCCCTCCCCCCCTTTGGAAGAGGATAAGATTAAAAGTAAGGGAAAAGGCAAGTAGAGAGAGGATTACTAGATTTAGACAACTAGTGTGATTTGAAGGTGCTAAGGGTTTCCAGAGAGCAAGATGAGGGAGTTGATGGTTAACAGAATGAAAGGGAAGCAACCATTGTGATGTGGATTGCTGCTCTGCACCATTCAGAAAGGAATCTTACATGTGTCATAGCTTTTCTGTAGAATTTAATGTATCATCTATTAACTAGTTAGGGTACACTGTCTTAGAGTAATAGAGAACCTGCAACCTGTGGACAGTTTATACAGTGCATCATACCCATCCCCAGAGATTTGGTTCACCCCCCTCCACCCCTGATGTCAGAAAACGCAGATGGTCATACCACATATTCTTAAATAATTGTGGTGGTGCGTCCACATTTGTGCTACCATTGAATAATATGGGACATGGCAATCTATTGGCAGCCAAATCTGTGGATCACCAACCCACCGATATGGAAATTTGACTGTACATTCTAGTATTTCATGCACAGCTTGTCTGTGTTAATAGTTAATAGACAGCAGTCTCATCTTTGGCTAGACTGTGCATATAAAACAGACTAACAACAGGATGTAAAAGTTCTAATGTATATGTTTGTTGGATGACAAAGTGCTTGTGGGCTAATCCTTATCAGTTAGCACAGTTCAAGCTCCTAATGCTTTCAGCTCATGTAGCAAAAGCATTGAAATTATTATTGTCATTAACTTAGTGTTGTGCATGCTGCTAAACAAATTAAAAACAAAAATTATTTCTGCCAGTTTTGTACATTCTAACCAAATAAGACACATAAGACTTCAAGGGAAAGAGAAAGAGTGACCAGTAATGTGAATTAAAAGTGCCATAAATGTAAAATACACAGAATCTTATGAATGCATAGCAATCCCATAATATCTGTCCAGGTTCCCAGGGATCCAGGAAAGCTAACATTTCTGGAATAATGAAAGATAAGAGAGTATAGTTGTTAGATTTAATTTTTATGATTTGTTTGTTCAGCTACAAAATGAGTCTCTCAAGTGTAGGAACAAGGAGAAGTTAGGGTTGAGTTTTTGTTTTTTGTTTTTTTGTTTGTTTTTGATCTGCTGGTTTGCTTCTACTCCCGCTACTTGATTTCAGAAGATTGTGCACAATCCCATCCCTTCTATTCAGGATCTAAGTCCATTTCTGCTGATTTCAGAAAACGATTATCCTCCTAGTACTTCTGTTCTTTTCAATAAAGGATAAAGAGAATGTTTAGCCAGCATCTAATCTTTTTTAAAATTCATTTAAAAAGGGGTGGGGGGGTGAGGGAGGACACCTGTGCATCTGAACAATTTTTTATTCCAAAAACACTAGAAACTAACTCTCTGTAAGTCAGTGGTTTGAAGTGTAGCTGTAAGGTTTAGTCTTTGAGCTCATACACTCTGCTCAGTGGCCTCATCACATTTCTACAAACAGCCAAGTTTGGTAATTTCACATTGATAGTAGACATATCTTTTGAATATAAAATTTCTGAACCAAACTAGTCATGTTATGGAGCTTTTGAAAGGTTAAGGTGAATTGTCATTGGTTTCTCTTACCTTGTTCATCTTACATTACCTGGGGAAACAGATGGGTTGGAAGGGGCGACATGAAGGCGCCCCTTCCGAAGACAGATGGGGCAAACACACTCCGCAGCCCCAATCCACGTTGAACCTGGCTGAAAAAGGAGCCAGGGAAAAACCAGTGGCCCTGCCACAACTCCATGGCAGTTTCATGATGCTCTGGCTGCATACGGCATGTAAACATTGCACCACCAGAGCGTCATGAAGCCAACCACATATGGGCAGCTGGGTGGCTTGAAGCTGGCTTCTCGGCGTCATTGGGACATGTGGCGTCTAAACACCACAGACCGGTGACACCCAGAAGTGGGCTTTTGGGGGCCGTGTGTTCCAGCCTAAAGATCAGAGATCATTCTATCAATTATCTTAATGGTCTTTCTGAGAACTTTTTATTTATTTCCAAAATATTTTTTTCTTGGTGCTGACCATCTTGATTTACATGTGTTGTAATTTTTCATTCTTTGCACAGTCTCCAGAAATTTAACTATAATATATTTGGAACAGATTACTTTGGTAGATTGCAATACTGAAGCATTTTTTTCCAGAAAAGGGAGAGGCAGTTTGCAGTGTTTGTATGTGCGTGCATCTGTTTGTTAATTATTGGCAAAATTGCCCTTTGGATGTGAAATCAGAGCCTCAGATGTGAAACAGTCCTCAGATGACTGTTTTAAAACTGGATGTTTCATGCATAGGAACAGAAAATTTGTTAGTGCAGTGATGATAATAAGTTAAGCTTGTTGATGTTAACTTGTATATTTTGCAGAGCTTTTGCCAAAATGGCTTCAGCTCCAGCTACCTATGGAAACAGTGCAGCCAAGTCATTGGGGTGAGTTTCAAAATACAACTTGTTACTACCACTTATACTTTATAGCCTGCCCTCTGCTTTCAGTCCCACAATGGGACAAGTAAAAAACCATAGACGAATATAATAAGCAGTATATAAAAGTAAACACATCTTTCTAAATAAAAAAAAACCCTCTAATATTGGAATAAATTCTGCACCCTTTAAAATTAAAAGCTGTTTAGCTTTTAAAGTTCATTTTATCATAATTACTTGTTCAGTACATGAAAGCAAATTAAATCAAGCATGATGTCTACTTTGTTCCAGCCTCTTCTCACGTGTCATGAATACAGGATCCCAGTTTGTGATGGAAGGTGTCAAGAATTTAGTACTAAAGCAACAGGTATATTTAACATAAAGTATATTCATTTTTTAGTTTTTAAAACCAATGATATTTCATAGTATAACAGATATGCATTTATTCTTGAGGTTAGAGATTTCTAAAATTTGTTACAAGAGGATGTCAGGGTTTAATAAACTGGGTCAATTGTGGGGTAACACTTGAGCAGTTCATGTACCTCCTAGCAAATTTAAGAAAGAGAATTGCAGTAGAACCAAAGGACAAAGCCAGTACTGTACCAGACATTCTGTGAAGCATTGTGTGTGCCATCTCTACTCTGCAGCCTAGGCATGCTTTCTGTGCCCCTGTTGTCAGAATTATTGTTAGTGGCAATAGAATCTGTTATGTTTATTACATTTATAGCTACTAAAAATGACAAGGCATCTAGCAATAACAAAATGCAGTCAAAAATAGCATCTGTATTAACAGCGAAAATAAAATATTTTCAAAATACAATTAGAAACAGCACCCAACCAATTAAAACACTCTTCAGAACAGACTAGCTTACGTACCAAATATCTCCCTGAATAAAAACGTCTGCCTGTTATTGAAGGACAAGAAAAAGGAGGCCAACCCTGGAAGTGGTCACTCTGTCTTATCTGCATCTGTCATTTTTCCAATTGTGGCGGAGCTCAGAGTAGGACCTCTCCCAATATTTTTAAAACCCAGACAGAATACCTTTATGTACAGTATATGCGGAGCTTCTTAGGAAGGCAAATGGTGGCTCTTGAGATTTCAGACATTGATTTTAGCATTGCCCTAACAGGTGCAATGTGTTTTCTTAAGGTAATGTAATTTCTTTAAATTGTACTATTTAAATAGCTTTAAATTCTTGATTACCTTTTGTCCTGGGAGCAACCATTAGTAAATGACACTTGAATTGTATTGTATGTATATAGCAAGAGACAGATGTAGTAGGTTATTGAGATTAATTAACAACTAAGACTGGACTTCAGTGATATGTGCTTTGGTAGTCTGTACCTATTTCTGTTCTAAACCACATTTGATAAACAGTTTCTACAGTTGTCATAAAACACTCTTTTCTGCAGAATCTTCCAGTCACACGTATTTTAGACAACCTTATGGAGATGAAGTCAAATCCTGTAAGTACAACTTAAACACAGTAGATTGAATTGTTTTTACAACTGTGACATAGAAATATTTGGTGACATTTCAATTACAGTGCGCCCTTCCCTTACACAGGGATCTGTTCCGGATCCCTTCGCTTAAGGGGAAATCAGCATATGCTGAAACCCCATAGAAAGTAATGGAGCTCACGCCCATGGCATGTGTTCTTCCTGGGCACACGATGGGCTCTTCCAGCGCAGCTTTCAGTGTATGCTGAAAGCTGCATATGTCGCACCCACATAAAACATGGGCGTGCTGTATTACATACAGTATCAAGTAACACATTGGAGATTAATTTTCATTTCATTTCTTACTAGAGACAAGAATTAGAATGAATGTGTGTATGCATTCTTATACACTTGTCCCTCCATATTCGCTAGGGTTAGGGGCACAAGAATATGGAAAAAACGCAAATAACAAAAGATGTCATGTTTTTACCTGTGAGAACACTCTCTAGGAATCTCTAGATCTTCCAGTGCAACTCTGTGGTCAACATCTGACAGATACTAACCATAGAACTGCACTGGAGGAGCTACAAATGCCTAGTAGAGTATTCCTTTTATTTAAAGTTGACCATAGAGTTGCACTAGAGGACCTAGATATTCCTAGAAAGAACATAGCGAGAACACTGGATTCCCAGTGATTGGGCGGCATATAAATAAATCCTATTATTATTATTATTATTATTATTATTATTATTATTATTATTATTATTATTATTATTTTCATCACATCCATGAATAATCAAAGCCACAAATATGGAGGGATGAGTGTATATTTGAATGCATAACTTTTACAGTCAGAATGATGGAGCTGACCAGTCAACAGTGGTACAAGTCATCTTGTAATCTTCACTTATCTGAAGTAAATTCGGTGCCTTTTTTTGTGAGTGTATAGCTACAGACAAAAATACAGAGCAGAAAGGTGCCAATATAGTACCTTTAAAAACCCTATCTGTAATAGCTGTCTCTTTCACTTCACCCCTTCTCCTATTGGGAGTGCATAAAAAGAAGCAGCATCTATTTACTGCCCATATTGTCTCTAATAGATTCATCTTTGATCTCACATCTTGCATCTACAGACCACCAAACTGCATGGGCTTTTGGCTGTGAATGAAAGCTGCTTGTTTTTATGCACTCCCAACAGAATAGGGGCTGAAGGCTAATTAGGCGACCAGACTGAACATATTGTATATTGGTGTGTACAGCAGTACTAATTTCCTTTTATAAAACAAAAAACTGATGTTTAGAATTAAATCATACTTTTTTTATTTCTAGAACCTCAGGTGCAATATGAATTTTAAAAATCTAGTTGAGAAAATATAACCAAGTAAAATAACTTCTTCTTTTCTTCCTGTTCTGACTTGCTTCCTTGATTAAAGTAACTACAGGAGGAGAGAGAAAAATTGATGATATTTGCCAATGAAAATATTGAGTGTCTTTGAGGAAGGAGAAATATTTTATATAATAATGTCAACAGTTTAAAAAATTGAGTCGTAATTCTTCACGTTTTGTAAACAAACTTTATTTTGCTTGAATGTACTCATAAATTATGGAATGAAATAAGTAGAGTCTGTGTTTAATTCTGGATAAAGATGTTAATTGTTGTATCAATTTAGCATTCATTGCCATTACGTTCTTGAAAAGAAAATAGAGTTTCTTGATGACGCCTAGAAAAATGTACCCTGTGGGAGGGAGATGAGAGAACCAGTATGTGTTTTTAAAATTAGTGACAGCACTGGGTTTGTTTGTTTGTGTTTCATATTGCCTTGCAGTTAGAACGTATTATGCAAGTAATGTATTTTGGAAAATGTGGTGGATGTTTCAAATGAGCTATCTCACCTCTAGGGGCACCAAGCTTAGATATTCTAATGCTGTAACTGAATGAATGCTTTGAAAAGAATACTTTCCAATCTAAACATTTTGGACTAATGTGATGATGAATGTTAATTACTTAAAGTTTCTAGCCTACATTGTGGACAACAGGTTCATAGAAGCTACTTGTGGACTTTAAGAAAGTTAAAAATTACAAAATTTATCTTTTTAAATAGGAGACAGATGACTACAGATATTTTGACCCTAAGATGTTGCGAGGCAGTGACAGGTGAGTTGGCTATCAAGTTATCTATAGTTTGAAATCTATTTAATGTGCAGAGAGTATAGTATAGTCCTAGTATGTGCATAAATGACTTTAATTAGATTAAAATATTGGTATTTTGAATATTTGTTTCCCTGCTGACTAGCCTCATTGAACTTAATTACTAATTATACAAATATAACCATTTCAAAAATCTGTATGGAGAACTTAACTTACTAGCTTATTTAAATATTTTTCCTATATTGATTAAAAAATACAAGAACATTAAAAAGAAATAAATCAGTGTCTCTATTTACACACCTCAGTTGATGTGCTAGTATGCATACTAGATCACCTAGTCAAAGGATTTACAGCAGATCTGTCTTGGGTTCTGGATCCACAGGTTTAACCAACTGCAGACTGCAAATAAATCAATCAATAATATCTGAGATCTTTTCCAATCAGGGTGAAAAGCAGTCTAGGGCAGCAATGAAGGTGGTGGCAGGAGCATGCAGTCCTCGGGCCTAGGTAAGCAGCTGGCAGGCTCCCCGGGGTTTGAGGACAGAAAGATAGATGGGATAAGGCTGTACAGTAGTAATTGTTAGGGATGATGGGAGTTGCAGCTCTTCTCCTGGCTTTACTCTCACCTCCCTGGTCAGCGGAAGAACAACCAGTTTGACCAGTAGCTCTGAGTTTTGGCTGAAGATGTCTTCCAATCTTCTCTGGAGTCTGCTGGTTCTTGTTCAGCTCTCAAGACACCAGTCAACACAGTAGTCTTCTTAAAAAGATCTACTTTTATTCTAATATATACACTATGCACAAAACAATTCACTACTCACAAAACTCACACTACTATACTCCTCAATACCCACAAAAAGTATTGTCATACATTATTGCTTATATAGACATTTGTCTCTCTATTCATTATACAGTTGCCACCTCCTGGGCGTGTACATACATTATGATTGACATACAATACTTGGCTCAATCTAGACCTCACATTGCATCATACATTACTGTCCACTCAATGACTTTCAGGTGATATCAATTTGCACCTTTTCACTTTGTCCTTGCCACATGTGTCCTTGGCTTTTAGGACCTTCTAATTACATTATATGCAACACCTATGTGACATTTCAATTGCTTTTGCTGTGTCATGTTACTTTCAAATACATTCATATACATATTATATTTCTTGTGACTATATATCCCATGTGGCTTTTTCCTGACAGTAATACAGTGGTACCCCGGGATACGAATGCGCCGCCTTACGAAATTTCCGGGTTACGAAAAAAATCCATTAAAAAAAACTGTTCCGGGTTACGAAGGTTATTTCAGGTTACGAAAAAATTTTTGGTGCTTTTCGGCGCTTTTTCGCACGAAATCGCGGCTTTTCCCCATTAGCGCCTATGGCATTTCGGCTTGCGAATGCTTTTCGGGTTACGAAAGCGGCGGCGGAACGAATTAATTTCGTAACCCGGGGTACCTCTGTATAGGACTTTTATAGGTCCACTGAAACTCTCCCGTGAAGTGCTTGATGTTTGCACACTTGCCAGAGATGTAAGAGAGAGATGCCATGTGATGCTATATGCACACAACAGCCTGAGGCTCCACTGGGGGGGGGGGCGCAAATGGCAGCAGCAAGAAGGCCTGGGGGCAGTGGAGAGAGATGCTAACACAATGCTGCACAGAGATGCAAGGATTACTCTTCCCTGTCTCTGGAGAGCACATGAGAATGCACACAACAGCCTCAAGCTTGAACAGCCACACTCTTTGGGGGCCGGGTAGCACTGTGCCATTGCTGCCCTACACCATATTACAGTACTACAGTGGAGCTTGTAATTTGCGGGCTTGCCATCCACAGATTTAAGCATCCATGGACAACAAGCCCTATTGTCCCCAGTGGTGGCATGTGCATGGTTGCACTAGTGGATGCACGCACGTTGCACTACCATTAGGGACAGTAGGATTTGAGGTCCAACGTTTTGGGGTATCTGTGGGGTCTCTGTCCCGTGGATACCAAGGTCAGACTGTACTGTACTTCCTTGCACCTACCTGCATCTCCTCAACCCTGGGGAACTTGCTATCTGCCCATCTTGCAGGCCTGGTAAGTGAGGCTTGCCACCACCTCCCCTGCTATCCTGGGACTGCTCAGCCAAGCAAGTGGGCGAGACCTTATATTCATCTTTTCAGGGATATCTTTTCTTTTCCTTTCATTCTGCAGTCCTCACATCCATCCATATCGTCTCTATTTAACCTTCCAGAACAGACTTTGAAGGTGCATAGCATATTCAGTCCTTCTCCATTCTACTGAGTTCTGCAGCAAGGCAGGTTAACCTCCAGACAGATAAAACCAATAGAAAGGAAATATACCAGTAAAAGCAGTGAACAATGGCAGTTCCTGCCTTCTGAATTACCAAATACATGGCAGAATTAATAAGACTATCTGCTTTTCCAATAGAGATTTCTACCATATGATAGTCAAGTAAGCCTCTTAGGACAGCATATTCCTTAATGGGATTGTCATCACAGACTTGCCCAGGGAACATGCCAGGACCTGAGTCTTACAGTGTTGACCAGCACTATTCTGTTGGTGGGGATTAGGAGTAATTGGATACAACTCACTCACACCAAGTATTTTTTCATAAATCACCCAGTATCAATATGTTACAAGAGGGGCAAGGTCTGGGAGAGTACCATGGACCAAATTGGGAAGCTTTGTGGGCTGCATTGGGTCCATTGTCCACAGATTCTCTATTCCTATCTCTAACATAATGGATTTTGCTAATGGTGAATATAGTTCCTAGATTGTGTGATTCTGTCCATTTAGAAATTGTCCATTCTGTTACCTTCGTGTTTCCATGGAGCTGTGTTTTGAGGGTTTGCTTTTTTTTTGTTGTTGTTGTTTTTTTACAGTTCAATTCCAAGAAACAAAAATCCTTTTCAAGAGGTAAGAAGTGCTTATACTTTCCAAATCGCTGATGTTAACCTTTTGCTTTTTAATATAATAGATGTTTTGTAGTTACTATTTAGAAACAAATTCTGATCTCATTATTTGAGATCATAAATTTGACTACAGTGTTATTAAAAGATAAACAGTGTAAACTTCTTTCATCTTCAAAGAGTCAAATCAGCATAACCTAATCCCTTTCATCAGTTTTGAAAATTTCATGACAAAGCTGGGAAAAGAAGATTCATTCTTAAAATTTTAACACCCAGATCTTAAAATTCATTTATGTAACACCCACACATTCTTTTGAAACTTAATCTAAGTAAGCACGTTTAGGCTTTTAATCTGTAATTAATTTAAATGTGAAACAATATTTCTAGTGAATCATATATAAATTATAACATTTAAAGTCTGTAGCCTTTTTGATTTCTCTTTCATTTCAACTGTACCATAGCATAACAGTTTGTGCAGGCAGCAACTTGCCCAGGGAGATATGGAAAGCTTATTTTCATATGGCAGCTTTTGGGAAATCCATGTTCAGTAAGCATAGACTTGGATCACCTGGTCTCAACATTCACTTCTGTTTGTTGGAGGAATGGAGAAAGCTCAGAATCTACTCCCAATATTTCTTAATATTTGCTGAAAATTGGTATCTTGACTAAAGAATAGTTGTGATTTTCCTCTACAGAGGCGTAGGCATGAAAAATATTACAATGGAATGCAAAAGCAAGGTCTTTATGCATGGAAAATATATACATAGCATACTAGATTCCACTGAATGTGATTACAAAGCCCCTTAGAAATCTTCATTTGCAACATACAATGCAGTAAGTACACTTCAGGTGTTGAGGGACATTTGGAGTCAGTATTTACATGCAGGCCCAACTCCACACCACTCATTTAGGCCTATGTATCTCTTGCTAAATGCCAGAATGAAGCTACAGTTAAAAGATTAAAAATTGTTTACCTGTCACGACAATCTCCAAATGAGTACTGCTTTCATCTTTAATCTCCTGAAATTTATCCAATGTGCAGAACTTCATTCTATTTGTTTAAAATAAACCACATTTGTATGTTGCTTCTGTAGTAGTCTTAGCATGCAGTAACAGCTACGTCACATTTGTTGTTTCTACATTGTAGGCAATTGTCTTTGTAGTTGGAGGCGGCAATTATATTGAATATCAAAATCTTATCGATTACATAAAGGTATGCTTCTGCACTGTGATTTTCTTTAATTAGATGCTCACTATTATATATATTACATCTGCTTTTTTATTCTTTGAATAATTGTCTGAGATAAGTGGGCTTTCCTGGTCATTCAATCAAGAATATGGCAGAGCTTCCCTTCTCCATTGAATTAAATGGAAAGTCAACACGTGCCCATTTGAGAATACAATGGGAACAGATGGCTTAGGGTATTTATAAAATGTTTCCAGTGATTAGTTTCTTTACCATTTCCACCAAAATATCTAAATTGTATTTCTGGTGCATCTGCTTGAATACGCCAAATATGTTTTTACTGTATTAGAATGTTGATCAATAAATTAACTCTATACATTTAGATATGATTTTTAATCTAATTTTGTTTCTCCAGCAGATATGGGTAAATAAATGAAGTTACATAAATATTTTCTTCATTAATTTCATTTATGTAAATTTATTGACAGTGATTCTTTTACCTTAAGCCTTTTTTAATAGCTTCTTCCCATGCATATGAAATCTTTGCTCTAATAAGTCTTCCTCTGAGCTCTTTTATCTAAGATGAAACAAGAGTAAAAATCTTATACTTTTGGAGTATCTGTTCTCATAATTCAGTTCCTTTTCCTGTCACCTATTCCATTATGTTCATACATTTCTGCACCATGAATAATCAAACTGCACACAGTATTTGAAGTGTAGCATCAGCAGTGGCTGGTAGAAGGATATGAAAGATTTGTTATAGAAATTTCATTTAATAATAATCAGACTTTTTGTTTAGTTTCTTTGCGCCCAAATCATACTGGTGACTAAAACCTGTTCTACAATATAATTCTCACTGTATATATTATGATATATGGTTATTACTACCATACTTATATTGTGAGAGCTAGCTTGGTGCAGTGATCTGAGCATTGGACCAAGATTCTGGAAACCCGGGTTCAAATCCTTGGTTCGCCACTGGGTGACCTTGGGCAAGGCACACTCTCTCACACTCAGAAAGGCAAAGGCAATCCCTCCTCCAAACAAGACTTGCTAAGAAAACCTCATAAGAGGGTCACCGTAAGTTAGAAACAACTTGAAGGCACACAACAATTGTTTCTATTATATATGTACAAAAATATATTACATTGTGTCTGCTAATTCCAGCAAACAATACAGAGAGGAGTTCCCAAAATGCACATAATTGAGCACTTTGCCATATTATATGAAATCCTGCACCCTTTTTCTCAGATTCATGATCTTGCCCTGTCTCCAGTGTCTCCCTAGGGATACCTCACCATTTTACCCACAAATTCTGATGTCCTTTCCATAGTCACTAATTAAAATACTAAACCAGGCATACTCCAAAGACAATAGTTATCTCTCTCCAGAATGAAAGTTCACTTCTGCCAACAGTTCTCACTTCCTTCCTTAAAAGAAATGTTGAGCACATTGTAATATTTCTGTATAGATACAATTTTGTCTGTTTCTGATGTAATCGCCTCTTACATGTACTGTATATTGAGCCCCCCTCCCCCCCATGGACAATTTGATTGGAATTATTTCTCATGTGCATATTCATATTCTCTCTCTTGTGTGCAGGCCTTCACAGTTTCGTTGTGGGTTGTATTTGAAACAAAACTGAGGCCCATTACAGACCGCCCAAAAGGTCTTGAGTCACTGCCAGTTGCAGCGCGGGGAAGCCACTGCAGCCAAACCGTGCGACTCCCCCGCGCTGTAAAAAAGGAGCGTGAAAATCGCGCTCCTTCCGGCAACCCAGAAGAGACGTCGCAAGTGCCAAAGCGCACACTCGCGACGTCTCTTCCGGGTTTAGACGTCCAGACGCTGCGCGTCCGTTACGTCAAGATGGCCACGCCCATCTGTATAGGGCACCGCCATCTTGCCGTATGGAATACGCGCGAGGGGCAAGGCGCGTCCGGAAGCGCCGCCCCTCGCGCGTATTCCTGGCGCAACGACGGCGCCGCTTAGGCCCGTCTGTAAGGCGCCAAAGTGTTGCAATTTAAGTATTATAGGCAAAATAGGCTGTTTCTTCTATACTGCAGTTCTTAAGTAAACCCTATTTTCTGAAGTTGTTGACTTACTGTAATGTGTTATTTCCTTTAGTAATAAAATGAACAACATTTTGATGATTTATGTCTCACATAGGGCAAACAAGGTAAACATGTCTTATATGGCTGCAGTGAACTGTTTAATGCTCCACAGTTTTTAAAACAGGTAAGGATTTAAGTATTCTGTAAGTATTTTGAAGCAATATATAAACCTTGCCAAATGTTTTATTCAAGGAGCATTTTCAGATTTAACAAGTGCATAGAATATTTGCAATGTTTATCTTTAACATAGAAAAGCTCTTTCAAGTGAGCCAGTGCTCTGGGTAAGATCTGTTGGGTTTGGAAAAATGCTCACAGACACAGAAATGCAATCAAAGAGTCTAGGAGGAAGCAACAATCTTGTCAGGATGCCTCCAAGGAAATGCATTCTTCAAAGTACTCTAGGGCATATTCTTATTTCAGATGGGTTGGTTTCCGAGCTAGTTTAGAAACAGCATAGAAGTTTCTCAGATGCTGCTTTCAACCTATCCAGAACCAACACAGAGTTTACTTCCCTCTGCAATCCGGCAGGTAAATTGGCCTGAATCAGGCACCATAGACGTTTGCCAGGAGCCACAAAATCCTCTAAGGCACATTAGTATAGAGGGCAGTGAATTATGCTGATGACCCCATTAAGTCATCTTAACTACATTTTACTATCAATAATTTGTAGTGGTAGAACATTTTCTTTTTCCTGCTCTCCAGAAGGCTTAACTGCTCAGCCCATGCAACATAACTGAATCTACTTGGTCTGCAGCTGTTTCACAAATATAGTCGTCCCTCTGTTTGCGCGGACTTTGAATCTGTGCCCCTTGCTTTTTCGCAAGGGACAAACAGAAGGACTTAAAATGGAGGACGCATCTCTATTCAGGCAATAGGGCTTGAATATCTGCGTATTTCCATTTTCACGGAAGGGGCGGAACGGCTCCCCGCAAAAATAGAGGGGCGACTGTAGCAGATACTAGTTCAAAGGTGGTTTCTTAATTGTGTATGTAAATCTAAATAATTACTTCTGCGAAGACACAGCTGTATGGTGTGGTAAGTTGTGGCAGGTGGAGGGGAGTTTACAGTGCCTACATGTAGAAGGGTCCCTGTAGAACATCACAGAATACTACCATCTTCCTTCTACCCCAGGTTCTTCTCAGGGACCTTTGTCAAGTTGGGGAATATGGATATTGGTTGGAGGGGGATATGGGACTTATGCGTAGATTTCCAGTACTGTATTACAGACAGTTGTGCTGCCTGTACTTACACTGAGAGAAAGGGGGCAGTAGTGCTGTGTCAGGGTGACTTCCCTTCATGCTTCTGAATTCATTTCAAGTTCCTAATATATTAATACCCTATTGGTAGACAGGAAGATAATCAGCAGTCTATTTTTTCTGTTTATGTTTAGCTTTCCCAACTTGGACAGAAATAGGAGAGGAGAGGATCATTTTCTGGCATTCTGGAAGTGTGAAGAAAAGATCATGGCAACAGTTAACATCTTAACCTGTGCTTAATATTTAAAATGGAACTGATTCATTAAATTGGTGATTTTATGAAAGAATGTTCTGTACTTATACATATATATATATATATATATATATATATATAATGCATACCATGTGGAATAATACTCTTCAAATAAATCACAACGCTTCGATTAACTGCCTGCATTGATATTTCTATGATTTTCAATATTTGATTGTTAGATTTAAGTGATAAGTCATTGATGAGCAATTACATCCAGGATGTAATTTTTCCTAATGTTTCTCATTTGACTTGTTAAAAGAAGTAAGCCAGACCCTCCTAAGAAATAATTCTGTTTCAGCTCAGCTGAGTTAACTAGCTGAAGGTATTCAATCATTTGTTGATGCTTTATTATTAGTCATTAACTTTAATTTTTAATGTAAAAGGTGTAATTTTTAATGTATAAGTCTAATATATATGTGTGTGTGTGTGTGTGTGTGTGTGTGTGTGTGTGTATTAATGTACAAGATGGCTTTTCATTCGCCATGAGATTGGAGGTACAATCTGCACATATTGGTTAACACATATCACTGTGTTCTTGTGGATTCCTGACTCCTTCAGGTTTTTTTTCACCTTGCCTCACCCAGGAAAGATTCTATCTTTACTCCTCACTTTCTATTTGCTATTTTTCCCTTTACTGTTCTTTTTTTCCCTCTCGGCCCCAGCCCTACATCCCCCCCCCCCCCAAAGGACTGTATCTGTTTGGTAATTTTTGGTTTTTTTTTTCTCCATTTCCCCCCTCTCTCCCCCCCCCCCCCCCAATGTCTTTTCCCTCTCTTTTGAGTGTTCATTTCTGGGAAAGGTGAAAACAAAATCCCCACAATTCTGCTTCCCTTCCCCAAGCCACCCTGAAGCACATCTGGATCATCCAAACTCTGCATGAGCTACCAACTGCCTCCCTTAGGAACCATAGGGATGAACATCATTGTTCCCATGGCTGCCTCCTTTGGAGCCCCTGAGCTGACAAGATGGATTTAACACATGTGGATCGTGGCCCCCTAGAGGCAAATCTGCCTCTTAATGTGGAAGCTGAAGACCCCGAGATCCCTTCAGCCTTCCAGCACATGGACTTGAAAGGAGACACCTCTGAGTCAGCCAGTGCAGATGATCAATCCAAGAGGGCAATTGAGGATGCAAAGGAGGCCAATTCAGGCACAGTGGCTGCCTCTGCCTTTTACAGTTTAGTGCCAAGCAATTCAGCTACAGGGGCCTCCCCAGAAACCACCCAAACAAAATTTACACCACTTCCAAGTGCACACAAACCCCCGTCAGCCATTTTGAAACATAGTAATATAGTACCCACCATATTGGGAATGAAGATTAGCCCCTTCTTTTTCAATACCATTCCCCTTCCTCTGTGCCCATGCCCTGTCCAAGCCATTCATGGCTACTGCATTTTTCCACCTTGAAGAACACATCCCTCGCCTGGGCATAGACAGGAGTTAACCCATAGTTGTATAGTTACTTCTTGGATAGAATTTTACTTCACTGAAAATCCTCCAGTGTGCCATTATAGCAGTCAGGGAGCAGGAGCAAGGGGTACAGCTGGCATAACAGACAAAGCTGATAGTAAGCATAAAAAAGAAATATACACTACAATGCATCGGCTACACATTCCCCTAATGTTCACTGTCGTTACTGTTGGCTTGGATGTGGATTTTGGAAAATGCCCAGACTCTTCTCCTAAACCCCACAAAGAGCTATTAGTTTTTGGTGTGTCCCTCTGTTAACCTAATTGGCTAATTCCCTTGGTCAGTACCATGACTCTTCTGTCCAAATAACAACTAGACTTAAGGTGCTGTCCTTTTTCTATAGCAAGATAGCAGTGTAGGAAGAAGTCCTGCTTTCTGCATTGCCAGCTCACTTTGGATATATTGCTGTGCCCTGAGAAAGGGAAGCCTTGCTGTTACTACATACCACACAAATGTGGCATGCTGATGATGTAGAAAGAAAGCAGACTTCCTGCATTATCAGGTTATCTTCTGCCACCACTGCAAAAGAAGAGGCAGGGGGACAGAAATGAGATACCAAGAAAGACAGAAAGAAAGGGCAGAGGAAGGAAGGATGAAATATGAGGAGAATAATGGGGTGCTGGGGAGATAAACATAGTTAAGCTAAAGGTGGAGAGGGAGGAGATAAGTTTGCTTTGGTCCTGCCCTCCACTAGCACTCAAAGGCTCCTAGAAGAGTCTTCCCAAACTTGGAAGGTTACTTCTAAACAAATGTGGTTTGCAGGCTAAATTGAGCCTCCCCACTCCTGCTGTAACCTGACAGACAGAATGCAGCATACAATTTGATCAATAACCTGATCTGATTTTTAAAAACTTGACTATTTCTCTTACTAACCTTGTTCACCCTTATTATACATACTTCACTGCCAGGTAGTTGAGATGATGATTTCTGGAGAGACACATGAAGAGGCATCAGCTGAGGTCTGGAAGGACATGCAAGGAGGGTGGCATGAACACATGTGGGCAACAGGTTCTTCAGAAGTGGCTGCTCCTCCCCTCCTCCCAATAGTTATCTCAGTGGTGAACAAGCTAGGACTTTAATCTTAGGATTTTCTGATCTTTTCTTTATTTTTGTGATGAACACTACCACGCCTTCATGCGGGCTTGCAGAGCCAAGTATTCCAGTGTAAATATACATTCATGAAATTCAGTTTTCAAAACATTCTAACATTTGTGTATACATACAGTTAGTGGTAACTTGACAATGTACCACCATTATCATAAATTTGATCAAATGTACGTCTCTTGCACTCAAAAGTGCAAAAGATCAATATGTAAAGCACACTGTGCCATATCCTTCAAATCTTGTATTGCCCTCCTCAAACTCCCTTTGATAAGGGAGACTCAGCCTGTATCAGATTTATCCTTGGTGATGTGTGGCCTAAGTCACCTGTTCTCTTGTTTGGGATGAAGCATGATTGCAGGTAACTTAGGCCATTAATCACCAAGGATTCATTTGATGCATGTTGAATCTCCTTTATCCGAAATGTTTGTGACCAAAAGTGTTTTGGATTTTAAAAAAAAAAAATTGCATGCGCGCGCACACACACACACACATATATATAGTGTGATATCTTGGACACTGAGAGACCAGAATTCGAATCCCTTCTTAGCCATGGAAACCCACTGTGTGACCTTGGGCAAGTCACACTCTCTTAGCCTCAGATGATGGCAATGGCAAGCTCCCTCTAAAGAAACCTGCCAAGAAAATCTTATGATAGGTCCCTCTTAGGGCTGTCGTAAGTCGTAAATGACTTGAAGGCATACCACAATGAAAAACTATTTTATGCATAATATTTTAATAATTTTGTGCATGAAACAAAGTTTGTGTACACAGAACAATAAGAAAGCAAATATATCATTATCTTAGCCAGCCATGAACAAAATTTTGAATTTAGGAATATTTCTGAATTCCAGATAAGGGAGACTTAACCTGTATCACACTTCACCTACTAAATATTTAAAGTTGGGTGTCGAACCGCCTGGTGCCAAAGAACTGTGAAAAATAATACATCTGATGTACATGGATAGAGCTTGCTTTATGATAAGTAATTAGCTAATATTCCTGTAGCTATCTATCAAAACACTATTTGGAGATTTTTAATTTTGCTAGAGGGGTATTCCATATTACTTTGTGAAGGCACACAACACTTTGGAGTTAGATGATTGGTTCTACAAGCCTATTTGTTGCATTTTCAAGGCACCTCCAACACAGGGAACCTTGTTCATGTTCACCACTAGTGGCACATAATCAAATGGAAAACGGGGGCTGATTTGTGGAGAACTTAATGTATATCAGGGATGAGGGGAAATAAATACAAGTTAAAAGGGTAGGTTGCTATTTGTCATAGAATCATAGAGTTGGAAGAGACCACAAGGGCCATCCAGTCCAACCCCCTGCCATGCAGGAAATCACAATCAAAGCATCACCGACAGATGGCCATCCAGCCTCTGTTTGAAGACCTTGTCCCTTCCAGTCCTAAAACTGTGTGAATCTTCAGTCGAATTGTGACTTTGCAATAGCTGCTACATTTTTACCTAATCACCTTGTTCTACTTTGCTTGCAAGACACATCTGGGTCATAGACCCAGAGTGTAAGATCTAGAGCATTCTAATACCTGCAGCATTTATGATGCTACTAATTACCCTGATTGATGTAGACAGATGCTGAGAGCCCACAGCAGGCTCCATCTCATCATTCATCCCTTGGGCAGCTATAGTGTTCTTTTAGGTTCTATAGTGTTCTTTTAGGTTATATTTGTATTGTAGTGGAGGCTTCATTTGTCTACTTGCAGGTGTGTTACTACACAGTTTTGAGTTTAAGGACTGGAGAAAGTGAATAGTGCTGATGGACAGCTCCAGTCTGTTGCAGAGTAATGGGTCTGGTTTTGGAGTTTCTGAAGACTGGAAAACTATAATCGGGATATACTTGACCACTTTAGTTAAGTAGATGACTAGTCCTGCCTGTTTTCAAATATTCAGGAATGGCAAGCTTGATTTTGCTAAGACGGTTTCTAAAAAAACAACGACTGAAAGACATTATTTCAAGTAATGAGCGCAAACATTTTACCTTGACATTCTTGTTGCTGTAAAGGATAAAAGGAATCAATATTTATATCTTCCATTTGTTATTCAAACTAGTCTCCTTATGGGAAAATATTTAGAAATCAGAGTCATGTCTTGAAAATATTTAATAATAATTTTGATGATGCAACATTTCAATAAGTAGGAAAGCTTTTCAAGATCGGCAAACTTGACTGGGCTTTGATTTATTTCTAGTAAATATATGGAAGGGAGAGGCATAGGATCAGAAGATCTAAGCCGATGAGGATTGGGTGGTACATGAATAAGGATATTCTGTTGGAAGTTATGGGAAGGTATCTGATCCACTGCTTTTATATGTCCTCCTGTCTAAATTTTATTAAGAACTTCCAGGAGCCTTATTTAATATTAATATAAGTGATAAGACTAGTTGTCCATCTAACCCAGTATTGCTGACTTTGGCAGTGCCTGTCAACAGTCTCAAGCAGAAACATTCCAAATGACAGTTTTTTGTGGGTTTTTCGGGCTATGTGGCCATGTTCTAGAAGAGTTTATTCCTGACGTTTCGCCAGCATCTGTGGCTGGCATCTTCAGAGAATGCTAACCTGGAAGAGAGTGGGTATACTGTGTGACCCTGGATGAGAGAGGCATTGCCCCTCCAAAAGAATTCTGTTATCCCTATGATATTTTCCTTCAGTCTCTGAATTTCTAATATTGCAGAGGATAAGATACTGAAAATAGTTCATACCAGGATTTTTTATATTTGTTGTGTTCACACATTTCCTTAGTAATTTTCCTGTCCCTTTTCTTTGGATTGTTGCTGCTGTGTGCCTTCAAGTCATTTCCTACTTAAGGAGACACTAAGGCAACCTGAGCATGGCATTTTCTTGGCAATTGTTCAGAAGGGGGTTGCCTTTGCCTTCCTCTGAGAATGCAAATACGTGTTTGCTTTACAACAGATGTTTTAAGTTACTGCAATGCTTAAAAATTTGGAGACTGAAGGAAGATTTCATTTGGGTGGAGCAGAATTATTATTGATATGGCAATGTTCTCATTACCGCCTCCTCATAACTAATACAGTTCCTCATGTTGTGGTGACCCCCAACCATGAAATTATTTCTGTTGCTACGTTATAACTGTAATTAAATAGGTGTTTTCTGATGGTCTTAGGCGACCCCTGTGAAAGGGTCATTCGACCCCCAAAGGGGTCCCGACCCACAGGTTGGGAATCACTGGTCTACATCCTTTGGCCTATCTTAGATGCATAGACACTGAAAAACTAAATCAGCAAAATTTCAATATTCTGTGGCAGTGTTTGTGACACTATGAAGCTGAGAGGCTGGTATTACTAGCATGCCTCTACTGCTTGAGGTTTTCCCAAATCTATTTCTCCGTATCTCGTTCTTCGGCCTCGAATTCTGATGGCATCTCTTCTCTCAATGAATGTCTTCAGGCGGTAATGGGCTGGATGAGGAAAAACAGATTGAAACTGAATCCAGACAAGACGGAGGTGCTCATGGTAGCGGCCCCGAAACCAAGAATTGGGTTGCAACCTCCAGTCCTGGATGGGGTCACACTCTCCTCCAGCGACTGTGTTCGCAGTCTGGGGGTGCTCCTTGACTCGTCGCTCCTGATGACAAATCAGGTAAATGCGACGGTCAGGAGTGCCTGTTATCAGCTTCGGCTGATACGCCAGCTGCGCCCTTTTCTGGAAGTAAGGGATCTCGAGACGGTTGTGCACGCACTGGTAACCTCACGCCTTGATTTCTGTAATGCACTCTACATGGGGCTACCCCTGTGCTTGACTCGGAAATTACAGCTGGTTCAAAATATGGCAGCCAGGCTTGTCTCAGGAACATCTAGGAGGGACCACATTACTCCAGTTTTGAGGTCCCTCCACTGGCTGCCTATCAGCTTCCAGGCCCAGTACAAGGTGTTGGTTATCACCTTTAAAGCCCTAAATGGCTTGGGTCCAAGCTATCTTAGGGACCGCCTCCTCCCATACAATCCTCCCTGCGCTCTCCGGTCCTCTGGGAGGAACTTACTACAGCCTCTAAAATCTAGGCTTGCGGCGACCTCCCAGAGGGCGTTCTCTGCTGTCGCCCCCAAACTCTGGAACGACCTGCCGGATGAGATCCGTCAGATAACATCATTAGACAGCTTTAAAAAAGCGGTCAAGACGGATCTCTTCCGGCAGGCCTTTCCAGATTAACCATCCCGGCCCAGGTTCCCAGGTTCCCTGATTCCCTCATTCCTCCCGTGGCCCCATCTTAGTGATGGTTGAGGATCAACAGAGGGATATCAGGGTTTTTAGTTTTTAATTGTTGTTTTTATGCATTGATATTGTGTTTTTAATATGTTATACTGTTTAATACTGTCTTAAGGGGGGGAGGGATAAAGTGTTTTTAATTGTCATATTTTATATTTTACTGTTGTTAACCGCCCGGATTGGTTTGCCAGAGGGCGGTATACAAATAAATATTATTATTATTATTATTATTATTATTATTATTATATTAATATTATACGAGGATAATATTGTTACCATTAGCACTAACCCCATGGAACTGCCTTCATTAGATATTTACCATGTATTGCTTTTTCCTTTTAAACAATAACAATTTTTATCAATTGCACGAATCCAAAAACATAATCAAACAAGGGCAAGTCAATACTTATCCTTTCTTTAAGCACAATTCCTTGTTTCCAACCAATTCCACCTTTTAATTGCTCCTTTCTTTGAACTGTCTGGCTGTTTATAGGATCGCACTTCCAATCTCATCTCAAGAAATAAGCTGACTCACAGTTCCCTAATTGCCATACATACACACAAAAACTTTAGTAAAAGGCAACAAACTTCCCTTTTGCAATAGTGTTGCCTCCCTAGCCTTCACTATCATATAGGAACATAGTACTGAATGAAATCCCTACAGAGGTTCTGGCATTTCTTTAAGTTGCTTATAAAAGCTACCTAGCAACATTTCATATATTGTGGCAGCCTGAACATGTAAGTAAGAAGCTGAAAAGACATGTCCTGCCATCTCAGAGCTGAACCCTCTCCATTATTTATATAGAGTATCAGCCAGGTGGAACTCTGAAGGATGGAAAGTGCCAGTTGCCATGAAAGAAGTAAACATTGTGAACCTTGTCATTAAAAAAAAAAAAGACTCCTTAGACCAAGAAGTTTGTAAAAAAAAATTACATTATCACTAATCATCACTTCCAAGTCTATGTCACTTGAGGGCTGTGGAATAAATACAATGGCCATTTACTACTGCCACAATTTTTTTTAATGTAACAACTAGGACTGACTTCAATCTGACCACTATTAAGCAGAATACATAGAACTGTAATACAACAGAATCTTCTCAGAAGGGGTGAGAAGCCTTGAAAAGTTATTTCTCCAAAGAAAGTGTCCAGCGATCCCACAGAAGAAGGCATAAAAGCTGCAAAGAGTTGCCAACTATACTGAAAGCTACAAAGAAGTCAAGAAAGACTAGGGTTGAATGGAGACATGACAGCAAGCTACTGTACGATTTTTGTAAATGCAAGTTCATGTGGAAAGGCTGATTGTATGCAGTATTGTAGCCATCTTATCAAGAGATACTGAAACTGGAGGAGGAAAGAACTAGAGAAGATGGAAAAGAAATAGGGAGCTCAGAGACATAGAGATTATAGTGGATGATTTAATTTTGTTATTGAAGAGGAAAGTGAGATCCTGGCAAGAAAGTGATGGAGTCCATATCAGCTTTGAATTGTTTTTCAAATGTTTACCAATATGTATATTTTCAACTGTGTATAGGTTGGCTTTCTTGGTTTGGCAATGGAGCAGTCATCTTCATCATGTACAAGAGATATTCCTTGGATCCTCATGACTTTCTTACCTTCAATCTTGCCGTCTCAGATGCAAGCATTTCAATGTTTGGTTATTCAAGGGGCATTCTGGAGATATTTAATGCTTTTAGAGATGATGGGTTTCTTGTAACCTTCATTTGGACATGTCAGGTAATCTTATTTTTCCAGCTTTTCAATGTGATTTATTGTGATAAAATATCAGGATACAAGAGAATGTATTAATAGAATGCACCTAAATTTCACATGCAAACAGTATCCTCCTATGAAGAATTCAGAGTTAATAAACAGAGACAACACTACTTCAGATCTAGTGGTGTATATGCAGAACAAAATTTCAGATCTTTTGTTGTTATCAGCCTTCAATGTAAGTACAATCATAGGGGGCATGTCCAGCAGGCATTTAGCACTTCTAATGAGTAAAAGCGTATGATCACCATTAACTCTCTGTAATTGAAACCAGATTTGAAAGTAGGGGGTTGGAGGTGACTAGCATGAAAGGGTTAATATATTAATTGTTAATATGCCAGAAAGTCTAATTCAAGTATGTTTATGTTGAAAGCGAAACATTTTTAACCATTATGTTAATTTCAAATTGTTGTGTGAAAGTATATTATATTACTTCACTAAACTCTCACAAGAAAGAAACCAAAAAAATAAAAATAAAAATTCCCCACACCTGTTTTGAGTTGTGCTAAGAAGGATATAATTGCATGACTGTTTGAAAACCACATTTTTCACCCATCCCACCAACAATCTTTCTCTTACTTTCTCTTTCTTCCTGCCTTATATCATATCCTTGCTCTCCTGCTTTCTTTACTTAACTGATTCCCACATGGACCCCATCAAACATCCCAGGATTAAGAGTTTCAAAATACAATTTCCTAGGACACATGAAGAATCTTTATTTCAGAATTCTGGTGCAGAATGCAGGAGGACTATTTGGATCATGAACTAAAATTAAAATTCTTATATCAATTTGTATTTGTTATATCTGATAATGAAATCAATAACTTGGCATACATGAATGTTTGATTACTAAAGTGGATCTATAATATTTTTAAAACCCATTTGGATGGAGTGGGTTATGTTTGCAACTATTACTGCTTTGAAATCACCCTTTTGTTATTTTGTCGGCTAGTGAATTAAAGTATGTATTTAATTAGGTTATTATCATCACTACTGCTGCTGCTGCTGCTACTACTACTACTACTACTACTATTACTACAACCAAGTAAGGTACAGTAAGTTTGGAAGATCATAACTGACCCAAGGGCACACAGGGAGTTTTGCAGCTCTCTGGGGACTCAACTGCATCTACCAAGTCCCACGCCAATTTTCTAACTACGTTTTTTATTTTCCATCAAATACATTTCGAAATCATATCTGTAACACTTTTCAGTTCATAAGCATCTGTTTTACAGTTTAAGAAATCAGATCTCTGGTGATTTCTCAATTTTCATTGTAATTTTGCAGGCTAACTAAAATTAAAGAGATATATGTTTATACGTTTGGAGGCGGCGCGGTCGTGACATCCCAATGGTGGCACCCATGTAGAATGGACACCGCCATTTTGTACGTACTAGGTACGTACTAGGGTTAGGGCATCCAGAAAGGAAACCCTTTCCTAACCCTAGTATGTACCTAGTACATATTTTTTGCGAGTCTGGAACGCGCCAGGGATAACTTATTTTTAGTAGCTTTAGAAATGGAGTGAGAATGGAAAAAGATCATGTACTGAGACTGCTAGTTTAAGAAGACATTTAACCTATTTAAAACACAGCTTTTTTTCACATTAGCTGTAGTTAATTAGATCCTATCACTTGAGAGTGACTAAAATGGTGAAAGGTCTGGAAACCTTATGAGGAAAGACTTAGGGAGCTGGGGATGTTTAGCCTAGAGAAGAGAAGGTTAAGAGGTGATATGATAGCCCTGTTTAAATATTTGAAGGGATGTCATATTGAGGAGGGAGCAAGCTTGTTTTCTGCTGCTCCAGAGACTAGGACCCGGAGCAATGGATGCAAGCTGCAGGAAAAGAGATTCCACCTCAACATTAGGAGGAACTTCCTGACAGTAAGGGCTGTTCGACAGTGGAACAAACTCCCTCGAAGTGTAGTGGAGTCTCCTTCCATAGAGGTCTTCAAACAGAGGTTGGATGGCCATCTGTCATGTATGCTTTGATTGTGATTTCCTGCATGGCAGGGGGTTGGACTGGATGGCCCTTGTGGTCTCTTCCAACTCTACGATTCTATGATTCTATGATTCTATGAAAGCAGTACCCATATGTCTGAATAATGCCTGATGTTGCTGACACTGGCCCAGTATTGCATAAGAATGTTAAACAACCTACCCAAAGTCCTTATTTATTCCAGCCAGTGGCTAAACTTTCAGCTGTACCAGGGAGTTGGAATAACACAAAAATCTTAATGCACCTCAGTGAACAATTCATTTAACTTAACTTTTAATGGTAATTGAGCCTCACAGAAGTATACTTGAATCAGCCATGTGTGCGGAAATTACTCTTTCGATAGTTTCAATAGAAATGCATATTCCAGCAAAGGTAACATTGAGAGAATCAGAACTTGGAAAAGTAACTTTTTATTATAAACGTCCTTTTTGTTCATGCTAACCAGGGGATTCTGTGAGCTCTAGTCTGGAAAGTAACTTTTGCAGGCTCAGATGCACCAGTGTTCTAACACACACATACAAACTACTTTGTCTTCTGAGCACAATCATAGTTGATAGTTTCAACAGACAGGATTAACAGCTTGGGTAAAGCTCCTTCTGATCCTTTGAAATATGTATAATCATGAGTGCCTCGTTGACCTTTTTTCAGTTTGTCTGCTCTGAACATAACACAGAAACAGATTTTCATGGTGTCTATCCCACTGATTTGTGACCACTCATTTGTGCAACCCCTTTTCTTAACACTAGCCAAACTCTTAGCCTTGCAATCCTCTAAATTTACAAGTTGGTCTTAAGCATACAAATGAGAAAGACAAAAGAACAAATATGGGCCTACTTTATATAGTGATATATCATCTGATGTTTATTGGACATGTTTATATATATCAGAGTGGAGAGTCTTGTGGCCCTCCAGCTGATGTTGGATTCCAACTCCATCATCCCAGACAACCAGCTATGCTGACCTGGAACGATGGGAATTGGAGTTCAACATGTAGAGGGTTACTGGTGTCCTATCCCAGATATATAGCATATAGAAGCTTTCCCAAGCCATAAAGACAGCTAAAAATGTACAGTAAATAGCTAGGTATATTTCTTTGTATTTGATATTTATATTTCTTCTCTCTCTTCTGGTGGAAGGGCACGGCCCAAAAAAGGAGAGAAAAACAGTGGAGGTGAACAATTGGCTCCATAGATAGTGCCACCAGGAATAATTTAGCTTCCTGGACCATGGTTTGTAGTTTCATGGAGGTGGACCTCTGGCAAGGGATGTGTTGCTCCTCACAGCAGCTGGTTATTGTTAAAAATCTGAAAAATCTGATCAGGAGGGTTTTAAACTGAGTTATATGTGTGTGTGGGGGGGGGGAGGCAGTATTCTTGAGGGCAGAAGTCCATCAAGTGCTGGAGATCTCTTGATGACAAGAGAAATACCCATGTGCAAATGTGTATGAAGTGTTATTCTCCACAACGTGATGCTCTTGGGTTTTATATTGTTCTGAAGCCTTAAGATCAAAGCTGACTAAAATTGTATTGTCATTTGTTTTTCTTTAGCTCATAAAGTTGACAAGAAAAACATTGCACTGATGTATGCTCATGATATGGGTAGCAGCAATTTTTTGGTCCATTGCACCACTCTTAGGGTGGGGTAGTTACACAGGTGAGTTTTTATTATCTACCAAATGAACTATAACAAGAGAACCTTCTTCATTCATTTCTGTGAAATTCTTTCACTTATCGTCATACTTAGCTCTATGGGTACAATTGCATGGTGATGTGAAATGCTGACCAATCCCTAATCATGAAGCTAGACAACTCGCAATGAAATCAATATACAGCCAATATATTTTTTTAGAAACCCACAATAAAACTCTATTTCTACAAACTTATGATTGCCCCAAAATCCTGCCACTTGGGACAAAATTATTACACATAGCCATGATGTCGTGACTATGCTCCTTTTCCCAATCTTACCCCCAAAACTGTCTTTAAAATCTAGTAGCACTACCGAGGGATGGAGTTTGTGGTGAGTGGGGTACTGAAGGATGATAATCCAGTCCCCTCCTCCTGGCAAGCAGTGAGGTGACTAGCAGAAGCCCTGTGGGTCCTGTTACAATACCAAATCATAAAAGCATTGACAACATTCATTGATTGATTAGGTGTGCCTAATTGATATAAGCAATTGGGGTTAGAAGAAAATATTATGCAGTTTTTGGAAAATGTCATCCCTGAGATGGGATTTTCAGAAAACCAGAGACCTGTTCAAAATCATGTCCAAGCAACAAATATAAAGGAACACAAAACCATGGATATAGGCCCAGCCCTTCTGCACTGAACAAGGAGGGCAAAAGATGGGTTCTACCCATGTTGACAGAGCTTCAGAAAGTTATTTTTTTGAGTTATTTTTCCCAGAACCCTTTAGCATTGGCTATGCTGGCCAAGACTGTTGGGAGCCGAAGCTCAACAATATCTGAAGTCCTTAGCCACTCATCTCTTTTATACAACGTATTGGTCAGAGCTTGAAAAGGTTTTATTTTTTAAAAAAAACATTAAAGTAGCAAGGGCTGGAGATTCTGTGGGTTTTAATGCACAGAAAGTAATTTTTGCAAGTTCTGTATGATTTTTGCACTCTATGTGATCAGAATTCCTGAAGGAGAAGAGTCCCATACCACATGGAGCATTCTGTTCTCTTAGGGAAACTGCTTTAGACCCTATTGGTCAACACAGCAAAGCTGGAGCATGGACCATGGATCTGGTCAGGTCATAACAAGCATGTGTATTTACACACCCCATACTTCTCACATATGTTTACAGGCTGTGTCTTAACATGATAACTACACAGGGATGATGCAACTTATTTCAATACTTCTGGGAATATGCTATTAGTGTGAGTCAAATCAGCCCCCTGGTCTTTGCTGCCCAAGGCTCCCCTCTTTCTACTGCCAGCCCTGTAAGCCATCAAAACCCATTTAGTGGACTGGCATTTAAGCTGAAAGACTGAGATCATTAAATGAAACTTCCAAAGAATTCATCATATGTTTTCTATTCATTTTGAAACATTGCTTTTCTAATTTAGAAGAGCTTAGAAGTTTGCTAAAATAAGGCTTGAACTGACAATAGACAAATATGGTCTTATGCTGTTTTAAATCTATCCTGGTTAGTGTGATAAAAGTGACATTTCTATTGGATATTTAGATGTAAAATAAGTGTCTAACTTCATTATGTGATACTTAAATATAGACGTGAGGATAAATGCAGTAGACTTCTCTCTGAGATTTTGCAAAGTATAGTGAAATCAATAGTTTCGTATTTCCAGATCGCAAATATGGAACATGTGAAATTGTTTGGATCAAGGCAAAGTTTTCTGCCATTTATAGGTCCTAGGTGATTGGTGTGTTTATATTTAGTTTCTTTATTCCTGTTTCCATCATGATATTTTGTTATGTGTCCATTGTGTGCACCATTAGATCTAGTCATAAAGCCATAAGAGGTGGAGAAATCAGCCAAAGGCAGCGTATCATAGAAGAAAAACATCACACAGGTGATTTCGTCTAACTTATTATTATTATTATTATTATTATTAAACTTTATTTCTATAGCGCTGTAATTATACACAGCGCTGTACAAAGTCGGTAAAATTAGGAGTAAATAAAAGCCTGCCCAAGGCGTACATTCTAAGATAATAACATTTAAAAGAGGAATAGATAAAATTACCATATAGAAAAGAAAAAACAGATTAAAAACATCAAATATCAAACAAATCACATCACACTATGTCTAACTATTGGTTCACTGGGAATTAGTACTTTATCCACATACAATATTTCATTTGAAGTTGATCTGAAAACTTGTGATTTCAAATATATCTATGCTATATCGTTATAGATGTTTGATATCACTTAAACTGCCATAGCTGCCTTGAATCCCATTTTAGGAGAACGATGGGATATAAATCCCATAAATAAATAGCTCCATCCTAAGAATGTTGGGATTTTTAGAAAAGGAGGTACTTACAATGTTCTGCTAGAAAGATCTAGTACACTCCCCTAACATCAGCAGTGATATTCTCTGGCAGATACTTTGCCTTATTTTTTTTTTGACAACTTGGTTTAGCATAGAGCTGGAGGGAAAATCTGCCTTTCATTTGAGTAGTTAACACATAGAGATATTTTGAAAAGCTCTCCCTAAAAAAAAAAAAAGTAGGTATTTCCACAGTTATAAAACTAAGATGACATTCCAAAAACTGTAGTAATTCTAGAACTGCCATATTATATGAAGTGAAATGTGGCATTTACAGATTTGGTGTCCTCAACCTCTTTTCTGTTCTTCTAGGTGTCATTTGTAATTTGTTCTGCCTTTCTCTTGGCTTGGTCTCCTTATGCTGTCATCTCCATGTGGTCAGCATGTGGCTTTCAGGTGCCCACACTTACCAGTGTCCTTGCCAGTCTTTTCGCCAAATCAGCCAGTTTTTACAACCCATTCATCTATATTGGCATGAGTTCCAAATTCTGGAAAGACATTGTAACCTTATTCCACTGCCTCAAAAAAGACAAAAAATCAGCCACACAAATGCCTACATCGGTACTGGATCAAAGGAATGATCCAGCAGCTTGTCCAAACTGACAAAATATTTCATGACCAAAGTTGCTGAGGATCAAATGCCAAATGTAGAAGTTGATCCAGTCCTGGGAGAGACCATCCTTTGACTCCAGAAGAGCCTATAGTGTTACATTCTGTTTCTAATAAACTTATTTTTCTGATCATTTAAAGAATTACAAGGGACAAAACATCAGTCTCAATAAGCTTGATATAGAGCAAAAGAAATATGTACTCTTCCCATCCTTTGTTTTCCTGCAGCAAATTTAGCCCCTGTTTTTTTTCATTTTTTTTAAAAGAAGAAAATGGGAAAATATTTTTTTTTAAAGTTCATAATTTAACTTAAACACTCTGTCTCGGGGTGTGAGAGAGTTGTTGTTTGTTGTTATGTTCCTTCAAGTCAACTCCGACTCATGGCAGCCCAATCACAGGGTTTCCTACAAAGACTTATTCAGAGAATCTCAGCCTTCCTGTGAGGCTGAGAAAGAATGCAACTTAGCTGAGGTCACCCAGTGCAGGATTCACACCCTTGTCTTGCAGAGTACTAGTCCTCATTTATTTATTTGCTTGTTTGTTTTTAAATTAATTATCCCACCTTTCTCCCAAATGAGACTGAAGGCTACACCATGCTGGGAGTAAGACAGGTTCCTCCTCACAAGATATCCTTAAAGTATCATTCACTAATAATAAAAGATATTCATTTGAAATTATGATACTCATAGAGGTATTCTGTTTATGGTGATATAGTGTATCAACTTCCCTTTCCTTCTCTAACAGCAATATGTTCTCAGATTCAATTATTTATTTAGATTGAGCTGGAGTGGGGGTGATTTCACAAGTTTTCATACACGTGGGTGGCTTTCTGAGTGATTTGGGGGCAAAAATTGCCTGAAAATTGTGCAAAAAAAGACTTTACAAAATAACTGCAGAGTGGGGAGACTTTGGAGGACTGGTGGGGGTTTTTTTAAGCAATATAAAAGTGGGAATACAGGGAGCACACTTTGTCCACCCATAAATTATAGTCTAGAAGAGTAATTTTTCTTCAAATCTCTGTTTAGGAATGAGCCTGAAGCATGGGTGGAAATCATGTGGCCTTCCAGATGCTCTTGGATTTGCAGCTCCTGGCATTCTTCACTATTTTCTATGCTGGTTAGGATTCATGGGACCTGAATTCCACTCTGGCCTAAAGAATGAAGCTAAGAACATGTGAAGAGTATTTATATTAGCTGAAATCAACAAGAGACCAAGAGTAGAGCATAGCATGACTGCTACAGACAGCAGAAGATAAACAAGACAGTAGAACCAAAAGAATACATGCAGAATAAATTATGGAAGCTCATAGAGAAGATAAAGATAACGGCTGAATAGTTGAGGGGGTTGTCAAAAATGGATGAAACAGGATTTTCATACTGTACTTCATCCACTGTGTTTAACATTTTAGGATAGCAATTTAATGAACCCTACACAACTTAAAAGATAACAACAACAAAACAAGAACTGGGACCATTACACCATTGGCCATACTGGAACTTTTACCCTCAAAAAATAATTTGCTAATATTCTGGCTTATAAAATGCCAAGGAAAAAAATGTATCTGCCTAGTGCCAGAAAAATGGCAATGTGGGCGCCAGACAAGCATTACTCAAAGGATTCAAGAGAAGTGTTCCTTTACCTTCACAGAGAAAGATCACTGGAAAAAAAACTTAGTAAACAGTTTTTCAGTAGAGTAAAAGGATGGAGCAGTAGAGAGGGTGGACCTAAGGCCAAGAAGAGCACTATTTGCCGGTAATGAAATAACAGGCTATTTAAGAACAACAACAACAGTCCAAGAACAAAGTCATCCATTATAGCTTTATTTTTAGCAGATGTTTTGAGGTGACTGTGAGCAACTGAAAAGCAGTTTGTTCCATATTATAGACCCTGCTGAGAACCCTTCTGGAACACTGGCTGCTCTGAGCCTTTAAATAATCATTTTGAAGATCATATACATGCAAACATCTACAATGTTTAAATTCTGCATCTCAAACATGTGGTTTTAAAGGTGTGGATGCTACCCTTACCCCCCAAAGGCTATACTGTTTCTCATACCTGGCTCCATAGTCCTTGCGATCTGATGTATTCCTTTTGAACTCCAAAAACATTTCTGGGATAGTGAATAGAGGGCTTTGATTTGCAAAAATATTTTTGTAACAATCAGGTGCCTGAATGGGCTTCCTGTAGGCCTGGCTCTCATGAAGGCAAATAATGATGCTATGAACTATCTCTGACCTCCAGCGTTCTGGGACCTATTGAATTTTGCCGGCACTGAAGCAATAGCACTCTTTGTCATCTTAAAAGGTTACCTAACCTATGCCATGGGAAAGATTCTCTCTATTTTGCAGCAAGCCCATTCACAAAACAAGTGCTCACTGCTTATGAACATGACTATAAATCAGAGGTGGACAAAAAGCAGCCCCTGGACTCCATTTTTGTGCCCCTAAAATCCGTATCAGCTTCCCCAAAGCCCTGCCCTCAAAATTTGCTCCAAAATAAAGCAGAATGTCTCCAAATCTGTGACAACACCCCACCCCACCCTCAAGCACTCCACAGAGTGATGTCACAAGGGGAGTGCAGGTTGTGTGGTCTGTACTGGGTGACACCACAGAATAAGGATGAAACCTGGTTGGGCACTCCTCCTGCTGCACCCAGCTTCATGAGAAGGTCTCCACTGCAGCGGCAAAGAAGAAGGCAAAGTGCATCTTTCCCAACTTTGTTATGGCAGTGAAGGCCTCTTCATACCGGAGGAGCAATGGAGAAGGCCAAGTGCCCCTCCCCTGGCTTTGGCACAGAGGCCTCTTCACAAGGAGACCTCTAACCGCTGCAGTGAAGGAGAGAGTCAAGCACCCCCTCCTGGCTTTGTCATGGTGGTGGATGTCTCTTCACAAGGAGACCTCCACTACTGCCACAAACAAGGGATCCAAGCGTGCCCTTTTGGCTACTGCTGCTGCCCCAGAAGGCCCCCCCCCCGCACCAGGTGACACCAGGGGTTGGGAAACCACTGATTCCAGACTCCTGTACTAACCCAAATATTTCAAATTTCTTCTACAGTCCCTCTTAAAATGGTAAAGAATGTGACATCACTTCCTGTCACAATTTTCAAAGAGACTACAAAGAGTTTTGTCTTGCTGGAGTGGAGTGGCCTAGTAGGGTGTGGAGGGATCCTGGCCCCCATGAAGTTGCCCATCCCTGGTAAAATAATCTTTTGTTCAAAAGCACCAGCCCTGCTCTAATTTATATTTTAAAATACAGTTGGCCCTCCATATCCACGGAGTCTGTATCCATGGATTCAACCATCCATGACTTGAAAATATTCAAAAGAAATATAAATATCAAAACCTTGATTTTGCTATTTTATATAAGTGACACCATTTGACTATATCATTGAATTTAATATTGTAAGCCCGAGGGCAGGGATCTGTCTAACTAAAAAGATTGCATGTACAGCGCTGTGTAAACTTACAGCGCTTCATAAATAAAGGATAATAATAATAATAATAATAATAATAATAATAATAATAATAATAATAATAATAATAATAATAATTATAGAATTTGAGCATCCACGGATTTTGGTATCCATGGGGGGATCTTGAAACCAACCCCAATGGATACCATAGGCCCATTGTATCTGTATTTCCACAATATAATTGGTTATGGACAACTCTGCCAATCCAATGAATACAAAAAGAAAAAGAAAAAGAAATTCAACAGATCTCAGAATTCTTATTTTTCTTCTCTTTTGAAAATGTCTGGGGGGGGGGGGAATCTAATTTGTACTATATTTCCACAAAAACTAGCCCACCAGACTAGTCTAAAGAAGCATGAGTTTTCACAATATGGCTCCTTCAGTTTTCCTGGGTTTTGTTGGCCCACCATTCTTTTTGGGAGCCATTTGTAGCAACTTCTTGGATCTGCTGTAGGCCTTTTCCAATGTTTTTTTTAAACTGAGCCATGGTTTGGTGAAACGATCCTATGGTTTGAAGAGCAATTTTTCTTCTTTCTTTTCTAAACTTATTTTTCTTTAAAGTCATATAGGTCAAGAATCCCTTATCCAAAATGTTTGGGACCAGGGATATTTTGGAATACGTATATTTCCATATAATACATAATGAGATATCTTAAAGATGGGACTCAACTGTAAACACAAAATTCATTTATGTTTTATATACACTGTATACACATAGTCCAAAGATAATGTTATACCATATTTTACATAATTTTGTTTATTAAACAAAGTTTGTGTATACTGAGCCATCAGAAAGCAAAGGTCCCACTATCTCTGCCATCCATGAAAAAAGTTTTGATTTTTGGAATATTTCAGATTTCAGAACTCCAAAAAAGAGAAACCCAACCTGTCTTGCAAACGTACAATTTCATGACGCATTGATGCACTTCTTGATTTGTGTCTTAAAGTAACTTTTGACTGGCAATCCTATAATGGGATTTTCTTGGCAAGTGTGTTCAGAGGAGGATTGCAATTTTGTTCCCCAGACGCTGAGAGAATGTGATTTGTCCAAGGTTACCCAGTGAGTTTCCACGGCTGAGCAGGGAGTTGAACCTTTGGTCTCCTGGACTCGTATTCTGCACTCAAACTACTACAGTGCACACTGTACACCTCACTATAACATTATAAATCTAAGGCAGGAAATTTTTAAAAGAAAGAGGGAGAAGAGAAGGAGCCTTTTTAAAATCCAATATGTGTCGGCATTAAAAAAAATCCACTCAAGGCTGAGAATAAAATGTTGCCGCTGATATCAGAAATTGTAAAAAAAAAAATCCAGACATAGTTTAGATACTTT
>NC_056522.1:331801040-331948805 GCF_019175285.1 Sceloporus undulatus
TTAAAATGCTGAGAACTACAAGAACAAATACCACAACCTCCCAAGACATGTATCTTGCTGGAGGTGACTCTGAATGCTTGAGGAGAAGGGGACTCTAGCAAAGGAGAGTCAAGAAAAATGGCCATTCCACTTACAGTTTCTTTCACACTACTTGGTCCTAACACCTTGATGCCACTTTAACTACTATGGGTGAAACGTATGGAATCCTGAGATCTGTAGTTTGGTGACAGACTAGAATTCTCTTGCAGAAAATTCTCAGTACCTCAGATTCAACAATTCCATAAGATGGGGCCATGACAGTTTAAGTGGTTTCAAGCTGCTATAACTGTAGTGAGGGAAACAATGAACAGATAATGCACATTCAGATAATGAAGAAAGAGCTATGTGCCAGCTGCCTTTCCTTTCAGAGGAGAATGTCATCCTGTGACCAATGTTCAAGCAGAAATCACCTCTGGTGGAATGGGACTAGTATGTGTATGCCATTTTGTCCCTTGTCTCAGTTTAAAAGTCGTGGGCCAGCCCTGTTTGTTAACTATTGTGGGTGTATATAGGATCTAAAATCTATTTAATAGCATACAACCTGTGTTGTAAATCTGCTTGCAAGTCACAACAAGAGTAAACTAAATGAATCAATGGGATTTACGTAAGTGTTGACTTTACATTCAGCACTGGTTCAATGAATCTTTTCTAGTCAAGAATATCTATTGAATTTAAACCATGAGAGAATGAATTTTACAGCTAGTGGGATTTGTAGCTTGGTGATACTGTGTTAGAATAATCTAGAAGAGAAATCTCAATGATTCACCAAACTGTAACGCCTACAGTTCTGTAGGATAGAAGCATGACAGATAAAACTGTAAAGTGAAAAACTGCACACCCCAGAATTCCATAGGATGAAGCCATGACAATTAAACTGAAAGCACAGTGCTACAATTGTGTAGTGTGAAAGGGCCATAGGAATTTCTCAAGAAATAATGTCTTTTAAACTCATATCAATGACTAAACTTCCGCCTCCTTCTCCCTCAGCATCTTTTGCTAAATTCCTTTTGGACTGTAAGCTATGCCTACAACCTTGATTTGAAAGTAACTGAGAAATTATAATTAGTTTTCTTGACTCATTCTCACTGGTGGTCTGCAAAATATTCAGTAGAATGGCTTGAGGAAAAATGCAAATGCATTAAAAAATGCAAAACATTAAATGTATTCTTAGTAGAAAAGTAGTAGCACATTCAACTGGCTGGAGATTTGTTTATGTTGACTCGCCTAATATTTTGGTTACCAGCACTGCTTTTCTTGGCAGACCTTAAGAGTACTCTGAAGACTAGGATATTATGTAGCAATGCAGCAGGCCATCCTATCAGCTTGGTATAGGCACCAAGCCCTACAATCCTCAAAAGATGCCATAGAGAGTTTGGCTTCTAAACTCTGGAACAAAAACAGAGTCCGGAAACTAATCGGCATTCTTCAGGGTACCTTCTAAGGAGTTATATAATCAGTTATATAATGAGAGATGCAGAGAAAATTCACCTTCTGTGTGAGATTCTTTATATATATATTTAAAATATTTTGAAGTTAACCTGTATTTTGTATGTTTGTGCCTGTGTGCGTTACACTGCCATGTTTTCAATACAGAGGACTAAAATGTTAAACGTTCAGCTCATGATATAGAAAAACTCCACATTTTTCCAGGGTTTCCAACCAACAATTGTCCTGTAATAATTTGGACAGAATTATTGTGCCTCCTAAATAGTTCTTGCAGTTGACTCCTATGTTCTCTCATTTGTGCACATTGGGATAAATAAGACGTAGTTATTTGTCTCTCCATCTCTGATTACTATTGCTGTTATATGTGGATACATTCTAACCAAACTTTTTAAAAAGCAAAGAAATTAGTAAACCGCATGCTAGGTCTTTCCAAAATTGTCCTTCTTCTAAGAAAATCTGTTAAGACTTTAATGTTTCGAATGACATGTTTCCTTGAGCTTGCCAGATTTTTATCTACAAGTACAATGGGACCGTAGTGCCTCCTCCCTGCCAAACATTTTCAGTCCTTTTGAGAGGATCTTTAACCTACATTTTGAGAACTGTATAAATTTTCTTTAAAAAAAAATTTCTTGGCTAGTTAATAAGAAATTTTTCCATCCCCTTCACATAAAATGATTCTGATAGTTAAGATAAATTATAAATCTACCTTGCCAAATTTAAGTTAAATTCAAAAATCATATAGCTTGAGGGTCAACCAAGACAAAAATGTGTAACATGTTTTTCCACTGCTTGATCAAGTCATGAAAGATGTCTGTCTCCTGTGGGACATTACTTTCCATGCTTGTGAAGGTTACATTAATGCATTTTGTTTTATGATTGGTCACTGGGCTTAGTTTGCAAGTCTGATTGCTGAGGGACTTTTCTCAGAGGAAATCAGGAAATTCATTGTCAGAAGGAAGCTTGCAACTTTGACCCTTATAGCATGACAAAATTAAGTTGACATGCAGCAAGAAGGAAGTGGGTTTCTACTTACCTCTCCACATGACATTGTAGCACTTCTGTTCTTCTTCCAAAAGGAGACAGTCATAAAAGTGTGCCTTTTGCCAAACAGATTTTTTTTTTCCAGCATGACAAAAGACATGCTTTTACAACCATCTCTCTTGGGAAGAGAACAGATGTGCTTCAACAGCATGTGGAAAAGAAAGGAGAAAATCGCTGCTCTTTTGCTGTGTGCCAGCTTACTTTTGTCTTGCAATAAGGCTCTTTATCATCTAACTGGGATCCCTTTTACTGGTGCCTTCCCCTGACTGTTGCAGCACAGACAACTCTGCTTCTTCTGCCAGGAAGGGCAGCCAGTGGACCCACTGTTGCAGGACAACAAATCCACTCTTAATTTTATTGCTGCTCCTCCCATGATAGCTTTGAGTTATCTAGGAGCTCTCCTAGTGATGGATCTTCAGAAATTTGCACTAGGAAAGCTCCTGAAATTTGCACTGGGAAAGTCATCTGTTTGTCTTTTTCAGCAGCATATATTTTTAAGGTCAGTAGGATCATGTCTCAACACAATTTCCAAGAAGCCATTGAGCTACTTTGGCAGCCCAACATTTTATTTTGCACCTACATCACACTATATGTCAGTGTGCTTTTGAAACAGTGTGGGAGTTTTAGAAACTATCTGTAGTATGACATGGGTGAGCATCCAGTGGTTGATATGCCAAAGTTGGCACCTGCTAAAACCCTTCCAAACTTCATCAAGGGTCCCAGTGCTAACCTATAGGCATTTTGCTGCCTGGAGTAGTAAGTAGTGTTCCCTAGAACCTTCCCAAGTCAAGCTCCATAGTACTCAAAGCTAATCAATTACATTGCCACAAGAGGCAGAAAGTCCCATATACCTCTCCACATCTCTGACAGTAAAAAATAAACAGTACAATACAATAATAGTGAAATAAAATAAGTCATAATCTGTTGACTTTTCATGACATTCAACCTATTTGGACCAATGTTATCAGAATAACATAGACAACATAGCAAGGACCAAATGTTCCATGGATATTTAGAGCCTCTTGCATGAGCCTAAGCAGTATTTTGGATGCAGCCATTGTATTTATAAAGTACTTATTTAAATTAGACAAAACAGTTCAACATTTGGGTATGTGAAACAGAAAATGGGAGCAGCAAAACACTAGGGAAATTTAGTTTAGTTGAAACTTTACACATTCTTAAACTTCTTGGAGAGGTGTTAGTGATTCGAGGAGAGATATCATAGAATTTCACCACTTTGGCTTTAAATCAGAAACATAAATTACTATCATAGAAAACATTTTAAAATATATTGAGATGCCAGAACATGTGGTGTTGGCCCACTCTGGATACACTGCTCTTAATAAAAAGCTATTTTGCTCACCTCATAAGAAATATCATGCTAGATCATATAAGAGTCTCTCTAGATCAGCCTTTCTTAATCTAGAGCCTTCCATACTGTGGCGTTCAGCATTCCTGACTACTAACCATGCTGAATGGGACTGCTAAGGATTCTAACCCCAAACATCTGTAGGGGCCGAAGTTTAGAAAAGGCTAAATTACCTCAATGGCAGCAAAGAAGGAATGCAGGCAAAATGTCCTCTCTTTGTCTCAAACATCTGATAATGATTGTCATACTTTGGCCAACCCATTTCTTGTGCCATTCTTTATTTTGACAACAACTTCCAAAACACTGGATTGGAGTAGTGGTACAAAATCTTTATTAATTTCTGCCAATGTGCTAAGCTAAATATCAGATAACATCAACATTGGTTCAATGTTAAATTGGGTTTGACATGGATTCTACCTACTTTTTACCACAGCATTACATAAGCTGGTTGTTACGCTAATCTACACTATTCTCTTGTGGTCCTATTTCAGGTTTGAGCAAAGTACAACCTTCCAGATGTTGCTAGACTACAAGTGCCATCAGTCTTAGGCAACATTCATAATACAGTATGTCCAGCTGCAGTCTAGTAACATCTAGAAAGCCAAATTTTCCCCAAGCCTGTCCTATTTTGTGCAATGGCAGTTTTCATAAACTTGAGAGATGACTCTCAAGAAAGTGAGATGTAAGTGTAATAGGAACAGTGCTCATTGAGCAAATGTATGGCTCTCATTCAGGTACCAGATGTTTCAGGGCTTCAAACTCCCCACCACTGTGCCAGACCTTTGACATGATACTTTTGGGACTTGAAGACCAACAACATTTAGAGTCTCCCTAATTGAGAACCACTACAGTAGATGTTTTGTAATGATGTGGCATTCCCATTTGATTAGAAAGCTTAACAGAGTGTGCTGCCCTCTCATTACTTTTTTCTGATATTGGTATGAAGAAAATAATACTGTTTATAAACACATTCTTAGTTTTACCTATATAGTTTGGAAATTTAGCGGCTAAACAGACTGGCTTGAAGCACCAGCACACCCCAACACCACCCCACGCTGGCATCACGCCACCCATATGACTGCATGGTGGGTGGCGTCACAGTGCTCCTTTGGCACAGCAGATGACACATGCCAAAAGGAGTGCCAGAAAGTGCCGCCATGGCAGCAAGGGTGCATTTTTGCCGGCTCTAAAAGGAGTGGCATTTTGCCATTTCTTTTGGAGCCAGCAAAGTGCCAGATTGGGGCAGCGGCATGCAGTTGCCACAGTCCTGATCTGGCATGGAGTCACTCCTTTGGGGCGGCCTGTTTTGCCCCTTAGTTTGTAATACAAGGACCACTGAACTTCCCAACATACTCTCAAATCTGCTTTTGAAAGGTGGCAAATTTGAAGTTCACTGGAATTGCAGAGAGAATGCAGGGTTCCTTCCATTACTGGATGGTCAAATGCCTTTGTTCATATTTATACATATTGCTTTGAAGTCATGAGGATCACAATACATATTGTTTTATTATTTATTTAGCACTGGAAATAACAGTCTCACATGGATATGGAGCCACACATATCTCATTTTTGAACTTTAAGTAAAAAAATAAAATTTACTACATGTGCATACCTCACATCATAGTGTTTTCTTATTAAGAGAAAAACCAGATTTCCCATATATAGATACATTGCTGCAAAACATTTGTTTGACTTCATCACAACACTGAGTAAATGGCACATGATACTGCCTGATGTGGTATTTTGGAAAATTATGTTGAATGTAAGCAATTCACATTTCTGGTTCAACAAACTCTAGGTTAGCTACTATAAACTTTTCGACACTTTCTAAACTTTCTTCCAGACCACAAAATGCAAAAGGTTCCAAGAAACATGGCAAAACCTCATATAAGCCTATTTGTATTGCCATGTTTGTTCTTTTCTGTTGTAGTTCTTGAGGAAAATCCTATCTTAAAATGTTCTCTTTCTACTTAGGATGCTTCACTGAAACTTTCCAGGATTTTATATAAGCTTGTGTGTGTGCATAGCAATAGCTATGCAGATACTGAGATTTATGTCATGTACTATATGACAATAACAATAGGAACTGAGATTATTCTGAATGTGTAGGATTGTTTAATGTAGTGATATTTAAATACAGTGAGCCCTTCCTACACATGGAGGATCCATTCCAGACCCACATGGACTGCACCACACAAAAATAAGTACTCTATATATATATGTATAAGCCTAGTCATTTTAGTAAAAAAAGAAATTTGACCCCAAAAGCCCAGATATATATATCAATGGGACAGTGTAAGTACTATACAATGGACCCTTGCTTTACACAGGGGATCCGTTCTGGACCTGCCCCCAGCGTAAGACAAATTCCACGCATGTTCAAGCCCCATTTAGATGAATGGGCCGTGTTTCTGTGAGTGGCGCAGCACACATGCTACAGGCACACATGCCACTCATCTAAATAGGGCTTTCCATCTGCATGACCGCAAGTCTGTGTATGGGAAGCCCACCTATGGGGTGGGCCAACTGTACTTTAACTCTTATCAAAAAAGGAACCATCCTCTTCTCTGGGAGAAAGACAAGCGCTTATTCCATCCCAGGAGAACCTAATAGGAGAGCTTAACAGAAGCACTGACTTTCCCTACTCTTTGCCATAGAACCACTTCTGATCTTTTTGAATCCCTGGATGGGAAAATGGTGGTGGCGGCAGCTCTTTGGTGCTTCCCCTCAAAGGAATGCAGAGAGTATTGGGGCTTTGGAGGATCTGAATAAATCATTTGTCTATGTTTGTCAGCTTTTCTGGGTTAAAATCAGGCAAAGTTATCACATTAAAGTTAAAAGCTATAATCACTACTAATGAAGTTGCCATTATTTATTTATTTATTTATTTATTTATTTATTGCTTTACCTGTTCATCCTTTTTTGACATGTATGCATTTTCTTAGCCCAACATGCCTGGTCACCTCCCCAGTGGCCATCGCACATCCACCATTTACTATAGTTCCCTCTTCATCCATCCAGCCTGTAGGGTGAGGACAAACAGTAATGCCTGCCAGCAGTTTGCATGTTCTTTGGCATCTTTTAACTTTGCTTCATCCTTTTCATCCTTTATTACATGCCCACATATTTTACCCTACACTTATCTACAGGTCATATCCAAGTCCATAATTTGGGCTCCAAAACCTGCCCTCATCTTATACATGAGGTTGACATATAGCTGAGTATGTACAGTAATCTTAGGTGAATAGCTAAAATCTCCACACAAAGTGAAATCAGTAAGAAGGAAATGGGATCATCTGATGCATGTGATGATAGCCCAGGCCCTGTTTAATTTAATTAACTATAGGGTTCTGGGACTGTAGGATTGTGGGACTGGGTATGAGGTCATTCGATTTCAGTTAAGAATAAACAACTGTGACAGTAAACACAAGACAATAGTTACTGGCCAATAACTACACAAAATAGCCATCTGTATGTGTATGCTACATCTTAAATTAAAAGATAAAAGAATCTGCACAGTGTAATTCAAATTATACCTAAGAAATGGTTTTAAATGTTTGATCAAGAATCCAGCAGCATTTCTCTAAAATATTTTTTTCATTGATAAGATGCTCATATGACTAATGCCAACAAAAACAACAACAGGAAGGACAAGTAGATCTTTCCAGTACATAAGGACAGATACTCTTCATACCATAATCAAAAGCCAGGTTTTTTTTTTTTAATTAATTCATCAACAGTTTGAGGAAATACTTCAGTTGTTTATTTTCTTTTCTGATGTTCATTTCCGTTTAATTAACCCATCTTTCCTGGAGTAAACATGGAAAATCTTTTCAGAAGCTTCCTATTAACTTTTAAAACAAACTACTGTGTGTTGCAAAACAGAAGTCACATTCTATCTCGGTCATGTTGTGCAACCAGAAACTCTACACCTCAGTCAGGCATTCCTATATTCAAGCAGCGCTGTCTTGTGTGTGGTTTTTTACAGCAGCCAGGAGCCTCATGTATTAGTCAAAGCCACATATTCTAAATGGAAATTAAAAATAAACTCTTATTTCCAGAATGGACTCTCCAACTTGTTAAAATGCCTGGATAAAAACAAAAAAGGAGAAGAATATTTTAAGGCTCAGACTTATCATGTTCCTATGATATATGGCAGAAATCTCTGCAATTGTTTTGATGCTGTAATACAAGTGGAATTTTACCTTGGATTATTTCTTCATCTCTCAACTTGTCTTCCTGGTTTATAATGGAACATAATGGAATTTCAAAAGAAAATCAGCCCATGCTTTATAGATTTTAGCAAAGCATTTCATTGTATAGATCATGGAAAACTATGGATTGCCCTTAAAGAAATGGGTATGCCACAACATTTGATTGTCCTGTACTATACTCAAAAAATGAGGCTAGTATGAGAACAGAATATGGAGAAACTGAATGATTTCAATTAGCAAAGAGGTCAAGCAAGTCTACATTTTATCATCCTATCTGTTGAACTTGTGTGCTGAAAATTTATTTGAAGAAGGAGGCATGAAAATTAGAGGAAAGAACATCAACAGTCTAAGACACACAAATGACACCATAACATTAGCAGAAAATAGCAAAGATTTGGCAAGATTACTGAAGAAAGTCAAGGCAAACTGTGGAAAGACAGGTTTACAACTGAACATTAAGAAAACAAAAATAATGATCACAAATGACCTACGTAATTTTAAATTAGATGATGAAGACATTGAAATATTCCATATATGGACTCAATCATGAATCAAACAGAGACTGCAGTCAAGAAAAAAGACTTGGACTTGGAAGAGCAGCTATGAAGGAACTAGACAATTCAAAGGCTTTAATGGCTGGCATCCATGGGGTTTTTGTGGGTTTTTCAGGCTATGTTGTAGAAAATGTTCTTCCAGACGTTTCGCCAGCATCGGTGGCTGGCATCTTCAGAGACTGCTTGCCTGGAAAAAGCTGGGTGTATATATACTGTGTGAGCCTGGGAATGCAGGAGTGATTTGCATGTGTATTGTTCTGTGCTGATGGCTGGCCTCAGGCTGGGAGGCTAATGCAAAAGAGGATTAATGTCTGCTGGTGATCATTATCTGCTGGGAAAGCCCCTGACTCTGAATGGTTTCTCATTTGCACTGATCAGCTATCTATGGCTTGAAAATATATTTTTTTAAATTCCAAAAAACAAACTTTAATTTTGCTGTGGACAAGATTTTTCTATGCTATTGTATATAATGGAACTTGAGCATCCATGGGTTTTAGTATACACAGGGGATCCTGGAACCAGATACCAAGGACTCACTGTGCTAAATTTAGGATGGTCCTTGGCATAGTACTCCCCATCTCTATGTATGGATGTGATGTATTGGCTGGACAATGAAAAAGACTGATAGGAAATCAGTTCATTTGAGATGTGCTGCTGCAGAAGAGTTTTACAAATACTGTGGACTGCCAAAAAGATCAATGAATGGGTCCTAGAGCAAATCAGGTCTGAACTCTCCCTAGAAAAAAAGATGTATTCCTGTATAATAATAATAATAATAAGAAGAAGTTTATTCTGTGTTGATCATAGCGGTATACAGGTAAAAATTGCAATATCAAATACAAAATACAGGATAAAAACTGCAATACATAAATAAAACTTCAATAAAAACATTTCAAAATACAGATTAAAACCATATATCAAATCCAGGCCAGCTAAATGTGCTCGATAATGCTGTACATATAGGGGGGAGTCATATATCATCAAGGAGCATCGGGGAAGGCTTGCCGAAACAGGAAGGTCTTAAGTCTCTTTTAAAGAGATCCAGGGAGGTGGCGGAGCGGAGTTCCTCAGGAAGGGTGTTCCAGATCCCAGGGTATGTCAGTGAGTTGGACATGATGGCCCTTGTGTTGTACTGTACAACTGTATGATTCTATCATTAAAGTGAGGTTGTTGCACTTTGGCCATATCATGAGAAGAAAGGACTCGCTAAAAAAGATAATAATGCTCAGTAAAGTAGAGGGTGATAGGAAAAGAGGAAGCATACCAGATGAATAGACTGAATCAGTGAAGACACAGGCATGAGACTGCAAGACCTGAGCAGAGAGGTTGAGAACAGGGTAACCTGGAGGACTCTCATGTGAAGGGTTGACTTGAAGACAGTTAACAACAAACAGAAAAATCTAATTAGAATGAATTGTAGCCTGTAGGAAGTAAATATAAATTATAAAATCTAAGTGATCAGAACTCTTCTGTTAATTTTCATGAATCCAAATGCTCAAAGGCATTTGACAGAGAATTCCTTCCTGAAGGAAGCACTCTTAGGTGAACACAAGCATAAACCTTTTGGGCTCTAGGTAGAGAGATATCAACTAGTTGATATGGTGACTATTTCAATAGAAACATTAATGAATCCATGTGTACAAGATGATATAGAACACAGGTATGGAAAGATCACACTAAGAATAATTTGTAGAAGTGGGTGTCCCATCAAATGAGGCACTGGCTATTTAACTACAGCATCCTTTGCAACCAGTAGGGGCATGGTAGGACTCATGTCCCCCCCCCGCCCCCCAGAATTTTGGTAGACTGCAACTTTCTGTCTTCCTCACTTTGTTGCAGTCCATCATGGGGCTGCAGTCAAACAACATATGGAGGACCAAATGTAATAGGGGCCAGGAACAGACGGGCCGGAAGGAGCAGGCAGAGGCTGGTCCAGCCCTAATCGCGCCGAGACTGCAGTGACCACATCACCTGCTCCAAGAGGGCCACCGCCACAGTCTCAAGCCATGCCAGCCAAGAGTCGATCTAAACTGACTCCTTTTTTAGGCCAGCTTTTTCTGGGTTGATGTGGGCTTGGTGCAGCTTCCGGCCACTTTGGGGACATGTGTCATCTAAATGCCATGTCCCCAAAAGCATCCAGAAGCCACCTTATTTGGCCCATGTATTTTGGGCCTATATCTTCTAAGCAAAAATACATGTAGGTGGTCATAATTATTATGATTTATTTATATAACAGCATCACTGTACATACTCCTCTACAAGTAAAAGACCAAGCAAAAAAACCTAGTCCCCTATCCTCAGGCATACAAGATAATTAAGACATGAAACAAAAGGAAAGGGAGATGGCAGTGGGGAAGCGATTAAGTCCAACAGATACCGCATCTTTTCCTGTCCCAATGGAGGAGAGGACCTTTCATCTGTTTTGGGGCCTAGGCATGATGGAGCTGTGCCTGCCTCCTCTTTTTTCCCTCTGAGGCCAGGGAAGTGGCAGTTTGGATGGAGGGTCTTTCATCTAGTTACATCTCTGATAATCCCTTGGCTTCGCCTCTGCTGACTCCACTCCACTAGCACCAGTGACATTTGCTACCAAGGAAACTGTTTTTAAAAATCTTTGAAAAGCGTTTGCAACATTTGATGCATGACCAAATGTCTTTCCCATTAAATCAATAAGTTAGATTTTAATTTTAATTGAATTCTCACTCAAAAGCCAAAACTGCATCACTGAAGATCTTCAGTCATTAAGTGAATGCTTCTTCCGGTTTAAGTTCACAGATGTCAGAAAGAGTGCTAATAATTTTGCCAAACCACTTGTAATGCTTGAATACGAAGTACAGGTGGCAGCTTCATTATTCCATCCCTTATGTTTTCATCTTACAGAATGAAGTCTAGGAAAATGTCTAACAAATCCAGATGATTCTTCTTTACCTAAATGTGGATATTGCCTGTATTTCCACATTAGGAATGTAACCATAGCCTTTCTCTCCCAACAAACTGCAGACAAGAGAGATTTTGTTAATATGGTAGAAAATGTCCTGCCAATGATGAACTCATATTACCCCAAGAATAGTGCTTTTATGCTGATATATATATATATATATATATATATATATATATATATATATATGCATGCTCTTTTAGCTGCCAATTGGTTGTTGAGTGTGTTAAAAAAAAAAAAAAAACTCACTTCCCTTCAGATTATACCTCACAGAAGCAATTTTCTTAAAGGTACTAAATTAAGTATGCATATTAATACTTTTTTAAAATAGAAAGTAAGTGAGGTGTAAACAAAGAGTTTTAAAACAAAATTAACAAGGGATTATTTTTCAAATGAATGCTTTGTTATTGATTTTGCAGTTCATGAGGTTTTCTGCAGTTAACATTATTACAAAACTTACAATTTCTCCCTTGAATAATTAACAAAGTTGAAATTTGACAAAGTATCATAGATGGACTCTGTCTGCCAGCTACTAAACAGATATACTATTAAGACATTTTTTAAAATAGTGTTTTATTACTGTGATTGCTGGCTCCCCATGATTCATTTTTGTATGTGTCTGTCAATAGATTATTTTTGCAAACATTGTTTTATCTCCATATTCATCACAATAGCAATATTAAATGACCAATGACCAAAAATATTTAATTTCTCTAGCCCCAAATTCCCTATTATGATCTTCAACTAAATCTTTGATAATGTTCATAGAATCATAGAGCTGGAAGAGTCCGCAAGGGCCATCCAGTCCAACCCCCTGTCATGCAGGAAATCCAGATCAAAGCATCCCCGACAGATGGCCATCCAGCCTCTGCTTGAAGACCTCCAAGGAAGGAGACTCCACTACACTCTGAGGGAGTTTGTTCCACTGTCAAACAGCCCTTACTGTCAGGAAATTCCTCCTAATGTTGAGGTGGAATCTCTTTTCCTGCAGCTTGCATCCATTGCTCCAGCTCCTAGTCTCTGGAGCAGCAGAAAACAAGCTTGCTCCCTCCTCAATATGACATCCCTTCAAATATTTAAACAGGGCTATCCTCTTATTTTAATATTAGGCATCAATTTGAAATGAGTTACAGCAACTGAATCCAGTATCTAGAAGAGATGCTTACATTTCCTAATGTAGCTCTAATAAAATAATTACACAGGGTTCCATCTTATCTCCACTGTTTTTAACTTTTATATGAAATCAGTACAAAAGTGGCTGATGGCTCCTAGCTTCTATTTCTTACCTAGGCAATATGAATCTTCTCAACTGGCTAATTGTCAATAATTAACAAGGTTAGAATTAACTGAAATTCAGCCTGGAGAAGACAGAAAGTACACAGAGATAAAGTGTGGTTCATAGACTTACTCTCTCGACCTCCTTGGACAAAACTCAGGATCCCTTGACTTCCCACATCAAAAAAGTGGTGTGAAAATGCCCTATTGTACTCCTCACACATACACACAATCAGCCATTTAAAAGTCCTGGAGTAGCCTTAAAACAAAAACAAACAAACAAAACAAGAGAAGTGACCAAATGATCATCTTCTGCTTCTACTGAAAGCTATTTACGGCCTGGAAGGGGAAAATAGACTGTAAACTTTCAGTAAGACATTTTGTCCCCTGCAAGACATCCAAAGGCATGACTGGCTATTCTCATACCAGGTTTTTTCCAGTATGAAAGCAAGAAGATAGAGTGGGATACAGGTTTCAAACTCCAGAGGTGAGTAGAAATGGTGCATCATGTACTCAAAGTCTTGGAAAACAACCTCAAAGTTCATGGAGAGTCTGATACAGAAAGAGATGCTCCTGCAGACATTCTGCTCTTCCATTCTTTTCAAGTGGCACCAGCAAATTTCACAATATGTGTGGACAAAAGTAAAATAGATACAGGTACTGTATATAGAGACAAAGAAATACATTTCCATACATCTCCCTTAGTCTGAATATTTTTCACTCCCTCATGGCAACAGGATTCTAGGCTGGAGGAGCAGGCTGGATCTCCACTTCTGCATAAAGTTCCCTCTTTCTGTGCTGTGGCCCTGAAACATGCCCAAAGTTGTTCTTTTAAGACTGCTTGCTTCCTTTGTATTATGCACTAGTATTTCCAATTATCGTGACTGTACAGACTCTATATTGTCTGCATGGCAGGGGGTTGGACTGGATGGCCCTTGCAGTCTCTTCCAACTCTATGATTCTATGATTCTATAATAACCAGAAGTACTAATCCATATTATGCAATAGAAGAATGATTTTTTAAAAGTACAGTCCTCAGTTTCATTGGACACTTCAGTTCAAGCATACTAAAGAGACTTCTGCTAAAGCTAAGCAATTCAAGTATGCTAAAATATCTTTGCAACCATAATTGTATTTTTTTTCAAGCATGTGTGAAATTTATCCCTAATATTTTATTACCTTTCCCCATCTCTTTATTAATCAAGAATTAAATGGAAGTAGATATTTATTTTTTTAGTCCTTAGATGGGTGGATTGAGGTTTCCTGTCCTTGCACACCCTTACAAACACTTTGTCCCAGCCAACATGAATATGTATAACATATTATGAGAGAAGAAACATTCTTGCCAGGTTTCTGCTTCAACTATTATAAAAATACGCTGCCCTGTTTCAGTCACATATGGTGAAGTGAAAGGGAAAGAGGATAGTCACAAAACAGGATCAACTTGGTTCTTTTCACCCCAAACCATTATGATGCACTGTCTAGCTAAGCACTTACAATTATAGTCCTGAAAAAGAAAATTCTTTTAAAGTAAATCTGATTCTCAGTCAGATTCAGGCATTTAAAGCAGTTCTGACTGATGACTGGTCCTTGCATGGCACGTTTGTGGTGTCTGCTGTTGGAATCCAATCTTGTAAGAATCCAAACAGAGTCCAATCTTCATGTAAAGTGATAAGTTTATTCATCCATGAGCTATTGAGCACAGCCAGTTCCAGGAGAGTGAAATGAGGAAGAGAGAACAATCAATTCCTCTCCAACCCACTTAAGAGAGAGAGAGAGAAAGAGAGAGAGAGAGAGAGAGAGTGTGTGTGTGTGTGTGCGCACACACACACACACACACACACACACACTGCAGCTGATATCACTAAGGGCTGTGTCTTAAAGATACCTTACATCACAGTGTTCACTCCACCTAGCAGAATACCAGTTTTTGTGTGTGTGCCTTTGGGGCCTAAACTCAAGATAGAACCATACCAGGGGGTTCTCACATTACATAGTTATGGTACTGTAACCTCCAACTGTTCCAATTTGGTAAGGACAGTCCTGATGAATCCTGTCATCCCACTTTTTCAGCTGATTTAAAAATGTTCCAGTTTCTCACTCCTCCTCAGACTTTCCACCTTTGTCCTCAGCTTACTTCAATTGCTTCAAACTCAGTTCAAAATGCAAAAGTAGTTTGCACCCAATTCAGCAAGCAGGGAAGTAATGGAATCCTGACTTTCCCACTACACTCAGGCGAAAGCAAACTGCTGCCACCTCTACCAGCTTGTCTGTTCTTCTTCATTACTAACTTTTGCCACTTTCATCACACCATGATGTTGCTTGGGCTACATATGTCCCAGTTTTCAGGACTGAAATGTTGGAGGATATGTGAAACTATAATTGCACTTTAATTGGCTACATCCTATGGTTTGAAGTCTGGTGTGGCCCCATAACTCTCTGGCTGAGACCTCTAAATACCTCTCCCTAAACTGAAAGCACCAGGATTCTACAAGATGTTGCCATGGCAGTTAAAGTGGAATCATAGCACTATAACTGTGCAATGTGAAAAAGCCCCTGCTAATTCAAATTACCTGTTTGCTTCTCTTTACACAGATAGGATTCCTCCCAGAGCAAAATTCCACTCAGAATGGTCCCACCAATGGAATAGCATGGTGACCTTCATTAATTCCCCCCCCCACAACCCACAGCTCCCAGTACAGTTTCCCCAGAAGATCTTCAAACCCAGAAGAAAGAGCTAGGTAACATCTAATAGATAACATATAGTGAGACCTCTTTCTGAGACAAAAATAAGTAATTTAAGGTTGGGATGAATTCAAGCTTGAATTGGATAGCTCCATCAAGAAGATAAGAAGGGTGCATTACACACCGCCATAAGGGATGTCCTTAGGATGTCCCATTTTGAAAAAGGGGCATCTCTTTCAGACGCCCCTTACCCTATTATGGACAGAGTCCGTAACAAATGGCAGCGGCCGTTCCACACGGCTGCCACCATTTTGACTTAGCGGACGTTCTGCATCCACACGTCATGGCCCGGAAGTGACGCTGCGAGTGCACGCTTTGGCACTTGCGGCGTCTCTTCCGGGTTGCTGGAAGGAGCACAATTTTCGCGCTCCTTCTTTGCAGCGTGGAGGAGTCGAGCGGTTTGGCTGCTGCGACTCCTCTGCGCTGCAACCGGAAGCGGCTTTTGGGCGGTCTGTAACGGGCCAAGGAAAGGAATTTTCCCACTTTTATGCATAGGACTGCTGAGTGTAAGGGTGCCCTGTTTCATTTTATATACAGATATTTTAATTGTTAGAATTTTATAATAATTTTAAAGGTTTTATCTCCCTCCGGGAAGAAAGGCGGAATATAACTGAAACAAACAAACAAACAAACAAACAAACAAGCACTGTGGCAGTAATGATTCTGAAGCCCTCTGGAAGAGATGCTAGAGAAGCACCTTCCAAGCAGTCAACATGAAGGTGTCCATTTTGCATGGTGAGGAAGTCTGGGTCTGGTTAGTACAGTAGCCTGAGATGGTTACTTCAAGACAGATGCAGCAAATCACAGCTGCCTGGACCACCAAGGTGTGGTCAGGATGCACCTTGCCTAGTCTCTCTAAATTTTTTGCTATTATCCTGGTGATGCAGGGAAACAGAGGAAAGGTGTAAACAATAGGGCCTCCTCAATAAGACAGGAAGCCATCATTACACAATGTTCCCCTGATGAGACCTGAAGCAAAATGTCCAGCACTGGGTGTCATTAGGTGAGGCAAAGAGATCCATTTCTGGAGTTCTCACCTTCTGAAGATTGCTTTTAGTGTGTCAGAATGGAGCATCCATTCATGGCAAGAATCCGAAGTCCTGCTCAGGATGTTCTCCTCTCCTGGAAAGTGGATCAGTGAGATGAAGGTGCCTCTGCTGATGCACCTGTTCCAAATACAGAGTGTGAGGCAAAGTAGGGTTTGGGACTTCATTCCATCTTGCTTGTTCAGGTAATACATTACCATGGTGCTATCAGTAACTACCTGAACTACCTTACCCCAAAGGAGTGTCTCAAAAACTGAAAATGCTTTCTCCACAACCAACATCCCAAGAGTGTTGATATGGAGCACATTATCTTGGGGAGGTCCATCAGCCTTTCACCATGAGTCCTTCCATATGAGCTCGGTGACATTGCTTCCATCTATTTTGGACTGGAGTGGAAAGAAGGGGATACCAGTCTGGACACTGATGAGATTGCATCACCTCTGATGAGTCAATGAACACTTTTCAGCATGATGAGACGAAGAAGAGGAGAGTCTGTTAAGGGGTCGCATTGGGACAGGAATCAGGCCTGCAAGGGATGCATTCTCACTCTTGCTAATGTTGTGGATGCCATGAACCCAAGAAGCACCAAAATGGTCTTTACACACACCCTTGCCTCAACACTTCAAAGCCACTCTCAGCAGGCTTGGCACCATGCATCTGGTAGTAGACTGCATGCTTTGGGGATTCTAGAATGGTCTTGATGAACTTCACTGTCTCAGATGGTTCTAGCTGAGACTTCTAAGATTGAAAATAAGCCCTAATGAGTCTAGAAGTGTTGAAGCAATGTTGAGAACCCAGGCATGGATATGTTAGTAATGTGAGAGCATGTTGCTGAAGTGGAGAGAAATGACAGGAAGAAGAGAAGTCAAAGAAGCTGCTTGAACTGGTTCTGAGGTCTCTTTTGGTAGGATTGGATACAATACGTCAATGATAACACAGTCTTATGGGAGGCAGAAGGGAAAAACTTGGAAGCAAGAATTTCAAGATGATGGACTAAATGATCTTTTAGGACTGGATAACTGTCTAGATGAGCAGTAAAGGGATCGGGACAACTGCTGGACTTAAGATGGAAAACCAAACTTATGGACAGTGGTAAGCATTTTCTGCCTTTTCTCTAGCTTGTCCTCCAATTCACCATTAAGTAGCCTCTCCTCTTCCAATGGCTGGTCCTCTATTGTGACCTTAGATTCGTGCAATAATCCTGAAGACTGCAGTCAAGCGTGGCTACACAAAGTGAGTGCTCCCACCAATGTCTCTGTTAGCAAAGTTAGCCTAACCATATTTCATATACTGTATATACCTTAATCCTTCCTATTGGTAGTTCCAACTAGAGTTAACCCATTGAATCAATTGGATTTACATAAATATTGGCTCAACATTCAACACTTATGTAATTCTCATTACATCAATGGGTCTGCTTTACCTCAGACTACCAACAGAATCTGAACCAAAATGGTTTAACTGAGTTCACATATATTACTCATTCTGGTAAAACCATTAGAGAAAACTCTTCCACTTAAATGCCTACTCAGTACTGACACCAAATATGCTTTGTACATGCCAGTGCAATGACTTTAGCAGTGCATTTACACCTAAAGAAGGGGAGGGAGTCACACTGGGGTGCACAGACAAAAAGTGGTAATGTCAAAACCACTAAAAAAGTACAAGCACTCCAAACTGAATCAACATTGTGTTGTGAAAATGTGCACTTACAATGAAGTGCTGAAAGGCAGGAAACTATCACTTATATAATGTCGGTTATAGCTGACTTTTACATGCATAACAATCAGAGAAAAGAATATGAATGGTTTTATCAGAGCTTAGCCTGTCTGAAAAGACTCTTGCTTCTTTCTGCACTCTGATTCTAGGCCTCAGTTGGTATTTCTTGTTAAAAAGCCGTTCTCTCAAGTCATTTAACATTGATATTAACATCATATTCTCTTTGTCAAAGCACAAGTTTTACATGGACCTTGATTTATGGACAAATTAGAAACATTTGGCATTCACTTAGAGCAAGTAATTTCTATGCAACCTATTAAGATGTGCATTTGTCTCTTTGAAATTGAATGGAGTTTTACAGTATCTATTTGCCTGTTAAATATTTGGTATGTTTATCTTTTCATATTGTCAAGGTACTTTTGAAAGATTCTACTGAATTGCTCAGTTTGTTTGTTTGTTTTGTTTTATTATTTTGAAATACAGTATATCTTGCTGGCAGCTTTAGTCCATTCAGCTTTGTAAAATAACTCTTATGACTAAATGCTTTACTAAAATGTGTACCTTTTATCATGATTATTCTACTGGGTTGATTCAGTTATTTTATCAACAGAATGCTAAATGAAGTTGGTACAAAGTGTGTGCCCATCATCCACTGTAGTTCTATTTGGGGAGCATATTCATAAACAAGGATCATGTAGAGGGAGAACTGGCATTATGCCGACTGGCCATGCATCACAACCAGGGTGACTAGATGTTCTCCTTTTCCAGCACATCTTGTACATTTCAGCTTTTTTTTCCAGTGGGAATTCCAAAATGTCCTCCATTTTGAGAATGACTAAGAAGCATGAATTTACATTCTTGAATGTCCTACATTTTGCAGTTCCTTGTCCTCCTTGGCGTTTAAGGCAACTGGTCAGGCTGCAGATCACAACAGCTCATGTGCATCAAAGGATGTTTGCACTGGTTCTGTCCACAGGTCACACATGTCTGCTGGCTGCATATTATGTTTTGTCTAGGAGCTATGATTAATGCATAGATTTTTACACAGGTGGGACCAGTTTCTGTAATACTAACTGCTATAATTTTATGTTGTTTCAGTGGGGCTATACTAACTCCATTTTGACCAGACTCATCACTGGGATAACAGCTGAAGGTCCCAGTGGAGCTAAGCAGGTATAAGAACCTGCACTAACAAAACAGATCACAGTTTTGTAACACCCGCATCAGACATGCACCAAACTGACAATAACCCAAGTCACATCATGTGTTCTCAGTCAACACATAAACCTTCAGCAGAGGACAAGAAGAAGAAAAAACCTCTACATAGTAACCATGAAAAACAAAACATTGGGTACTCAAACAATCTAACTGAATCCCACACACCAACTAAGGAGTGCCTCTAAGGATTAAATAAATATATGAGCCACCTTTTTGAACGCTTTGAACAGAGCAACTACATAATAGCTGAAATGGCTTTTATGATTTGTCTAATATTGCTTAAATTGTTGACCTGATACAGAACTAATGACTATTGCAGATGGTTTAGCAAAGTTATTTTTATATGTCTCGTCTGTTGTTTTTTCTCACACTACAGTAATCTGATCCTGGGTATGAAGTCCAGGTATAACAAATTGGATATTATTAATCTTATAAATGAATACTGAACAATAATATAAAAGCATAATTGCACTCAAATTTTAGCCACTTCCTTTCAACAGTTGTTGAAGAATGTAGCCATACTTTTCAAGCCAGCTGCAAAACAGAAGATTAGAGGTATTTCAGTGCCTGAATTAATGACTCCCTCTTGCCAAGAGAAAGAAAATGGTTAGGTTTAACATTCCACAGTAATTAATATTAGCAATGACATAATGACATTAACAAAGCATGAATATGCTCTGACAAACTACAAAGGGACCAGTAACATCTTAAAGACTAGTCCATTTTTTGTCAAAAACATCTGGAAGTCAGAGCTGACTTGGTCAGATGCATGAAATTTTATGCTCAGTCAGCCAATATGAATACATAGAGATGGCCAGAAGGGAGTAGGGGTGAGTGTTGTTACAAAGTTATTACATAAGCATCTGCATTATAAGAAATATGGATATCTTATTAGTGGCAAAACACAAATGAAAACAAGGGCTAATCAATGTAAATGGTGACTTACTCAAACCTCATGATGAATGAATTTCTGGAGCAACGTAAAGAATGTTTATAAACATCCAGAGGGCAGAAATTATTTTCTCTAATAAGCTAGGCACTTCCATATTCTATTGAGGCCAAAATGAAAAATGAATTTCAGCTCAGAATATTCATGTTTTGACAACCAATTAATCTGCTACTGGACTATAGCAATGTGCAGACTGCAGCAGAATCAGATTTACTCCTTCAGTGAATAGAACTGTTACTATCCATGGAACAGAGAGGGAGGGGTGGAGATCAATTGTCATCTCCCCTGCAGCCCCCCCCCCCCCAGATAATCAAGTGTGCATGGAACTCCTAGTGGGAGAGGAGGACCAGAGGTGAGTCCTGCTTCAGTGGTCATCTGCTCAGCTGCAGTATTGGTTTTCATCCAGTGCAGAGAATAACAATTTCTGAATGCAGAAAGATAGGTGAAATAGCTAGAGAAAAGATGTAAGTTAAATGGACACCCCTAGCTTGAACTGCTTTTAAAAAGTAAAAAAAACCATACAGGTCAAGGCATAAAAAGATGTGTGTGGGAGAACTCTATGGGTGCATCTACACTGTAGCAATAATGTAGTTTGACACCACTGTAACTGGTCTGGCTTCATCATACAGAATCCTGAGATTTGTAGATTTGTGAGGCATCAGCACTCTTTTGAAGAGAAGGCTAAAGACCTTGTAAACTACAAATTCCAGGATTCCTTAGGATGGAGCTACAGCACTTAAAGCAGTGTCATACTGCATTATTTCTACAGTGTAGCTGCACCCTGAGTTACAGTTTTTGTCAGGCAACAGCTAACTGTTTTTTAGGTTCAGGGTTTTTTTTCCTGCGAAAAAGATACTTCTTTTTGATCTGCTCAACATCACTTTATTTTGTCTGACCATATTGTGGTACATTGCAGAAAGTGAAGGAGATAGCCTCACTGAGATATCCAGTAAAGATACACCAAGGCACTGACTGTTCCTGAGGTGTGATGGCATTATGGATATTGACAAAATGTATGTAATGATGACAGCCATTAATAAATCTGGCGAGGGAAAACAGTACCGTACTTTGTAGGTACCAGCAATCCCTATGGCTGTGGTGAAAAATGTGTGCTAAATGCCATTAACAGCAACAACAACAACAATACAAATTATTTATATTTCGCTTTTTTGCAAAGAATCAAAGCAGATTCTTAACAGTATAAAGATAAAACATGACAGTTAAAATTACAGTCAAACAAAGAAACAACCCCATATCCCAACCCTCCCCCCAATCTTAAAAACATAAACAATACATAAAAAGAGATTAAACAATAAACTACATTAAAAAACATTTCAAGCGAATTCCTTAAAATACGGACAAAATTTGGCATAGATAAACTCCAGAGGTGAATAGAAATGGTGCATCATGTACTCAAAGCCTTGGAAAACAGCCTCAAAGTTCATGGAGAGTCTGATACAGAAAGAGATGCTCCTGCAGACTTGGTTTCATCCAAGACAGCTTGGAGTTGAAGAGCAACCGCCCTCTCGATCACCTTGCTCAAAAATGGTAGTAAAGAGACTGGCCTGTAATTATTCATATCCAGGGGGTCAAGGGATGGTTTTTTCAGAAGCGGCCTAACAGCCGCTTCCTTCAAACAAGATGGAATATGTCCTTCCCTGAAGGATGCATTGATGATATCCATAAGGAACTTCCTCAGTGCATCCCCCTGCTGGACGGCCAGCCATGACGGGCAAGGGTCGAGAGGGCAAGTTGTTTTCCTCACCCTACCAAGGAGCTTATCTACATCATCAGTACTCACAGATTGCAGCTGATCCAGAATAACTTCATCAACGGAGTCGCTGGACACCTCGCCTATAGTTTCTGTTGAAATATTGGCGTCTAGGTCGGCTCTTATCTGAGAGATTTTATCTACAAAGAAGTTATTAAATGCGTCGCAGCAGGCTGTCGTTGGGTTAAGTAAAGGATTTGGTGCAGGGGATACCTGCGTCAGCTCCCTCACCACCCTAAACAACTCTGCTGGACGAGACTCTGCAGACGCGATATGTAATATGTATATGTATCAACCTGTAGAACTATTCGCATAGTCTGTCAAAAATAAAAATTCCAAGAGAGAGAGAGAGAAAGCTGCCTGCAAGAGGGGAGGCATGTTCCGTTCTCTGCCCTCCTTCTGACCTAATCCCTCCCTTGAACTTGACCCTTTCTCCTGCTCCTTCCTCCTCCTCCTCTTCTTCCTCCTCCTCCTCCTCCTCCACCCCCATTCTGCCCTTCATGGCACCCTTCCTCCTGCTCCTTCCTCCTCCTCCACCCCGATAAAGGGGAGGCATATTCTGCCCTCGTCCCTCCCTCTGACCTAATCCCTCCCCTGAACTTGACCCAAACATGACCGGGGCCATGTTCACATTTGCCGGGACCCAGTTTTTCTCAAAAGATACAGGAAAAACTCCGCTTTCAAAAGACCTGCACCAAGGGGCATTTGGGCCTCAATGGGTGTGCAAACCTCGAATTCAGGTGTTAAAGAATCAGGGCCAATATGAACTTCCCGCTTTTAATCCGGTTTCTGAACCGGGGTAAAAGGTAGTCTGAATGGACCCTAAAATGGCCATCACTTGCAGACCTAGTTTAGGCCAAGGCCTCCCAAATGGAGTGACACATATTTTTCAAGATAGAATTATGCTACATGACAGTACAGACAGCACTTAAAAAACAGATATATGTAAAAGTTCTGTTCCAATTTTCCCTTCAAAATTTCTTTATGGAAAATGCAAGAATACACACACACACACACACACACACACACAGAGTAAATATATATATATATATATATATATATATATATATATATATATGCGCCTTGATTTACTGTTCTGACTGAGTTTTGGTTACCAAAACAAACTAACATGTCAGAAGAAGAAAACAGAAAACCAACTGAAAGCACGGGAACTCAAATTAGGACAGAGAGAAAAATAAAACTGATCAGTTTTATAGTCTGCTCCTTCACAGTCACACACCCTTCCCCACTGACACAAGCAAAAACAATGAAGCTCTCATTTGAATTTGTAGCACTGGAAGCATTCTTCCAGTGACAAATTCCAGAGGGATAGCTATGTGAATCTGTTACAGAAAACACAACAGAACAAGAACAAAGAGTCCTGCAGTACAGTCACCCCTCCGTATTCATGACTTCCTTATCCAACCATCCACAGCTTGAAAATATTTTTAAAATATAAAAATTCCAAAAAGTAAATCTTGATTTTTCTATTTTTCGTAAGGAACACCATTTTACTTCATCACTGTATTTAATGGGACCTAAGCATCCAAGGATTTTGGTATCCATGGGGAGTCCTGGAACCAAACCAAAGCGGATACGAAGAGCCCACTGTACCTTAAAGATGAGAGAATGAAAATGGAGGGCGGGAGAGGAAATCCTGTGGTAGAAGCAGAAATCTGTTAGTGTGACAATGAAAAAGGTCCTCTTGAGAAAAGCTAGCTTTTATCTTACATATATTTGAGTTTTCTATAGAAACAGATTGTATTTCTCAGAATTACTGTCCTTTTCGACCTCACTTTTCTTCCCTCCTCAGACATTTCATGCATCTGATGAAGTTGGCCCTAGTGCAAGAAAACATTTGTCACAATAAATCTACTCAGTAGCACACTTTAACTGTCATAAATTGCATGAGCTCTCTCTCTTCCCAAGTTAACTTCTGAAGCCATTTCTATAATCTGCTAAATCTTGGCTGTGCTGTATTTTTTCAGAGCAACCAAGGAAGGAAGGAAGGAAGGAAGACCAACATAAATAATAACAAAAGGAGAGCATTACAGCCCTCATGGGTCATACAGTTCTCTCAAGTGGACACAATATAATTAAAATAAAATCATGAAATACAATATCAGTTTAAAGACATAAAGTATAAAGCAAGACAAAAAAGAATTTAGAAATACAAATGACTTCTCCAATGTTTTTCAACAAATGCCTTTTATCATAAATATTTATCAACCATATCTTCATACCAAAGAGGATTTTCAGGGCTGTGGAAAGAAAATTTAGGCACTGAATAAAATAAAATAATAAAAATTGTAAAAATAAACTCAGATTTGATGAAGTATAAAGATGTTTCCCTCAGCTAAAATAAAAAAAAAAAAAATTGAAACTGTCAAAGTTTAAAATGTCTGGGTGAATAAAAATATTTTAACTTGAGGCTGAAAAGGAATACAGCTTTGGTGCCTATTGTATCTCCCTTGGGAGTAGATTCCCAAGTCAGTGTGCCAACACAAAGAAGACCCTTTCTAAACCATATTTATTCCTAAGAATATTAAAATACCATTAGCAGAAGAAGAAACAACATGTCTAATCAATAGCAGAATAAGAGACAAAAAAAAGGGGGGGGTATACTTTTCACATCCAACACAAGCAAATAAGGGGAAGCTGACTTTGCCAGGATGCTTCTGGTTCTGAACAGCAGGCTAATGCAGCAATTGTAAGAAAAATCATTCATGCTGCTCATCTGGAACTATACACTTAACTAAGGTTGTTGTTGTTGTGTCCCATCCAGTCATTTCTGACTTATGGCGATCCTAAGGCTATGTCATGGGATTTTAATGGCAGAATTTATTCAACGAGGGTTGTCTTTGCCTTCCTCTGAAGCTGAGAGAGTGTGACTTTCCCAGCATCATCCAGTGGGTTTCCATGGCTGACCAAGGATTCTAACTTGGGCTCTCAGTGTCCTAGTCCAACATTCAAATCACAATATGATTCCGGTTGTATATAACTAAGACTCTACTGAGCTCTTAGGGAACATAGCTGTGATTTCATACCATATCCCCTCTGTTTTTGCGGGGGATCCGTTCCAGGCCCTCTCCCGTGAAGACAGAAAATCAACAGTATTCAAGCCCAATTGGCTTGAATGGCAGTGCATGCCCATGGGTGTGTGCCCCATTTTGTCCCCCTCCGTTTACTGCCCGTGAATGGGAGAGGGACGCGGATTCGAAGTCCGCGAAAATGATTGTATTTCTAGTTCTGGGCAGGCTAACTATCAGACTATGGGCAACTAATTTAGGAACAGGGTTCTTTTGTATAATGAATTCAATTATTTCCACAAAAGAATGAAATGACTTTGGATGCAATATATGTGTGTGTGTGTGTGTGTGTGTGTTAAATTAATGTCTAAAAATATTTGTACAACTCTGCATCTGAATTCCTAATGGAAGCTATTATCAGAGAAGCAAATGTCTATTTAAATATTGCATTTAATGATGTGTACAAGGGAAAACATAAACATGAGATTTATTGGCCAGATAAAAACACTGGGAATATGTTCAAATTCTCTAGATCTAGGAATTACTTACAAAGCTGTACAGGACTAGTACAGACCTATCTATATTAATAAAAGCTAAAAAAAAATCAAGATGCATGAAAGTTGATATGGATACTAAGGAATTAGAGCGTGTACTTAGGGATTATTTTGTGGTGGTTTTTTTTAATGGACTGACATTTTAATGAACATTTTTAGTGAATTAATCTTTTAGTGAATTTAGTACCATCTTTAGTCACCAGGTAGCAAAATTCCCTAGACTTCCCTAGGGACAAAGCTACAGTCAAGGCTAAGACACTAATTTCTTCAGAGGACCTACAGACAGATCCAATGATGCTTCCATCTGCAATGGCTTTAAATTCTTCAAACACTTAACACTTGTTAAGAACACAGCTGTAACAATAAATCTATTATTCACCCATTTGTGAATTATCTTGCTTCACATTTCTGTGACATAAATCTATGGCAGCATTTACTTACACGTTAGCCCAAGTATACCTGGTATTGTCCGAGTCAGTACCCAATATTCCAAAAACAGATCCCAGGCACCTCCAATTTTTCTCCCCCTCCATTTTCTAACTCCAGGAATTTTACCAGCAATACCTGACATCCCCCCTTTCTCTCAAAAATTAACAATATAGTTATAACAATATATCTAATATAGCCATGTACATACATTATTAAATCACACATAAATAATCTATCTACCAACCCAGCAATATATAATATTATTAATTCTTATATTATTCAGTGTCTTATTTTGATAATATATTAAAAAGGTAAAGGTAGTCCCTTGACATGAGTGTCTAGTCATAACCGACTGTAGGAGGCAGTACTCATCTCCGTTGCTAAACCAAAGAGCCAGCATTATCCATAGATGACTCCAGTGATTATGTGGGCAGCATGACTGCATTGAATGCTATTACCTTCCCACCAAAGTGATACCTATTTATCTACTTGCATTTGCATGCTTTCGAACCTCGAAGTTGCAGAAGCTGGGACTAGCGATGGGAGCCCACCCCATCATGCAGCACTCAGACCTCAAACTGCCAACCTTCTGATCTTCAGATCATCAGAACTGGAGTCTTAACCACTAAGCCACTGCATCCCGTACTATAATATATTAATATGCCAAAAATCCAGGGATTAGTTGGAAGTCCACCTTCAACATTTAGCTCTTGAAAATATATTAAAAGGGGAAAGCCCTTTCTCCTCACTTCTGGGAAGCCCTCTGTTTGGCTTTTCAACTTGAAACTGATCACTACAATAGGGGTGAAAACAAAAAACACTGCCAAATGTTGAGATATCATTTGCAGAGGAAGGGACAACACATATCATTCATGGTGACTAAATTAGTTATGTCTGGCACACATACACACACATTCTTTTATCATTATAGGTTTATATTAATTCAGTTCTATTTACTGTAACATAAACCTATTAAAATGCCACTCAAAGATCTGAGAATCTAAATGTGGTATAAATAGATATCATTTTAGCTAGAACATTTGTTACAGATTTAATATGAAATTTTGAGTCATTTGATTGATGTCCTCTTTATCCAAAATGGAAAACTAACCAAAAGATGAGTAGCTCATATAACACAATAAAGCTAATGATCATGCCTTCACAAATATTTATGTCTTGTATGATGTTTTCTACATCAATATTTGTTATTTTACAAGTGGCTGCATTTGTGTTTATATATTCACTAATATATCAAAATATTTCTAGTGCAATCTACCAAAATACTTCAAGTGAAATCTGGTAAACAACTTACTAACTGGCACCTCTGTACATCTTTCAAAACAAGCCAACTGGTGTCAAATATTGGATCATGGACATGCAAGAATTTAGCCAACAAAATGTATGAAAGAGAACAGAAAAGGGAATACCTCTCTGATGTTATCCTGGGAGTGTTACTGAATGTTCTGTGCTACAAGGAAGGAAATAATCTCATCTTTCATCAGTAAAACAGAGTATTCAGTTGTCCATTCATCTCTTCAACTAGGACACTAGTGAGGACAAGCAGGTTCCTCCTATCTAGGCCCAGTGCTGCTGATAAAATCTTCCCATTATTTACATGTAATTTACTCTATATTATACAGGTCTCTTCAGAAGCAAGGGAGACAAATCCCTAGCACCATAACATGGCAACCCATATTCTAGGCAACTCATAATGTTATATCTCATGCTCATTTTTAACATATGGATGGAATATTGAAAGGAAATTTTGCTCCCTGATGATTCCAAAGAAATGTTGCACCCAGGAACCTGGGACTAAGCCCACAGACCACAGATGGACTTACTTGTGGTTAAATATGTATACAACTGAGCTATTCTCAAGTCCCCCCCCCCCACCAGAGAAACCCTTGAAATAATTTTGAGATCTCCCCCTGGTTGAGAAACCCTGTATTAGGTCCAAAACACAGTGCAGAAATAACCCAGTTTGAGACTGCTTTAACTGACCTGGCTCAGTGCTAGGAAATCTTGGAAACTGTAGTTTGTTGTGGCACCAGAGCTCTCTGACAGCGAAGGCTAAATGTCTCACAAAACTAAACTAAAGGTTTTTGTGGGTTTTTTGGGCTATGTGGCCATGTTCTAGAAGAGTTTCTTCCTGACGTTTCGCCAGCATCTTCAGAGAATGCTTGCCTGGAAAAAGTTGTGTGTGTATACTGTGTGAGCCTGGGAATGCAGGAGTGATTTGCATGTGTATTGTTCTGTGCAGATGGCCAGCCTCAGGCTGGGAGGCTAATGCAAAAGAGGATTAGGGTCTGGTAGTTGGTGATCATTATCTGCTGGGAAAGCCACTGACTCTTGAGTGGTTTCCTATTTGCATTTGCTGAGCCCTCATTTTGCTATTCTTCAGGACTGGCAGCTAAATTTTGTTCACTTTAAGGGTTTCTTCTTTCTGGTTGAAATTATCCAGATGTTTGTGGATTTCAATGGCTTCCCTGTGCATCCTGACATGGGAGTGGTTGGCATGGTCCAGAATTTCAGTGTTTTCAAACAGCATTTTATGCCCAGGATGGTTTTTGGCATGTTCTGCTACTGCTGATTTTTCTGGATGGCCCAGTCTGCAATGTCTCTCATGTTCCTTGATTCTTGTTTGCACACTGCGTTTCAAATCAAGAATTTGTGGATATTAATCCTGGTGTCATATTACACTTTCTGTTTACAAGATCAGAAATGGCAAGTCTCAGCACTGACATGAAATCTTATATTCAAAAGCTTAAAAGAAAAAGTGTATTTTAGGGCATTAACTCACTAGAAGAGTATGTGATAAGCACTGAAAGTATGCAAAAATGCAAACATGGTTGTGTTACTTCACCAAGCTATCCAGGCTTGTATTGGTCACCGCAAGGAGACATTCACCTATCATTCTACTTCCTTAACTTCCCATTTAGTGATTCATCAGAAGTACGAAAGAGGACAGAAAATGTGGCTGCTGTAACAGCATTTTTGTACTTTCAGATGATCATCCAAATTGTGGTTGTTTGAAAACTAATGAATACTTTAATCATGTCTTATATGTTCCTGCTCCATTGTTCTGTTGTTAAAATCTGTTCAATTAGTATGCCCTCTGACTGTCACATCAAAACCAAAACATAACAATCTGTTCAACAGCTGCATTACAGAAACACCTTTATCTTTGTTATTGGGATACTTGTAGCAGGCAGGAAGTCAAAGCCGTGGCGGAAGAAATTATATAATAAACTTGTTTAGAAATTTAAGTTGCTAACAATACTGCTGCCTATCCAATATTTAATTATATAAAAGGGGAAACACTAATAGCTTTTCAATTAAATCGAATAATAATGTTAATTCATCCCAAAAAAACACCACTTTGGAAGTGGCGTCAGGAAACCTTGGGATTTTTGGGTTTGACCTGCATTTTCCCCTTTGAAATTGATCTGATAAGGATCAGGATCGATTTCAAATGGGAACTAGGGTCATTTACCTCAAATCCTGCTGCGTTTTTCTTTCCGTAGTGGGAATGAGGCCACTGCTTGCTAATGCAAAGGTTGGGATGGCAAGAAGTGAGGCAACCAGTGGGACATAACAAGTTATGCCTGCAGAAAAGTTCTATGAAGATTGTACTGATTTACCAGTACCTCTTCAAATATATTGTATAAAAACAGGAAAGGCAGCCAGGCAAGAAAACAAAGCAAAGCAAAGCACCAAGAGTTTAGAGAGAGGAGAAACTCCTGAGGAGAAAGTATGCAAACAGATCCTTGCAGCACCTTTGATACTAAGGTCCCAAACAGATCAGCAGTAAGCGCCAACTTGAGGGTGGTGTTGGGGCATGGGGTTTAGATGACCCATGCCCTGACACCTCCCCAAAGCCGGTGTCACACCGCATACCCGCCCAGACAGCAGGCAGCATTGCAGCATTCTGGCGGTGCAACATTTATACGGCACACATTGCAGGAGCACCGCAAAGCTGTGGTGGCAACTGAAAGGCCCCCCTTTGCTGGCTCAAAAAGAAGCGGCATTTTGCTATCTTTTTTGAGACGATAAATAGCCGAATTGTGGCCACAATGTGCGTTGCCTTTAGGGCTGTCTGTTTTGGCCCTAGCTGAAAGAAAGAAGTTGGCAGTATGAGCTTTCCTAGACTCAAGGTCCAAAACACACTGCAGAAACAATCCAGTTTGAGACTGTTTTAATTGCCCTGGATCAATGCTATGGAATTCTGGGAATGGTACTTTGTGAGACATTTAGCCTTCTCTCTCAGAGTTCTGGTGCCACAATAAACTACAATTGCCAGATTTCCCTAGCACTGAACCAGGGCAGTTAAAGCGGTCTCAAACTCGAATATTTCTGCCATATGTTTTAGACCTTACTTCCTCAAATGCATTTGGTGAAGTGGAAAGCCATGGATAGAACCTTACACGCCATTTTGAATTTGAACTGACACTCTCACCCATTAATGGAAGATGAAGGTCTGTCCCTGGCTTTCCACTCCTCCAAATGCCTCTGAGGAAGTAGACTAAAGTCTTGGAAAGCTCATGCTGCTAGCTTCTTTCTTTCAAAGATATAAGAGTTTATCTCACGCCATTTAAAGCAACTTACCCCATTCGCGTTTAATTTTGAAGCCAGATTTTATCACATGCGTCGGGGGCTGGATGAGTGCAACCCGGCTGCAGCCCAGGTCCCAGCCACATTTATCCGGCATCTTTTCAAAAACAGCAGACTCCCAACATGTGTGATAAAATCCAGCTTCAAAATGAAATGTGAATGGGGTAAATTGCTTTAAACAGCATACAATAAACTCCATAGCTGTTTTAGTCATGTAAAAAGATTTACATACACTTGTCACTCCACATTCGCTGGGATTAGGGGCACAGGACCCCCGTGAATGTGGAAAAACCACAAATAAAAAAACATTATGGAGTTTATCACACAGGGGACAATTGGATTTATAAACTGTAACTAACCCATGAAATTTCCCAATTGTGCTAAATCACATGATGTCATGTTCAAAGTGCTATTATCCCGTGATTAACCCATGATAAACCTGCAATTGCACTAACGATTTTCACAGTGTCAAGAAGAAACATGATTAAAGTGCCATTGTCTCGTAAATAACTAAGTAAGAAAGAGCAGCAAATCATTCACAGGATTTTCCTGTGACTGACTTTTTGCTGTTTGTTGCCTGGTTATTCATGGGATAATGGCTCTTGTGTTTATTTCATTTTAATCATGTTTTAATGTCAATTCATGGGTCAATTACTGTTTAAACTCCTAATTTCCTCCCCTTTGAGACTAGCTGAAAGAAATTGGCAGCATGAGTTTTGTAGACTTCAGTCTACTTCCTTAGATGCATTTGGTATGTGAGGATGTCAATTCAAATTACAAATCCTTTGGGTATGGAAATAAAGTAGTGCACAAAGACATAAGAACCTGGTCTTTGTGCATGGAGATAAAGTGGCAGATCCAGTCTGGCGATGGGGCTAGCCTGTGGTGAGGGGAATAGATGGATGTAGGACACCCCTATGAGGCGAGGTCAGAGAGTGTTGAAGTGTGTGTAGTGTGTCAGGAAACCATTCTCTTCCTTCAATCCATTGTAGTTTGTGGATGAATTCCATAGTTCTGCTGTTTCTCTTTCCAATCTGCCTTGGTAGTCTAGGAAAGCTCATGCTGTCAAGTCCTTTCTTTCAGTTCATCTCAAAGGGGCTCCAAGATCTCTCTGCATGACTTCTTTCTTTCAGTTTGTCTCAAAGGGGCTCCAAGAAGTCTCTCTTTGCTTACTGCTTTTAGAGGCTGACATACACTATGATCCCTTCTGCATGCCAGTTCTGAAGAGAAAGAGGAGCTTCCCCAAAAACAGGGCTGCTTCTGGTACCCAGAGCTGGGCGGGAAAAAGGGAGCACCTGTCGCCTGTGCTCTTTTGAAGGCAGCTGCCTCTTGTCCTCCTCCTCCTCCTCCTCCGAAGGGCCAGCTGCCCAGAAGGCCTCCTTGGCCCCTCCTTGCCAGGCCACCCAGGCTGCCCTTGCCCTTGCCCTTGCCCTGCCCAGGAAGAGTGCTGCTCCTCCTCAGGCGCCTGCTGGGCAGCGTTTAAAGGCAGGGCGCGGAGCCTTGGTCCAGGAACAGAGACAAGAGCAGACCTTTGGGGGCAAGCTCTCTCCTCCTGCTCCAGCTCCCCCAGCATCCTCAGACTCTGCCTCCAAGGCCTCCTGCCCTTCACACCTCCAGCTCTCCTCTCCCAGCAGCAGCAGCAACAGAAAAGGGGCGCTTTCTTGTGGGGAGGAGGGAGTTTCCCTCTCCTTCCCCGACAGAAAGGGGGAAAGCTTTGACCTCAGGCTCCAGGTGGGACCCTTCCTCAACGCCCCCCCCCCCGAAAAGGCACTGCCTCTCCCTCAGGGTCCTCCTTTGCCAGGACAGGGCCAAGCCCTCCCTTCTCTCCAGGAGGGAATAAGGGCTCTAGTCCTGCCCCCTTTTTGCAGTGCCTTGTCCTCCTGGTCACCCTGCTCTCCTCTCCATCTCTTCTCTTCCAGGTGAAGAAGGCCCTCCAGTCCTGACAGCACCATCTCCTTCTCTTCCCAGGTGCTGCCATGGCGCCTCTCCTCCTCTTCCTTGGTGGGTATGAAACTCCAGCCACGTCGACCATGGAGTGGGGACGAAGGGGTTTTTTTGGGGGGGGGGGGATCTTAGCCCTTTTGGAAAGGGAATAGGGGAGGCCTCGCAATGCTTCCTTTCCTTACCTTAACATTCCTGACGATTCCTCCTTTCCTCCTTTTTGGGTTGCAGGTGTCCTCTTTCTAGCCATTCCTGAGAGAATGTGCCAGACTCCAGGTAAGTGCTAAAACATCTCTCTTCTTTTTGCTTTTTAGCTGAAATCTTTTTTTTGGGGGGGAGGGGGTCTTCACTCCACCCAAGTTGAGTAAGATGTTTGCAGACAAGAGAATAGTTTTGAATAGACAAGAGAAAGAAGTTTGCAGGGTTTTCCAGCTGGCTTACTATTTCCACTGTAAAAGGGAATACAGATTTACTCCCCCCAAATCTCCAAGAAATTGGGTTTTTTAAAGTGTGTGTGTGTGTGTGTATTATTCCACAGTTCTGACTTTTGGAAGTCTTCTTAGTTGACCTTACTTTTGCACTTCCACATCTTTAAGAAAGGTGCTGTTTAGTTAGTCATTCTCCTCTCAGGTGTGTTCCTCTTGCTTTCTGTAAGCTTCATTTTTCTTCCTCTTCTTCTTCCTCTGAAAGTACCTTTTATTGGAAGGCTGAGTGGCCAAAGGAACCCTGGTGTGAGGAAATCTTGGGATTAGAGTTATAAAGCAAATTATTTTTCCTGTTGCTGCAGTGCTTGAAAAATGAAAGGAAAAAAAATCCTAGAGGAAGGGGTGAAGCCCTAATTGGGGGTGAATGGCTCTCAGAATGGAAAAATGAATATGCTCATTGTGTTTCAACACCTTCTGTCAGTTACTAAAGCTACAGCCATTCACTTAGTTACTGTTCCATCCCAATGTTCTCAGTGTTTGCATGCATGCTTAATATTGATTAAAATGTCTTTTATTGTCATTTTTGAGTAGCAGCTTGAATCCTTGCCATTTTTGACTACTTGCTGTTTTGCTTTTTGAAACTTCAGTGCAGAACTAAATTATTTTCTTTCCTATACTGTTGCTCAGGAGTTACCTTTAAGGCTGAAAATATTTTGTTTGTGGTTGTAAAGATGACTGTTTGTGGTATTATTTGTGGATGTCTTATTAGCTTACAGGTGTAAAACCGCTTAGAGACTGCTTAGGCAGTATGAAGCAGTATATAAATGAAGCTGCCATTGCTATTGCTACTTTTGAACCAAGGAATTTCTATTGTACAGTTAAACTAAACACCAGATTTATCAGAGTTAAGACTGCAATATCACTTCTGTCTGTTAGATTCTAGCATTGCTTTAGAGAAGTATGCATAAATAAGGTGCAATAGAATCCTCTGATGTTTTTATGGGAAAAGGTAAATACATTTGTTAAGTTGTATATACTGTAAAATAAACCTGAATATTTTGGGATACTGTTCAACAGTTAAGTGTCCCTTCATTGAATGAATTTTACGACACAATTCTGTCTCTAGAAAAAAATCTGGGAACCTGTCTTATGAAAATAGATGCCTGCTTTAATGTATTTGAATAACATCAAATGAATCTGCACAAAAGCTCTAAACTTTGTGAGATAGTGAGACGTAATCAAAAGCTTGAAATTTAATCATATGTGAACAATTTATTATTCTTAAGAAACAATGAATAAAGAACACAGGCATCCATTCTTCAGAACTTAATGCAAATATTATTGCAGTGAATGCCAAAAAAGGATGTGTTACATAATTGTGTCACAAAGAATTGGATTTCTGCAGTTTAGAGTAATAGGAGTACCCAGTAAACTGTAATCCCCCTTTCATTTGAAAAATAAAAGGAGGCAATCCACCAAAAGTGAAGCAACTGGACTATAGGGTCATGATTCCCATTAAAAGTTTAATACATTTCTCTGGCGGAAAATGGAGACAGAAAGAGCTGTATGCACTTCTAAACTCTATCAGCGCAGGAAAGAGAATATGGAACTCATTCCAAGATGGTAAGTGAGGACATCGGGGTTTTAAATGTAAAATATGTGAATTTCACCGTTGAGGATTGAAAATTCATCAGATGTGGGAGGAGTTGGCAAACACTTAAAGGCCCTAAATAACTGTCACAAAGGCTCCTTGTGCTGTGGGAATCCGGGGGGGAAACAGTAGTGTAAACTAGAGAGAGCTTTCTCTTTTTTTTATGAACAAATACAATGAATGCTAGCAAAGAGGTAATAACTTTGGGGGGGGGGCAAAAAAAATCAAACGTGTATACTTTATTTTTTTAGGATAGTTTTACTCCTTGGTTCCATCACCTTCCCCCATCCCTGAGATATTACCTCTCTGCTGGCTTTCATTGTATTTGTTCATGAAGAACCAATATGGTATAGTGGTTTGAGTATTGGACTAGGGCACTTGGAGACCAGGATTCAATTCCTTACTCAACTGTGGAAACCCATTGGATGAACTTAGACAAGTCACACTCTCTCAGCTTTAGAGGAAGGGGAGGATCCCCCCCCAAAAAACAACAAATTCACCCAAAAAAGGTAAAACCCATGATAGGTTCATTGTAGGGTCACCATAATTCAGAAATGAATTGAAGTCACACACAGGTGATATGATAGCCCTGTTTAAATATTTGAAAGGATGTCATATTGAAGAGGGAGCAAGCTTGTTTTCTACTGCTCCAGAGAACAGGACCCGGAACAATGGATGCAAGCTACAGGAAAAGAGATTCCACCTGAACATTAGGAGGAACTTCCTGACAGTAAGGGCTGTTCGACAATGGAATGCACTCCCTCGGAGGGTGATAGAGTCTCCTTCCTTGGAGGTCTTTAAACAGAGGCTGGATGGCCATCTGTCAGGGATGCTTTGATGGATTTCCTGCATGGCAGGGGGTTGGACTGGATGGCCCTAGTGGTCTCTTCCAACTCTATGATTCTAACCACAGCAAGCCTTTATGTAATACTAGTAACCTACAAAGTGTAGCTGGAAATTATGTGTCAAATCTATTACATTTACTACATAGGCCATGATTTCCTTGGATATTAAAATTAAAAATTACAGGCTTTTGTTCCAGTGTGTTATCCCATGTTATGCTCCTATTCTCTAGAGGCCATTATATTTATGTGACCATTTATGTAGTTTGCATTCTTATAACCTTTCACCTGGAAAATGTGTATAATATCACACTGTACATGAATAGACCTGTGTAATATTGTACTGTAAATTTATAGATAAATTTTGCAATTACAGTGCGTCCTCGCCTTACGCGGGGGATCCGTTCCGGATCCCTCCGCATAAGGCGAATTCTGCCTATGCTCGAACCCCATTGGAAACAATGGGGCTCGTGCGTGGGTGTGCGCGGGGCGCAACAGGCACGCGCGCCCATTCAATTGAATGGGACACGCCGCCCCTTCCGCCCTGCGCGCGTGCCGCGGCTTGAGCGCATATGCTCAAGGCCGCGTATGGCGCGGGCGCACTGTAGTTTCAGAGTAACTTCAAAACTTTATGGCGCTCCAGTCTTTAGGACTAGATTGTGGCTTTGGTGCGGCTTCCGGACTCTTAGGATGCATGCAACATTTAAACAGCATACCTCCAAAGTGACCCAAAGCAGCTTTATTTTGGCCTGTCTGTATGGGGCCACTGATACCTTAAGTTATTCCTTAATTCTATAACAGTTTGAAATACATAAAGAGGATTCTAAATTTCACCAACAAATACAGGTTTCCCTAGAATTATATCAGGAACATCGTTCATAGTTAACTACAGACATACCTCAGTTAATAAAGGCTCTGACAAAGAGCCTTATTGCTTATTGAGAAAAGAAAACTGAAATGGAGAAGAAGAGAGTAGCAATTTCTGTGTGCCACTCTGCATGACATTGTAGCACTTCTGTTCTCTTCCCGAGGGAGACAATAGTAAAAGTGTATCTTTGGTCACGCTGGGGAAATCAGTCAACAAAAGGCATGCTTTTACGTCCGTCTCCATCGAGAAAATAACACATGTGCTACAACAGCATGCAGATAGGCACAGAGAAAGCGGCTACTCTCCTGCTCTATTTCAGTTTTCTTTTTTCCTGCAGTAAGCCTCAAAGAAGCTCCTTTATAGAAAGTATTTTTATGTACACTCATTGCCACTCTTTTCTTCCTTGTCTATCAAAGTTTTTCATCACCTCAGTCATTGGTAAGATGATTACGCAGGGCTGGCTGAATGCTGGCTTGGGAGATTTGGTTGGGTAATGTGTCTACAGTAAACAATGGAATAAAGCTTAAGTTGGAAAAGAGCAGAATTTTATTCTTGGTGATTCTGTTGTGTGTGTTAGCCTACAACAGGCAAGGTAAATAGCAGCCCTCTCCAGAATCGCTTATTTAGCATACATGCTCAGCAAAACAAAAAGAAAAGGACAGAGCAAATAAGTGTGCCTCACCAGCTCCCCCCAGTATGTTTTTTTTTTTTAAATTATAAATGTCTCCGTTTTGGCCACTGAAGTAAAATTCATAGGAATAGTAGAGGCTGCTGAAAGAAAAGGTCACCCCTGAATGCACCCTTTAAGTGGTCTCTGGAAGGTTCAAAATGTTTTTATTTGCTTTTCTTTACTTCACATAGTTGTTTATTTTCACATATGCATATTGTTAGGGTTTTTTGGGGGGGAGAGGGAGAGCTGAAAATTGTCTTTTTTGTTGTGTAGGAACTGATCCCTATTCTTTCTATGTTACTTTGGCTTCTGATACCCAAATTTCCTGTTAAAGAAGTATGCTCTGGAAAACATACCCTTAATTAACTGATGCATACTTGTACATTTGCATTTTTAGGATGATTTTATCCCAGTGTTGATTAACACAACTCTTTTATATAAAATACAGCAATAAAAGCATCATTGCTGACTGTCCTTTGACCTCCAAAATGGTCCTTAAAATCAATCAATCAATCAATAATTATTTATAACATTTCTGTGTTGCCTTCTTTCGAGAATGGGACGCAAGGCAACTCACAGATAAAATTGTTTTTTAAGAATTACAATAAAAAATTTAAACCAAGTAAAAATCATCTAGCTAAAAGGAGTATAAAATGACATAAAACAAAAAAGTTTTAAAACATATCTAAAGTACACATCCCATATAAAAGCCTCCCTACACAATTATGTATTAAAAGCCTGCTTATATAAAATATACATTTGGCTGTGAGCAAAAGGACAGCAAGGAACAGGCCAGCCTAGCCCCCTGTGGAAGGACATTCCGGAGGATGGGAGCAGCCACTGAGAAGGCTCTCTCTCATGTCCTCACCAAGCAAGCCTGTGATGGTGGTGGGATCAAGAAAAATATTGATCCAAGAACGTTTTGAAAATGTTACACTCAGTATACCACCCTGAACACATTGAATTTCACCTGATTTCAGAAGCTGTGCAGTTCTGGCTAATACTTGGATGGGAGACCAGTAGATTCTCACTAGAGATCTTCAGATGCAGCGATAAGAAATAATCCTCCCTGCTGTCAGGGAGAGCTGCTGCCAGTCAGAATTTATCATTGCTGTGGTAGGTGGACCAGTGGTTTGGCTTATGTGATATTTGGCAGCATAATAACTTGAGCTTGGATATAGGAATCAAATATCTTTTGGTTTGACTATCCAGGAAGGTCATAGTACAATTTTCATACAGGTTGACTTTCTATTATTTGGAATTCCAAAATCTGAAATATTTAAAAACCACACACAACTTTTTTCCTTGGTGGATGAGATAGTGACTCCTTTGCGCAAAATTCATGCGCAAAATTATCTAAAATATTGCTATTGTAAAAATTGTTTTTAAAAATTGAAAAAATTACCTGCCCTGCTTCTACACATGCAAGAAATTCAGTCAGTGTGAAGTCGAAGGCTTTCAAGACAGACATACATAATTTTTTGTGGGGCTTCTTTTTGGGCCATGAGGCCATGTTCTAGAAGAGATTTTTTCCTGATGTTTCACCAGCAGCTGTGGCTGGCATCTTCAGAGAATGCTGGCATGGAAGAGAGTGGGGTATATATACTGTTGGTTGAGGGGAAGTGATTTGTATGCTAATCTGTGTATTGTTCTGTTGTTGAATGGCAAGGCCTCAGGGTGTCTCTCTAATTAATGATCCATTGTCTGCTCACCCTGCTCACCTCATTTTAAAGCACAAAATGGTTCCCATTTGCATGGGCTGGGTCTTGATTTTGGTGTTTTTCAGGACTGGTAGCCAAACTTTGTTCATTTTCTTCTTTCCTGTTGAAGTTATCTAGGTGTTGTAGATTTCAATGACTTTCCTGTGCATTTTGACCTGATAGTTGTTGGCATGGTCCAGAATTTCAGTGTTTTTGTACAGCATTTTATGCCCAGGATGATTTATAACGTGCTCTGCTACTGCTGATTTTGTGTGTGTGTGTGTGTGCAGTGTCTCTCATGTTCCTTGATTTGTGTTTGAACACTGCGTTTGGTGGTCTCTATGTAGACTTGTCCGCAGCTGCACAGTATGCAGTAAACTCCTGTGGCCGTGAGAGGGTCTCTCCTGTCCTTCGCTGAGTGCAACATTTGCTGGATTTTCTTGTTTGGTTTGAAGGCAATTTGGGGTTTGCGTTTCCTCACCACTTTCCCTATTCTGACTGTGACTGCTTTGATGTATGATAAAAAAAATACCTTCCCTTTGGGTGGTTGTCTTCACTGCCATGGGTTTTTCTGGGTCTGGCAGAGCTTCTGATGTCTGAGCTGGAGTAACCATTAGCCTGTAGAGTCCAGTCTAGGTGCTTCAAGTCATCTTCCTAGAGGTGGAGTTCCCAGATCCTTTTTGCCCAGTCTACCAGTGTTTTTATTGTGCTTCTTTTTTGTCCTCGGTGATGGTTGGAGGTCTTGTGTAGATATCTGTCTGTATGTGTAACTTTTCTGTATACTGTGTTGCCCAATCGTTGGTTCGGTTTGCAGATGAGCAGGACATCCAAGAATGGCAATGTTCCTTCCTTTTCTGTTTCCATCATGAATTAGATGTTTGGGTGGATGTTGTTCAGATGGTTCTAATACACGGTCAGATCTTTTTCTGCATGGCTCCAGATGGTGAAAATGTCGTCCACATATCGGAACCATGTTGTGGGCTTTTTTGGTGCTGTTTCCAGGGTTTGTATTTTGAAATGTTCCATGTAAAAGTTTGCTATCACGGGGCTCAGAGGGCTTCTCATTGCTACCCCATTTCTCTGCTCATAGAATCCATTGTCCCACTGGAAGTAGCTTGTGGTGAGGCAATGTTCAAACAGAGCTGTGATATCTTCTGGAAAAAAATATCAGATGAATGCCATGGTATCCATTATGGAGACATTCAGTCAGCGGATTGGAAATTGCATTGTCTTAATTTTCAGCAAATTGTGATTAGGAAACAACAGACCTGCTACACACTGCCCAATAAATATCTCTGTACCTCTAGGTTTATAACAACTGGTTGGCATTTTCTGAGCATTGATCAGAACTGAGCATGCAGCTTTAAGAACTAGGTGCACATATATAGTACCCTCAACTGCATCCTTCTGCACTCCCTCCGTGTATATGATACCACACTAGGCTAAAGTGATAACTTACTTGTTTCTTACAAGAAAAGATTCATGGAAATTATAGATGCTTTATTATTCTCTTTTCTTTTATAGGTTCACTGTTGAAGATTAATGCCATTCTACTCTTCTACAAGGACTTTGCCCAAATCTAGAAAATCTATTTAAAAAAAAGTGTTTTTATATAAACACAGTATCTAAAGTGGTGTGTTTCTGTGTTGCATAGAAGAATGTAAACTTCATAATGTTTCTTTTTTTTCTGTCCCTTATATTGTACTTGGTACAGATGGGCATTTTAGACGCCCTCGTCACGTGCTAGGGATTGGCTGAGGGCAGAGCGCCCACACAGCTCGCAACCTTTGCATGTGATGAGGGTGTAACAATGGCGGCGCCCTGTATACACGGGCACCGCCATTGTTACATAAGTGTCGTGCGGCGTCCGCACAGCGCCGCGTAGCATTTACGTAACAAGTGCACCATGGCACACTTGTTACACCGCCACCGTGGCTTCAGAAGAACCTGCTTTTTGCAGGTTCTTTTTCCGCCAGCGGGAAGCCTGTGGTTTGGTGGCTGAGGCTTCCCGCTGGCGGAAAAACAGGCGCCGGCAGGTCGCCTTTTTTGGGCAGTCTGTACCGCATCTTAGTTAAGATGTAGAAGAGTTCAAGAAAAAGATTATTTTCTTATCAATTTAATAATCCAGTATAGTAACTAATTGACTACTGATAATTTATCATAACATAACTAGATACTATAGGCATTTTAAAGCACAAAAAGGACCATACATGCAAGTAGAGTATACAAAGGTGAAAAGCATATTCAAATTCCAGTAGTTGCTTTTGATAATATAATTCCTATGGACTAAATCAACTTGTAAATCACAACTAGACTATGCCAGTTCAATCAATGAAACTTGTTAAACTAGAGATTATAGAAGTTCCTTTAATTCAAAGGGTCTGTGCCAGCTGAGACCAATAACTGGCTTTATCCCTAAGATCTGAATTTTCTGATTTGTCCTGTAAACTTAATACTGATTTTTCCATATTCTATCAGAAATTATTGCAAAATATCAGATTACTGAAAAATATGAAATGGTTCTATAATGGAAACATATTAACACTTACATAGGCTCATACATTTGAAGTTAGTTAATTAAAAGAATTAAAACTAAACCTTGGAAGAAGTGAGGGGAACTAAATGCAAGATAACTATAATACAATATATGAATTTATAATTCATAACCATGAATGCCTGTGTCATGATGTAACTAATGAGACATATCAAAAGCAATGAAAGAATTGAAAACGTGTCACACATTTTTGAAAAGACATTGCACTGGAAGTATAAGAAGTTTTTATTAAAGTAACCCACAAGAACATTAATACTGTATAGATAATCTGCACACTTGCAGACAAATACAATCCTGGGAGCTACGGAGTTGTTCCTTGTGTAGCTTTAACCAAAGAGATAACTGTGTTGTTCTGTTTCAGCATATGAAGGCATAAAAGAATGCAATAGCACTTTTGAGACATAATGGGGAAGAAGAAATTTCTAGCATGAACTGGTCTAAGTCCATGAAAACATATGCTAGAAATTTCTTCTTCCCAATTAGTCTCAAAGGAGCTACTGAATTCCTTGATGTTTTCTCATGCAGTTTGTTTCACTTGTGCAAAGGTATAATCATAGCATCTAAAGCTAACATAAATTCCAGAGAGTCAGTGGAAATTAACTGACCCACTGCATTTTCACTAGACTACAAACACATGACAAAAAAAAATGTTTTTGAAAAAAATACAGCCAAAGACCTGTCACAAACTTTGAGAATCCTGGCAGCAAATGGTGCCAAGAACCCATGTGCTTTTGAAGATTAAACGAATACAAAATTTCACTAATGCCCAGCTATGAGGTTAAAATGACAAATTAGCATCAAAAAGAACACCCTTTTTCTCATTGTGAGGACAGGCTAGTTTCAAAGAACAGTGCTGGGCATGTGTATGGCATTTCACTGTGAATATTCTGAATCATAAACTAGCCCTCACAACAATTCCTTGAAGTAGGCAAGTTTCCCTCAATAGCTTTAACATATGGTTATAAAAAAGGCAAACCATTTTATTTTATTTTTTATAGGAATGATGCAATACAATTGCTAAGACATACAGGAAAGCAAAAAATATATATGGCATTTCAGTGCAAATAAAGGGATTGTATTTTACTGTCAATACTCTGAGTGCTATGCATGATAGTACTGAGACCAAAAGTCCACTGGATGTACATTGCAGCTAACTTCAAATTAAAATATTTTAAATATTATTAATATTTAATTCTTCATACTCTATTGCAGATGACATGCTGATTTTTCTATGAGGCATCATTTTATATGCCATTTCTTTCTTTTTCTCTGCAGTCCTCAGTGCCATTACATGTTTTACAAGAGGACTTGATCTCAGAAAGGATAGAGCAGATGTCCTCTGCCCAGCAGGCTGTCCTATGTATCAGTTCCAAGTCTATGGAAATATCATATATGCCTCCGTTTCCAGCATCTGTGGAGCAGCTATTCACAGGTAAATTTCATTATCAATAATGCAAGGGAATTAGGGTGAATTCCCATTGTAGTATATTTCAGGCAGCAGTCTTTTAGAAATGGCACCACTCAAGATGGATTTTTTATAAGAAATGTAGGCACAGGTTGTGCGTCCCTCTAATCTGCCCCTATGATCCAGATAACAGTAAAAGGGAAGATTTCTGGCACATCCAACACCAGTAGGTACATTACACACATGTTTCAGGATTCATTACTGTTGGGAATCACATTTTTTATCAAGTATAGAATTCTCTTTTAATACTGGATTCCATTAATAAAACCTGATGGAGAGTTCTCAAAGTCTAAAAAGAAATTCTAGACTGCTTTTTTTCTATCCAAGCTATATCACTTCCCATATGTAAGAGATGGGACTTTTCTAGAACTAGTAATACTGTAGTGTGAATCATCCTGCTCATCTAGTCAGTTGCCACTGAAATGATAATTTCTAACTATTGAAGAGGTGGCTTTAAGTTGTAACTTAAACATTTGGCCTTTTGTGAAGTGATATCTTATCAGTCAATACTATTTCCTTCTTACAGGGGAAAGGTTGTTGGATTTCTTGAGCAGGATTTGCTCTGGAAACTGAAGTGCTTATTCAGATTTTGGTTTCTGTAAGGAATCTGGTCTTTTCACTATTCCTCAACTTTCAGATTACCGTATGGAAAAGAGAAAATGTGAAATAAAGTAGTTTGGTATCAAAAGAGGCCTAAGGCATGGGAACATCAGTGAAAGTTGCTTAGAAGCATCATTCTGGTTTGAATACAGTTGGACCAAGTAGTGACATCTGTTCTGTTTTATGTGTGGAAATGTTGACCAACATTTTCTATGAAGGGAAAGAAAACATCTCAGTTGAAGTTTTACATAACAGGGTCTTTCTAACCAAGTAAAAATGTTACATAGAACAACACTCCATGGAATAGCCCCCAATAGTGGATGGATGCCAGTAACAAAACATTCCTGGCTTAGAGTGTCTATTGGTATTCTTAAGAGATATATCAATACAATTTGCAATAGTTCAATAGAACAAAACACGTTTGTCAGGGAAAATCTCAGATTCTTAGTTCCTTCTAGAGCAACTCTGAGCCAGAGCACAGTACCAGGATTTGTTTTCATTGATTGGGTAGTGCTTTGGCACATGTATGATTTAGCACATTAGCAATAAAAGAAAATAAATCCCCTGCCCTGAAAAGCTTACAATTATTGGGATTTTTTTTCTAATTAAAAAAAACAAATAGTCAAATTTGCTTCACAAAGGCAAGGACATAGGATCTATATACATTTTCACACACCCTCCTTCTGAAACCAGTAGTTAGATGTAATCCTAGTAATTATGAACATCTCATTGGAGTTTATCAAACAGGAGGAATTTCTCTTAAATTCGAATGAAAAGAAAGTGGGGCCAGAACGCATTCACTTAAAGTTGCTAGTTTAGCGCAATTATGTGAATGCGTATTGCATTCGAACTGGCTTCCCATTGCCCAAAAATAGCATGCCAGTGCCTGAATTTGCATGTGGCAGTCTTTCACACAATAACGTGAAACCACATGATTGCGTTCGGACTGACTTCCCATTGCCCGAATTTGCATGTAGTGGGTTATCATGCAAAAACGTTAAACCCCATGATTGCGTTCAGATTGCCATTGGATTATACTTCCAATTTCCCTTGTCTGATAAACTCCATTGTTTCAGTCAGGTTGAGCTCAGAAGGAACCTCTTATTTTGACAGGGACAGAAACCTGATGTATACAGCACTGGTGCACAAATCAAGAAGCAACTTCCTCTCCTCTTAAAGTAGAACTATGCACACTGTTAAAGTAGAACTATGCACACTGTTAAAGTAGAACTATGCACCTAGTCAGTGGTTTGCCATGAAACCACTTCTTCACTATCACCAGCTCCATAACAAGTTGTTTTCAAAGTAGAAAATGGCCCTGAATTGGATGCATCCAATATTGCAGAAGCACAGAATGTTCCCCAGATTCCCTTCCTGCAGCCCCTACCCATGCCTCTCAGATTTCTTCTGAAAGCACCATCTTTCTGGAGCAGATTTTGAGTGCATATCAGTGGCTGCAGTGGGAGAGAGGGAATATTGGCTCCCCTCTGTTCTGCTGATAGAAGCTATTACCAGCAGGTAGTTAGCAAACTACCTGCTCCTACAGGAGCAGCAAAAACTAGTAAGCTGCCATGAGTCCCATATTGAGAGAGAAGCTGGATATAAATGTAATACATAAACAACCAGCTTTTGTTCTTGACCCAGGTACATTTTTGTGTGTACAAGAAAGAACCAAAAAACAAGAGATATGCAGCTTCCCTGAATGAATTCCTGTCCCACTTCCCTTTGTATGTTCCATTCTGTGTAAGCAGCCTTCTCTCTCATGCCTCATAGTCAACTTTCAGATAATATCCACAACATGATTGTGAGAATTCTTCTGCAGGTACCATGTGAGCAGCTCACATCTCTTTAGTCACTAGCACTTCTGCTTATTAAGGGTAAGAGATCCTAAGAACAAACTTGCTTCCATTCCCACTGGAAAGGCCTTGACTATCTTTTTTCAAGTTTTCTGGTAGTTCTTTTTCTCAGAGGAAAGTTCTGTCACCAGCCATTAGTCCACGGCCACCTCATATGTTGTTTGCTGTTGTTATGTGCCCTCAAGTCATTTCTGACTTACGCCACCTGAAGACAAACCTATTACAGAGGGTTTTTTTGGCACGATTTCTTTAGAAGATTGTTTTTGCCTTCCTCTGAGGCTGAGAGAGTGTACAAGATCAATCAATGGGTTTCCATGGCTGAACAGAGATTTAAACCTTGGTTTCCCAGAGTCCTAGTCCAGCACTCAAACCACTACATGACACTGGCTCTTCTCATGTTTGCTAATGTTCAAAGTTGCAATAAAACATAGCTTTATCTTGATAGGTTTCTTGGCTAATCTGACATGTTCATATGAGTACAGAGTTCCCTTCTCCATTATTATGCTGATTTGTTGATTTACAGGATCTTTCTCTTCCTGGCTTCTATAAAAGGCAACAGAAATCCAACTACTTGACCTAACTAAAGTAGATCCATTGAATTTATGGGATTTGTTCAAGTGCTTACTTGCCATTCAATAGTTAATTCAGTAATAAGTCTACCGTAATTTTGACTAGCAACTGGAATTTGGTCCTTGGGTTCCTCATTTCTTGAAGAATATTTACACACAAAGATACATGCAGTCTTGCTGTAGAAAAAAACAACTAACAATGCAAGTTTCACCACTGATGGTATCCTTATGTGGCCTGTAAAGCCACATACGGGACAACGCTTAAGCAGAGAGGAATCCATTTCTCTCTTAGTCCAATAGAGATAAATCATTTCTAACAATACACCTCACAGCAATAAATTCCAAATATTTCAAACTTTCCAAAAAGACTCAAATACTCACTACATCATCTTACATTCTTTCCTAGGAATGTATGATGTTGGGCATATCACCAACAGATTTGTGGTTTTGTTTCTCTTTAGAGCAACTGAGTTTAATTTGTTTCTTTATATTTTTATGGGTGCAGAAATATTTTACTTAATTTCTCTCCCCTTCAAGGTGAGTTGTTGTGTATTTTATATATGAAACATTTTAGTGTTCTCATACAGTACATCAGCAGAGGAGGATGGTGATATGACCATAGATCAATGGCACAGGCCATACAGGAATATTCAGGTTCTGTTCTTACTATTTCCAGTTAAAAGGATCCTAAGCAGTGGGGCTGGATAATAATGGTCACAGTGACCAGGATATTCTGGGACATACAGTCCAACACTAATTTTTTACAAGGTTTGTTCCCAGGCAGGGTAGATAGCCCAAGGTTAGATGGCTCAGCAGTGTAAAGCAGGTTATTATTATTCAATTTCATATATATATATATATATATATATCATATAAGTTTATTCAAATGAATGTCCTTAAGGTAAAAGGCAATGCAGATAATAAAGAGGTCGAGCAGCTGGGGCAAAAGGGGCAGCCAGAGGCTTCTCCCCGCCTCTTTGAAGCCTTGGCGGCCATGTTTGAATTGCCATAGCATGGCTTTGGTCCAATCTAGGGACATGTATCATCTGAGCACCATGTATTATTGTTGTTCAGATAATCTGACTGTAATCCCGCCTCGATCCGTCGGGAGAGGCGGGACAATATAAATAAAATGTATTATTATTATTATTATTATTATTATTTTCCCAGATCAGCCCGAAGCCAGAGCTTTTGGCTCATCTGTTTCGGGCCAAAACATAACTTTATTGTCTTAGCCCATATTACTGTTTGAAACTAATACATTAGACCCTCTGGCAAGTTGTAGAAGAAGTCAAGGTTCCTATATTGTATGTGTCCTTTTTTTTCTTCCACTGCTAATAGCATCTTTAAAGAGGGGACTGCATTTGGAAATAACATAGGGGAATGGGATAATGATTCTTGGCTTGGTGCTCCAACTACAAACATGGGGGACCATTTCTTTGTGGACTGATTTGAAACCTAACCACTTCAGTTCAGTGTATGTATGCCCATAATCGATCTGAAATTCTGAAATCTAAAGTTTCAACCTTGTCATTGCCTGCCCTTCCAAGACTACATTTCTATGTAAAAATGAAATACAAACATGGCTATAAAAATCTTTGTTATTTTTGTCAACATTGGACAAAATGTGTAGGATTACTATCCCCTTAGGAGGAGATTATTCCTGCCAACCTGCAGATAGATGTGGAGGTTTGAATGCCATGTACATTTGCTATCAAAACGATAGAAAATATAGGAGTGGCCTTCTAAGTAAGAAATGAACAAATATTTAGAAAGATAGATGCAATGATTCATGTACAATTGAACTAATAAACAATTTTGGAAGGTTTTTGTTCCTCATATCAATGTTGTTGGGGCAATTTGTGTACAAATGGCACATATCATTCCCTGGCCAGAAGACTGCAAAGTTTCAGAAGGATAGATGCAAAGGCTGGTGGGGGTGATACCTGAAAATTAGTTTAAGGTTGGCTTGTGATGGTTTTAAGGAAACTATGGGTGGATCTACACTGTAGAAATAATGTGGTTTGACACCACTTTAATTGCCCTGGTTGCATCCCACAGAATCCTTGGACTTGTAGTTTTGTGAGGCACCAGCACTCTTTGACAAAGTAGGCTAAAGACCTTGTAAAACTACAGATCCCATAGGATGGAGCGACAGCACTTAAAGTGGTGTCAAACTGCATTATTTTTACAGTGTAGATGCACCCTATGGGATCATTAAAAATCACAATAAAAAAATCATAAGAGTTTGAAGGAATTCAATGGGTCATCTTGTCCAATACCCTACCATTGCTAAAAGCTCTTTGAGAGGTGGGAATCCAGGCACTTTTCAAAAATCTCCAGTGAAGGAGAATCCATCATTTTCTGAGGTAGTTTGTTCATCTGTAGAACAGCTCTTACTGCCAGGAAGTGCTTCCTAATGTTTAGTCAGAATCTCCTTCCTTGTAATTTGAATCCATTGACTCAGGTTCTGTCCCCAAATTCATTTTATCTTCATTGTGACATCCCTTCATTTATTTAAAGATGGATATCATATCACTTTTCAGTCTTCTCTTTTCCAATGTACACATACCCATCTCCCTCAACCATTCCTCATATAATTTGATTTTAAGACCTTGATGGCTTTCCTATGGACTTATTCGATCTTGTCAGTGTTCTTAAAATGTCCTGAAGACTGGATGCAGTGTTCTAGGTGAGACCTTACCAAAGCAGAACAGAGTGGTACTATTATTTCCCTTGAGCCAGACACTACAGTTCTGTTGATGCAGCCTAGAATTGCATTGGACCTCCCCCCTGCTGCATCACATTATTGACTCATGCTAACCTTGTAGTATACGGAAAAAGCCAGTTCTTATACTGTTCTTAAGCTAGGTATTGTTATTTATATTTGTGCATCTAATTTTTCCTGCTTAAGTGCACTCCCTTCCTCATAAAGTATGCCCAAGGGTTAGAGGATGGACATGTCAGTTACTCATCCTTCGCTCCATTCTCCTGGATGTTTTCCATATTAAAGAGACTACTCTTGACACCAAGATGTCTACTATTCCAAAAGCCCAAATTTTACTAAAGCTTCATCAGAGTCCAGAGTCTGTTGTGTTCAAAGGCAGATGTACCTTACATGGGGAAGTATCCAAATCAGTCTGAAGAGGCTTACATCTTTGAACACTAGCTAAATCCAGTTCACATTCCAAATCCCTGTTGCCCCTTCCAGGGCTGACCCAAAGGATTTTGTTGAATGAGGTGAGGGGCAAGTTAGTCCCCCCCATACATAAATAAAAATTCACTAGTATGGTATATGAATTTTACGTTAGTACTGGTGATGACACATACGGTGCCACTGCAGCTGAGGACTAGAGGCTACCATGGAGGAAAGAGACAGGGTATGTGGCACAGCACTCTATTCTCCAACACCTTAGCATTGCTTTGGGCAACCTGCCCCCACAGGAACTCCCAAATGAGACAGCAGCCTTATTCTGTGTAACTGTAGGGCAAGTCCTTCCCTATGACTACTGGTTTCAAAATAGATAATAATAGGCATCATGCACCCCCAAGTACTAGCGTGGCTTCTGTTTAGCCAACCGCAAGGGTGTATTTCAACAAGATGGTTCATAATGGTTCCCATTCCACCTCTAGCTAGTCATGAGGGCTAGCACTGAACAATATCTGCAATCCAAGCATGCTCTTTTTGTCATGCCCAGGTACTCTGTGTATGTGTATTAAGGATTTTTTTTCTTCCTATAGCTTTCTATACAAAACTCTTTAAATCCAAAAATCTATTTGGAAATATAGCATGAGGCTTGAGGCCAGGAAATGGCAGCAAAACCTTTGTTGCATAGATTGCTATTTCTTGCATGTATTCATATTATAATCTCTGGCTTCAGGCCAGTTGTGTTTGTACAAAAGGTGTGGGCGGGGGGGGGAATGTAGTTGGCTTTAAAAAAGCCACTGTGTCCGAAAACAGTAAGTGAACAAAAAAGAGGAGTGAGGTGGTTTTGATTAGATTCAGGTTTATGAAGGAAGAGGGGAGGTGTTGTACACATAAAATGGGGAATTGTATAATGATGTGCTCCATTGTTGACATTCTTCTAGTACACAACGAGTAGGTAGGCCATCATTGTTTTGAAAAGATTGGAAAACATTTTGCTTGAAATAATTGTCCTCTTTTGAGTTGTGTGCTTGAATTAGGCTCCAGGCGGTCTGTGTTTTGCTTTTCACCCTTATGCCACATGTGGTTTTGCCTCTGTATCGCAACGTTAGAGCAACATGCATCATGTGTTTGTGCCATTTGGATCTCAGATGGAGACCCGTCTTGTCCTTGTCGTGTTGGGATTGGAATACTGTTGCACTGTTCTTGTTAGGACTAACATCGCTCTTTTCTCTGTGGTATTTTTATTCTGTTCATCATAGTGGAACATTGGTCTCTGCAGTTAAGGCATTTTGAACAATGTTTGCTTTTTGACTATGGTTGTTCTGTCTTGTGTTGGGGGGTCATGGTTGGGTAACATCACGTTTTGTGCACATTTGTGTCCTGTGGACATGTTTTGCATCCTTTTGTGCTCCTATGGATATTGTACTGGAGCTGATCATTCCATTTCTTTGGATGACTAGGCCCATTCCAAAAAACCGGAACTTGGTTGCACTCCGTTTCATCCATGTATCGTATGCTTACATTGAACAGTATGCCTGTATATCTACAAGTCAAGCTGACAAAAGTGTAACTTAGGCACGGTTATGAGACGGGGCCTTTTGGCCGCCGTTGTTACGCATGAGGGGTGGTGTTCCTGTATGCGCCCTTTCCCCTCACACATGTAATGGGGGGTGTTGTTAAAAATGGTGGTGCCTATACATGGGCCCATTTTTGACATGATGGAGCCTAGGCATGCTGAAGCATCGTGGCGTCTTTGATCACGCCGTGCAAGTGCCTGCCATTTGCGTCCTTGCAGCGTTAACGGTTGCGAGAAAAAGAAGCCATTTTTTGCTGCGGTGGGAGCCATGTGGTTTTGTCCACTGCGGCTCCCTCTGCGCCAGCAAACAAGGGTAGTTGTGCAGACCGCCCTTTTTGGGCGGTCTGTAAAACGCCTTGTGTGATTTAGTCATTGAACCTGGTTTTCCCAGGAAAGTCTTGAGGCTATGAAGCACTGCTAAATTTTTTTGTTTTGTTTTCATTTGTTTTTTTGTTACTACTATGGTCATAAATAACTAATACTAGATCATAATTTGTTTATGTTATATACCGCTATTCCAAGCTCTAAGCTGGTGAACAGCAAGTAAGCTGATTAGAAGTACGGACTTTTCACACTACGTTAAATTATAGCACTTTTGTACTAACATTTCCATGGGTGCGCCTTCTGGAAATCCGGGGATTGTGTTTGTGAAGGTGAGTAGGGAGCTCTGCTGAGAATAGGAATTCTCAATACAGTGGTGCCTCGGGATACGAAATGATGGGTTACGAAATTTCCGGGATACGAAAAGTTGGATTTGCAAACTGTTTCGGGTTACGAAATATTTTTCGGGTTACGAAATTCATTTTGGCGCGAAATTCAAAAGCTGCAAAGTGCAGCTACAGGCTTTCCAGTGCTAACGGAAAAGTGTTTGGTGGGTTACGAAAAATTTTCGGGTCGAAAGGAATGGGGGAACGAATTAAGTTCGTAACCCGAGGCACCACTGTACTTTCCCTACAATTTTGACTTTAACATACCAGTAAAATCAATAGATCTTTAAGGTGCATAACTTAAATACACCTGCTCTTCATTTTCTAGTTTCCAGGGTAGCCATGTTAGTCTGTTGAAGACCATTGCAGACTAACACATTTATTCCAACATATCTTTTGTGATGCTAGTTACTTTATCTTATGCAACAAGTATTCCTCATGAATCCAATGAAGTTGACTTGATATATGCCCTAATAATTAGTAAGTTTTTAAGATACCACAAGACTCTTTACATGTTGAGTGTGTGAGAGTTGTCAAGAGTTTTAGTATGTGTGCCTATTATAGTTTTGGTAGAAAACGTTTTTCTCCTCTAATTTCAGGTTAGCTGTGGGCTACTCCTTGGCAAGAAGAAATATACTACATATTATTACTTTTTATTTCCTATTGAAAATTGCTTCTGACAGGAATTGGTTCAGGATTTTGGACTTTTGGACAACAACCATTCAGTAAGCCACCATAACTGGAACAGGGAGACCATAGAAAATAGAGATTCTCCCATATTTACTTTCTCTGGTGTTTTGCAAACCATGAGAATTGTGATATTTTTGATGTTATGAAACACCCAACTTCACCAACCATGAAGATTGACCCAGGAAGCTATAGCTCCTTTCAAGTTCATGGCTAGTAACTGAAAATAATAACTCAACATCTTGTGTCTATCACAGCAGGCCAGTTTGTTTCAAAGCGGGGGCAATTCTGATCAGGCATACCTGACTTCATCATTCCTCAAAATCCTCTGGTTTAATAAGAAATTTATCAGGATTGTTCCTTCCTTCTCTATAAGGCCCAGACCCAAATGGCATGCAATTAGGCAAGTGTAGGGGGTGTCAGTTTTATCTAACTAATAATGTAGGCAAGAGGGCATCAATCCCTCATTCCTTCACTAGCTTCTCATTTTTAAATGTACCCCCCCCACCCACTCCACTACTAGTGACTTGCAATGAAAAAATGCATAATATTAAAAAAAAGTGTTTGTTTTATTTTTACTGAGGTGCATGTACATTATAGAAATTGCAGTTTGGCATCATTTTCAGTGCTGGGATTTGTAGCTTTTTGTACAAGGTTTTGCTCCTCTCTGACAAAGATGCTGGTGTGTCACAAACCTACAAATCCTGGATTCTGTAAGATAGAGCCAGAACCATTAAAGTGGTATCAAACTGCATTATTTCTACAGGTCGATGTACTGGTCTGTGTAACTCAAAATTTGATCCTTTCACCACAAGAGACTATTTGCTAAAAGATGTGAAGTGCCCTTAGCTAAAAGACAAGAATAGACTTTGAATATCCGCATTTCTATTAATTGGAAGAATGGAAAATTATACTGTGGTGTCTGATGGATTGTAACTGGTTGACCAGACGAACCCAAAGGGTGCTCACAATGGCACCTTTTCATCCTGGAGGAAGTGACCAGGGTGGGGTCCCACAGAGCTCTGTCCTCGGCCCATCTGTTCAAAATCTTTATCAATGATGGAGCAAAAATTGGGGGAATACTTATCAAATTTGCAGATGCACCAAATTAGGGATAGGTCTACTCCAGAGACAGGATCAAATTCAAAATGACCTGATAGACTGAGAAAGCTGGGCCACCGCTAACAGAATGAACTTCAACGGGAGAAATGTAAGGTACTGCACTTAGGGCGAAAAAATGAAATGTACATGATGACAGATATGGATGGGGGACACCTGGCTTAAGGAGACAACATGTGAAAGGATCTAGGAGTCCAAGTAGACCACAAGTGTACATGAGTCAACGTGTGATGCAGCAGCTACAAGGCCAATGCGATTTTTGGCTGCATCAATAGAGTATAGTGTCTAGATCAGGGGAAGTTAGTGCCACTATATTCTGCTCTGGTCAGGGCCCACCTGGAATATGTGTGTCCAGTTCTGGGCGCCACAATTCAAAAAGGACATTGAGAACTCGGAGCGTGTCCAAAGGAGGGCGACTATAAATGGTGAAAGGTCTGGAAACCCTACCCTATGAGGAACGCCTTAGGGAGCTGGGTATGTTTAGCCTGGAGAAAAGAAGGTTAAGAGGTGATATGATAGCCCTGTTTTAATATTTGAAAGGATGTTCATATTGGGAGGAAGGAGCAAGCTTTTTCGCTGCTCCAGAGACTGGACCCGAAGCATGGATGCAAGCTGCAGGAAAGAGATTCCACCTAAACATTAGGAGGAATTTCCTGACAGTAAGGGCTGTTCGACAGGGTGGAACACACTTCCTAGGAGTGTATGGAGTCTCCCTCCTTGGAGGTCTTCAAATGGAGGCTGGATGGCCATCTGTCGGGATGCTTTGATCTGGATTTCTGATGGCAGGGGGTTGGATGGATGCCCTTGCGGTCTCTTCCAGCTCTATGATTCTATGATAGCACCCTCTTACTCCCTCTGCCCACAAGTTCACTATACTGTTTCTCTGTTCTCTCTATCATGATCTCAGTTATTCTACTTGTTGAATTTGACACCAGTTTAATTTTGAGTATTATTTGCCATGAAGTAGAGCATAAAGAAAAAGGGTGACAACTCCAAGTTGTTCCTGTCAGAAATAGTGCAGTGAGTAATGGGAAATGTTGGTAACATTAGCTAACTGTGAAGGGAACGGTTGGAAATGATCCGGGTATTCAAAGGTATGTTGACATGGCAGATGGCAAGAAGCCTGGAATACAAATAGTAGAATGACAAGGTGAAACAAACCATTGTGTTTATAAGGGAATTTTTATATATATATATTTTACTGTTTTATTATTTTGGGCTAGGATTGCCGTTCTCCGTAGAGTAGTAGGGAATGTATGAGACAGTCTTATTAAGTTTCCACGTATATGGAGGACTTCTCTCATGAGAGCTCCGTCTTCACTGGGATTTCTTGTTTACAGGAATCCCAAAACCCATGCAAATCTCTCAATGGCAGATCAGACATAAAAAAAATTGAGAACTTCACTTTGCGACTTGGTATCAGTCTGGATGAACAGATAGGAGAAAGAGTCATGCCATACGGCCATGTTCCCCGTATTCTTATGTAGACTTAAGTGCTGATGGGAGTAAATCTGGCACCTACTCTCAAATAGAGGATTTGGGGCATTCTGTGTCACATCAATTTTGGCCAGACTAAGGCCCAAATATGGGATGTCCTGAACAAAACAGGATACGTGGGAATCTTAGATCGTTAATGTTCCTTCCTATGATTTTCATGCCTCCCTCCTCAGAGTCCAATCCTCCTTTCGTATGATGATCTCAGCATACAAATTAAATAGATGGGTGATAGAATACAGCTTGCCTGATCCCATTCCAATTGGAAACCATTTTGTTTCTCCCTATTTCTGTCTTAATAGTAGCCTCTTGTTCCTGAGTACAAGTTACACTCAAGGCTATTAGATGTTCAAATGTTCATAATATTAAGTGAGAAAGTTAACACTAGTATGTAAAATATTCTGAAATATTCTGGACAATTACTCTTCCTGAAATTTTACAGTAAACTTTTAGAAAAGGTCAAAATTGTTTATGGGTGAGAAAAGTGTTGCCTTTAGATATTTTTTGGGCTGCACCTCCCAGTAGCTCTGGATGACACATATAATGGTGAAAGATCATGGAAACTGACATCCAGCAGCTTTGGGATGTGTGTGTGCTGTTACACACCCTGTCAGAGAGAGTTCAGACTGTAGCTTGCCTATTCTACTACAGTAAAACACTCCTCAGAAATAAACCTCATTTATACACTGACTCCAACCTAATGATTCATATAGTGCAAATTTGAACCATAGACCTCCTGATACATACCTTGGTTTTTTAACCTCTAAACTACACCTGCTGTTTTACTTTTTTTATTTTTCAAGATTACATATGCAATAAAATGTAATTAGGCCAGGCAATACTCTGATAAGAAAAATCAATGCAAAATTCTAGAGTTTTTCTGGGGCATCAAAACATCAACTTTGCTTGTTTTCTGAATAAAGATAATTGTGCTTTATAGAAATGGAATTATACATAATCCTTCACTTCCTGTGAAGTTAATGGCTTGGCTTTGTAGGCTGAATTTACCATGTACTGTTTTTCTCCCCAATCTAATATGGCCATGGTTAAATTACCATAGAGAAGGTCATGGTTAAAACGCGTGAAAGAGGTTTACAGATACATTTCAGAGACACCCCTCCCCGGGGTGTATCAGAATATGTGGCCTGAATGCAGCAACATCCTTGATTTGTATCAAATTCTAAATTACTTCTATTTTTATGGAGATGATAGTAAAGAAAATCTCATTCTATCAGTCTTACATATGAAATAAAAACTCTTGATTTATCTCCTTTCTGCTGCTTTACAATTATCCGTTCCAAATTTTTCTCTGTAATTGGAGCAGTTCCAAGGGATTTTTTTTTACCACCCAAAGGTACATCAGGTATCTTTGTTGGATTTCAGCCCTATAAAGCTGCCTAGAGCGGCTTCTTTTTAGAAGTGCCATAATGGTGCTCACATGAATTGATGCCACTGCTTCCATTTAGGTGTGCAGAGGCCTGTGTGTAATCGTCACGAACCTGTCTGAGCGGGGCACCGGCAAGATGGTGCACAGGCTCCACTAGAAGGGCTGGGCATGTATGAATACCCAGCCCTTTGGAGCCCTAAAATCAGCCCCACGACAGCGCTTTTGGCCGTCTGTATCAGGTCTAGATTATTTGGGGGGGGGTCTTCTGAAGAGGTGCTGTCACTGGATACCTAGTGGCATTACTGATATGAAGCACCTTCTACCAGGTTTTGAGTGGTTTCCTCACTGTGGTCATATCTAATAAGGTGGAGCTAGGTACTAATGCATTGATCACACCCATAATGGCTTATAGCAATGCTTTCAAGTAGTAGTGCATTTAAAAACAGGATATAAGTTGCCACTGGATCAAAATTCAGCCACCAGGATTTTGGTAGGGCCAAAGTGGTCAGCTCATATTGCATGTATTATGGCACAGGAACAAAACTGCCTTAAACTAAATCAAATTATGAGTCCATCCAGGTCAGACCTGTTGAAGCATTCACTCTCCAGCTATTCAGTCAGAATTCTTTCCTAGCTCTACCTGGAGATATCCAGGGTTGAACATAGGAACTTCTATCTGCAAAACATGCATTCTATTGCTGAGCTTCAGCCCCTCTCATAGTTGCACCAGCAATTCACCAATCTGGTTCCAAACTCAAAGTGTTGATAACAATGAAGACCATTACTCTAAGAAAAATTAGCAGGTTTTAAAACCAAAATTCTATGTTCTGCACATGTCCACATTGTATTCTGCAACTGGAAAAACAATCCAGCTAACTGCTATGAAACTTACTCCAAGTAAGTGCATACAGAATCAAAACCTAAAGCAAAAAAACTAATAAATCCAAAAAAGGTATCAGTCCTAACAATGCTTATGCAGCCAGTTGCATTGAATTTATTTCGATTTGCTTCTTAGTGTATATATGTAGGGCTGAACTTCATATATTGTCTGCTTGCCTCCCTTCCTGCATATGCATTCTTCAATGAGCCCTAGCAATTATAAACTAGCTCAAGCAAGGTCTTAAAGGTCTTTTGCAAAACATTCAGGCTTGGGTTTAGATTATCTTTTTCCACAATGTGAATAATTTTAATTTCATGCATTCAGACATACTTTTGTTTGAAAATCTTATCTTCCACAGAGGCATCATTACCAATTCAGGTGGGGCTGTAAGAGTGCAAATGTTACCTGGGCGAGAGGACTACTCAGCAATATATGCCAATGGAATCCAGTCCCAAGTGCTTTCTAGATGGTCATCATCATTCATAGTATCTAGTAAGAAAATGACAAATTATTATTATTTAATCAAATTACTTTGAAATGAATATAGAAATAACTAGATTTGTTTTATATTTCTTTTTCTCATGGGTTTATTTCCTATTTTCTTAGTAGCAACATTTGTGTTAATTGATGGCAATTTCAGACAAATTTAGTACAGAAAACAAGCATTAATCAAATGATGCTGTGTCAAAGCATGGGTTTCCCTTTTTAAGCAGTGGTGAGAAATACAGGCAGGAGAACGTGCAACTGTCAAAGCATAAGCTGTTGCTTTGTTTTTAGAAAAAAACAGATGTCAGAAGCAACACATACATATTATTTCTGCGCAGTTATGTTACAAATAGTTTGAATATTCACTTGAGAATCACCAGTATAATAAGCATTCTAGCCCATGAGAGATTTACATGAATGTATTCATAAAATTTAAGTTCCAGATCCTTATTTCAGAAGTTGGGTAGCTTAGCTACAATAATGAAATTCTGTTATCAGTGTGACCTGCAAACCCCACCAAGATCTGGTGACGTATTGTATGGAACTACAACACATCTCCCCCATTCCCTCAAAAGTCACCTTTCAAGCTTTTGTAGCCCTTCCAACATTGCTGTGTGCTATTTGGTGAAGGTGGAGTGGCAGAGATATGTTCCTATTGCTGGACACACAGTGACAGGCATCCTCTGGATCCTCACAGTGGGTTCCTTTGGAGGACCCAGAAGCCATTATTGTTGTGCATCTGCTACAAGAAAATAACTAGACACTGTTCCACCAGCAGCAGCCCATGTTGTATTGAGAGGCTGAAGGAGCTTTAAAGGTAGGTTGGGAGATTTTAGCCTACCTGGAATTTTACTAAGTAAAAGTGAGCAAATTCAGTGCATTTTATCACAGCAATATAATAAATTTTGTTTATTTTTCAATATGGTGACAGGTATCACAAGTGGAGCACTTGAAGCAGCTGCACGACCCATTTCAACAGCACGCCCATCTGCAAGTAAGAAATTTATTTCAAAATCCATTCTTTCCACACAAGAGTTCTCTAGAAATAAATTGAGTTAATGTTAATGTCTCATTGTTATACATTTTAGTTATATCTTATATACTGCGAGTCTGGAGGAGAGAGAGCTATGTAAGCAGGTGGACTCTACAGTGGTCAAAACCTGAAACAAGTGTAGGGTGCATAATTTTATTCCAAGCACTTGAAAAAGGCAGACAAGGTTGTTCTCAAATAATTTGTAAATAATTGCTGAAATATTAAGCAACACAATCATTATATTATCAATCATTCATACAGTACTGATTAATATAACAGTTAAACAGAGAGACTATAAACATAGAATCTATTTATATTCTCATTTTCTCTCACACCCTCCTCTAACTAACCCCCTTTTCCTAACTGGCAGAAGAATCTTATGGAGATGGGAGAGAAATAATCCATGGTGGAAAAATCCCCACATCTGTGCTGAGTTCATGTCAGCCAGGACAGAAAGAGAAAATGAGAAGCTTCCCTACAACATTCTTTCTCTCCTTGTTGGTTGTTGCTGTTGTTGTTTGGTTGGCCCTTTCACAGTTTGTGATGGTAGCACTATGATGCCTGCCATGGCGACATCCTATGGAATTCTGGAATTTGCAGTTTACGGAGGAGTATTTAAAATTTTCAGCCAAGGCTCTCTGGTACCTCACCAAATTACAGAGTCAGGGGTCCAGAGGATTCAGGTGCAACAATTAAAGTGGAATCGAAGTGCCATAACTATAGTATAAAAAAACCCTATTGTTTTAACATTTCCCTCCCTTTGCCTCCAATAGAGGGGAATTCATTACACCAGTTCCATCTCACTCTCTCTCTCACTCTCACACACACACACACACACACACACACACACATATATATACATACTAGGAGCATATCTGGGGAATTTGGAACTGGTGGGTGTAGATCTGTCCCAGCATACCTATCCAGAACATCTTCTTTCTGTCCTTACCCACCAGTGGAGCACAACCAGAGAAGCAGCCATGGCAGTTGGAACTTATCATAAAACCTTCATGGGAAGATTTCCCTGCAAACTAAGGAAACCCACAATGTCTTATAGTCCTGGGAAACATTTCAGGGATTGCAGATTATGCTGCAAGTGGGAGACTGGCACTTTTTCCCTAATGTGCCATGGAGACTTACTGTATTTGTTTCCACTGACCACAACTGTTTCTTTCTTTCCCATAAACTCACTGTACATTGTTAGCCAATATTCACAAACTGGTACTAGTTTTTGGACCATCACTCTGAGGTATACTGAGGTCAGGTGCATTACTGGAAGAAGGCTGGACACATCACCATTTACCACCTCATTCTTTAGCAATGGTGAAATGACTATAAAAGTTAATTAGTGTAATTACAATGTCAGCAAGTCAGATTTACAATTTTGTAATTGAAATTGCTGATAGCCAAAATAGTGTAGTGGTTTGAGTGCTAGACTAGAAAACTGGGAATCTAGTTGTCTTCAGGTGGGTTGAGCTACAATTCCCATTGCATATATTCTCTTGGCAATGCTGGCTAGAGAAGGGAGTTGTAGTCCAACACAGCTGAATGGTATCATGCTGGAGAAACGATGGAATAGAGTATTAGGTCAGAAATGTACAAAACTGTTAGTTGATATGAAGTTGAAGGCTTTCATGGCTGGCATCCATAGTTTTTTATGGGTTTTTCGGGCTATGTGGCCATGTTCTAGAAGAGTTTATTCCTGATGTTTTGCCTGTGTCTGTGGCTGGCATTCTCTGAAGATGCTAGCCACAGATGTAGGCGAAACATCAGGAATAAACTCTTCTAGGACATGGCCACATAGCCTGAAAAACCCACAAAAAACTGTTAGTTGATACCTTACAATGGGAGTTGTAGCTCAACTCTGTGACCTTGGACTAATCCCAAAACCTTTCAGCACAACATACTTCATATGGTCAGTGTGAGGCCATAGTAAGAAATGCTCCCTGTATCATGAAACACCATACGAAGAAGACAAGATGCAAATGTCATAACAAGCCAGCCCAAGACTCCTTCATATACTTTCATTTCAAGCCACATGATTATCCAGATTATTTAATTTATTACAGTATGTTTCCCAATTTTTAGGTAAAAGACCCAAGAAGACACTTGAGAAAAAGTCTGGGAACAAAGGTAGGAGACTGCAAAGCCATGCCACATGAAACAGATCTCTAATGTTAATTTGCCCTTTAATTTAACCTAATTATCTTGGGTGTTCACAGACTGTAAAGCGGATATTGCTTTTCTGATTGATGGAAGCTACAATATTGGGCAGCGTAGATTTAATTTGCAGAAGAACTTTGTTGGGAAAGTAGCGATGATGCTGGGAATTGGAACTGAAGGACCACATGTGGGAGTTGTGCAAGCCAGGTACTAGAAATATGTCCTATTTGGTACATCCCTCCTTCTTGGGTGCATTTATGAAACATTGTTTTGACAATAGGTCTGATATAATTAAGATCTTACTGTAGTGTTCATATTTATTGTTATAGATTGAATCTTGTTCAGACTGTGTAATTGTGTCATATATCTCCCTCCCTCCCTTTTTGAAATTAAGTAACAGCCAGATATATGTTAGGACTACACTGAAATGGAAAAAGAAAGAGCAACAACATAAAAAAGGGCTCCTGGACTCTATGCAATGCAATAGTATGATTGCTGATGATAGTGATAACCACCTAGAGATGATAGAGATGACCCAGAGATGATAGTGGTAACCAACTACTGTTATTAATCCCCCAAATTTGGTAACCAGCATCATATACCCAGTGAAGATGCTTGTCATATTCTTGATTGTCACATATTTTGTAATGACAAATAGTTCTAATCCCTCAGAGTTTTATTATCAGAGGGTGGTTTTTGGGAAAGACCAGCATGGAGTATGTGGTATTGGATAGAGCTTGGGAGTAAATACTTTTTGGACTATACCTGTCTCAAACTAGCCAGTGGTAGTGCAGGTTGGTGGATTTTGGTAGCCCAGAAAAATAGCTTTCCCAGTTCTGTGGTTAGGTTATAAATACATGATTGACCAGGGAACAGTAACTGATCAAGAAAGTACAGAGGCATTTGCAATCCTATTCTTTATCAGTGCATACCCTGTCTTGTTGTACTTGACCTTTCTGTGATGTTAGTCATACATATGTGAACATTTCTGTGCATCCAAAAAAAACCTTACAAAATTAAAAAAAAAAAATAACTGAACATCAGTCTGAAAATCATATTTCAGTCTATTGTGGATTTTCACTCAGATCCCTCCATCTGGTCTTGCGTGATGGCAGTGCTGTAACTTCTCTGGCATTGGACAAAAGAAAGAGAGAAGGTCTATAAATCTTTTTCTTTTCCTCTTCTAAAAGTTTAGCCATCTGTGAGATTCAGCAGTGGAAAGCCCTCCCCCCCACTTTGCCACTTTCCTCAGAAGGTTTTTTACTAAATTATGAATTCTTCTATATCTAGTACTTGTCAACAAAACAATGGTGGTTACTATGTGAATGAAATGAAAGAAAAAGCAGATCTTAAAATACATGTAAAAAACCAAAACATCTGGAAGAATTTATACTGCCTGTTACCAAGTTGATGATGAGCTACCCCATAAACATTCAGCCACCAAAGGATTATTCCAATTATATTTGTTGACTACACTTGTGCCACAAGTGTTTCATCCAAGGGTATTAGTGTCATCTGGGCTCCATAAATGAGTGATTCTTGTGAAAACTTTTGCAGAGCCAAGGAAAGCTTTTGTGTTGAAGGGCTGACAGTGGTGGAAAAACACTTAAAAGAGATTAAGGCAGGACAAAACTTAAACTGAAAATAACAGTTCTGGAATTAGTTATGTTGTGTCTCTGACAGATGGCCAATGAATAGAGTCATTCTGCTACTGATAGTACTGGAAGGAAAAACAGAGGCGGAGACCTCAACAGGTGTTTGGAAACAGTTTATTAGAGTGAGCCCAGTGTATTTTAAGTGTAAGTCATTCTTTAAGGCAAGAGATTCCATAGAAGCAATACATTCTCACAATCAAAAAGTTAAAAATACATTCAGTGGAAATAAAACATGATGCTTTCTATCATAATATATTTTATAATCACATTCATGTGAAATTTTGTAACTACTTTTACATTTGGCACTTTAAAAATAATGGTCTTCAAGTTTTACACATTTGTGTGTAAACATCCTCTTATTTCAATAAGCAGATTTCTAAAACAGTTTCTAGAAAGAACCTAAGGACTATTCTTATGGTCCCCATATTTTAGTCCCAGTGTCAGAAGGTAGCTCCCATGTCAATTTAGTCAGAGTTTTAAAGGAACTGTCCAAGGTGCTCAACTCTATTCTCAAAGCCCATCAGATAGCTCTTTTAAAGTTCTGCCTAAAATACCCCACTGACAAGGAAGCCGCCACTGGGTACCACCCATCAATATTTCCTCTATTGTGCTTGTGAGTGATACATTTCCTTGACTTTGTGGAAAGAAACTGCTGCAGAAAAATAGTAACCTGGTCATTAACAACAATTAACAACAAGCTGAATCTTCAGTTTTCTGTGGTAGTGCCAGACATCTTGGAAGTTAGCCTGTAAAGTAGTTGCTTTTTTTTTGTTGTTGTTGTTGCCTTGATGTTTCCAAAAGCAGAGGCTGGGGGCAGAATGGGCAGCTGAGATCATACTTTCAAAAAATCCTTGTATCTCAGTAATGAGGCACATTCATCCTTATTCAAACAAGGTAATAGGTTACAATTTTGGTTTACAGATTGGAGTTGCACACCCTATGTCTCAGAACTATTGCAACCAACAATATAATTCTTTATATTGTGTAACTACCCTTTAATTTAGCATAGACCCTAGTTTAGCTCTTTGAACCTCTGCTATATTGATAGCCCAGGTATCAACGCTACTTTTGCCCCTTTGGCAACACGTGTGACTCTCTCTACTAAACCTCAGCCCTGGCCTACTCCTTCTGTTCAGTATCTCCGTTCCTGCTCTCGTGCAGCCAAGTGTTTATGGAAGAAGACCATCTTTCTTCTTTTTCTCATGCTATTTCATTAGCCAAACAGAAATACTGTGTTTCGTTGATTAATGCTAATGAACGGTGTCCACAATGTCTCTTTTTGAATTTTAACTCTTTGTTAAAACCTTCTTCTCCACCTCTTCCTTCTTTGTTCTCTCCCAATGACTTTGCACACTTCTTTAACCCCAAAATTGAAACTATCCACTCCAATCTTGAAGTTCCTGATCCCTCCGTTGTACCAACATATCAAATATTTGTATCATCTACATTCTCTGCTTTTTCTTCTGTTTTGCCCGATGAATTATCTAAGTCTTCTAATTTTTCCCTTGATATGGTTCCTTCCTGCTTTCTAGTTACCATTGCTCCTGATATATTACTTTTTCTTCTTCATATTTTCTCTCTCTCTCTCTCTCTCTCTCCAAAGTATTAATCTCAGCATTATCTGTTATAACATTACTTTGTTTTTTTGTTGCTTTTTTAAAAAAATAGTGAGCATCCCAAAACTGAATTTTACCTGAAAAACTTCACTGCTGCAAAAGATGTCTTATTTGCCGTAAGAGAGATTGGTTTCAAGGGAGGCAATTCAAATATAGGTAAGTATATGAGTAATCAAAGAAAAGATAAAAATATAGATTAGTGAAGAGCAAAATCAAACATTGCATAAATGGATGTTTGTTCTTAAAAAGGGACAGCTCTCGTTTTCTGTGCCTTACAACTCCATTGCCAAATCTGCTCCAGAGATTTTATTGCAGGGGGAAAAGGGGATCATCCTTCCACTTAGCCCTCTGATTGAAACCATTGCATTGTCGGGAGGAATTGATAGAATACAGCTCTTTTCATTTTCTGTCTTTAGACTAAGGACTTCACTTTTTTATTTACCCATTTACACATAGACATGTTACTCCTGCCTTCAGAAATACCCAGCATTAAATTAAATTGATAGTTCAGCTGGTTTTCTAAAAATAGCTCCACAACAAAAATTAAGAAGCATTTTTACTTTATAAAGCTCTTTATAATAGAAATATCACTTGGCATCCTGCTGGTGACTTATGAAGATGTTAAGTCCTACTTACACCTATATCATTCACTTTTTAGGTCATTGCGAAGGTCAGAATTCTCTACCAATACTATGCAATGATCTGTTTGCTCCCTCAGATTTTTAAGCTGCTGCACCTCCCTCCCAAAATTGCCTTTTACAGGCTAGTGGAGAGCAGAGGGGCAGTGGAACAATTAAGCTTATCACACGGCATTCTGAGGAACCAGAATGGAATGGAAGGGAACAGGGGAAAATGTGTGTTATTGAACAGGAGAATGCCACTGGGAGTCCCCAGTTCATTCCCCAGACATTCCATGGCAGCTGATTTTGAAGGACGGTTCAAAATCATCCTAGCTGTGGAATGGCTGGGGAATGGATTGAGGACTCCCAGCAACATCGGCGGCATTCTCTCTTGCGATTATACACTCCCCTCCATTCCCTTCCTTTTTGTTCCCGTTCTCCAAGTGCCATGCGATAAGCCTCAATATCTGTCTATTTTCCTGTATCCGGACACAGAGCATCATCCTCTGGGAGCTCTGAAGGACTTTTGAGATGACTCTGAGGATGCCTGCTGCTATGTTTCCAAGATCATTGCTAGATGTTGTTCTGCCATGCCACCACATCCCACCCACTCTCCACTGGCCAGTTAATGGCCTTTTTTTTTTTTTTTTTTGCAACGGGGTGGTGGTGGTTTAAGAGATGAAATAGAAATGTGTTATAGTTCTTCTATGAAACTTTACATCTCCCAGTCTTGGATCTCAGCTATTGTCTACACTGCAGAAGGCCATTTGCACACAGAATCATGCTTCACGTGCTATGCCTCTGATTACTGTGACTGCTAGACCTCTGCCCCCAGTACCGAAGTTTGCGTCTGAGCCCTGAGAAAAGCTAAATACTAGAGGATTAAGCAGAAGTAGAAGCACAAACTTTGGACATAACAATACTTAAAAGCAGAGTAATCCATGTTGGCCCCAAAACTGCTTCGGAAAGCCATATTGGGATAATAACTTTTTAAGGCTAGCAAATGGCCATGATCCTGTTGGTCTACTGGATAGAATATAAATTTCTCCAATGTATCTATGCTGGTGCTTGAAGGGTGGGTGGAATGACAGCTGCTCCTTCCTCTCCAGATGTGCCAAAGAAACCAGGTGCTGCTTCTCCCACTGGCCACTTATTGGATATCTCCTTGTATCAACACTTTTCAAAGTACATATGCTGGAATTAATATGATTCCAACTAATATGTATAGCCTTGACAGGGTTCATCTACACTGTAGAAATAATGCACTTTGACACCACTTTAAGTGCTTTAGCTCTATCCCGTGAAGTACTGGGATCTGTAGTTTTACAAGGTCTTTAGCCTTCTCTGCCTAAGACTGCTGGTGCCTCGCAAAACTGTAAATTACAGGGTGACACCATGGCAGTTTAAGTGGTGTCATACTGCATTATTTCTACAGCATATGTGCACCTCAAGATGTAAAGAATTATCTTCAAGCAAGATGTTAGAAAAAGCAAGAAGGGGGGAAGCCATGAGTTTAAATTTACAGAATACGGGGAACACATTTTTCTGCCTTTCCTTCTGTCATTACACCAACTGACTACTTCAGTTGAAACCTCTTACCATTCCATCACTAGACCAAATATTATTTGAATATCTGCAAACCTTTCCTCTTCTGTTACATTTCAAGGTATCACAGACAGCATGAGTTTAAGAATGTTTCTTTTAAAAACATTTTCCACTTCCTCTCTGCTCTTCTCTGTAGGTTTTTTTCCTGATTAAGAGATTAAAATCATAGTATCTACCTCTGGCTTCACCTTCCTCACATAAAATTGACATGTCTGAAGAAGAAGGGATTCATGTTCGTGTGGAGATGTCCTGTGTGAGCAAGAACTCTACAGAATTAGGGATTGTGCTGGCACTGAAAGCCTCCAAACAAACAAGAATCTCTCCTTTTCAGATGCATTGCTTTTGACCTGAGGAAAGTGATGACTTGGAGGTGGGGGGGATTAGGTCCTTTCCAACTTACATGTTGAAGAAAGTGAGGTGACTAAGGTCTGAATATGGCTCTAGAGAACTTGAAAACTTGACTTTGAATACATTTTCTACCCTTTGGGTTGGGTAATAAATGTATTATTCTAATACAAAGTTTGGACCTATATTTAGGACAGCTTTATCCCTATATCCCTGTTTGAAATAAATTAGACAAATCTGGACCAAGTTTCTGGATTGTACTGGCAAGGCATAAATCTCCACCAGATGTAATAAAGTACCTGCTCCTCTCTCTTGCCGTTTACTTACCCTTGTGGTGCTTTACCCCAGGACTACTTGGTAACAGGGGAATGGCTGGCTATGCTTCAGCAACTGACCTCAGGAAAATTATATCTTCCTGGAGTCCTGACCCTTAGGGAATTAGGAAGGATGTTTTGTTGTCTTGCAGGTTGCTGCTGAAGCACATCCAGCTACTGCCTGACTATCATAAGTTGTCCCTTGCTGCTGAATGGTCGTCCCAAGAGTTCTCAAGCACCAGGAGAGAGGATCAACACAAATGTTGGAGCTGAATTCTACTATCCATACTGGCCATAACAATATTGTACATAGGCAGGTGTAACTTACACTTGCATATGTCACCATCAGGATTCTGGCCCTGTGTAGCAGCTGTGAAAGCTCTGATTAATGCACTGCCATTCATTCTGCTGAATCATTCATTTTCCCATTAACTATTCTTAAGGTCCTAGTCTGTGAAGTCTCAGAGCAAGCTGTGTTTTTAACAATGAATGCTGATTAACAAAAATATTTTAAATTTTTCTTCCACATCAGGAAAAGCCTTGAAACAAACAGCCCAAAAATTCTTTTCTCCTGAAAACGGGGTACGGAAAGGCATTCCTAAAATCATCGTAGTTTTCATAGATGGCTGGCCATCAGATGATCTGGAAGAAGCTGGTATAGTGGCCCGAGAATTTGGCATTAATGTATTCATTGTTTCAATTGCAAAACCTACACCTGAAGAACTTGGAATGGTTCAAGATGTTGGCTTTATTGAAAAGGTAATTTCTGAAAATTCCCAGTTTAATATGCAGATGGTTTTGCAGTTAGAATAAGGTTCACAGTTGAAAGTTCAGAAACCTCTGAAATTCCATCCATCCATCAACCTTTATTAGGCATCTCAATAGACAATACACAACAAACAATACAAAACAAAATTAAACTACTTTAAAAAAATTTCATCCTTAAAATCATCTAACACTAAACTCTAACAATTATTTAGTTTGTGCCAGATTTTTGTTGCCTCCATTAGAAAATTGGCCATCAATCGTGTAATCTGTACATTACAATCCTCCAATAGATGTACTAGAGTTATATCCGTTAAGCAGTAATTCATTTCCATTAGTTTCTTTAACAATTTCGCTCTCGGTTTTTGATATAGCGGGCAAAGAAATATAATATGTTGGAGAGTATCTGGGGATAGTTCACATATACATATTCGATTTGCAAAAGGAATCCTCAAATATCTACCCCTGGTGACACAGGAAGGGTGAATATTCAACCTTGCGAAGAGGAAAGCTTTCCTCGAAGCCTGAAGGGACAATGATTGAAAGTACTTTGGCATCTCACCACAATAGGGGGGAACGCCAAATACAGAAGGGGAACACACTCTGGGAGGAGTGGAATAGGTCATCTTGTAGTCCCAACTCAATAAACAATCCTTAATTGTCTTGAAACACTCCTCCTCAGTTAGAAGGAGTAGAGAATCCAGACTTAGGCCCTTTAATTTTAATTTATCTTCATAGATTTTTGACCAGTTAGTATAATAATTATCAGATAAAAGAAACCAAATCTATTTGGTCTATAATGGATTTTAAGCCAAGATTTGTACGCCATCAACCAAGCTGTGGTCTCGAGTGTATCCAGACCAAGCTCAGCATATAATGTTAGGTGATGAACACATGGTGGGATAGATAACAATTTCCTGCAGAATTGTGTTTGTAAACTTTCAACCTCCTTGTTAAAAGCTGTTACCCAAACAGATATACTGTACTATATAGTATTTGAGGTCTTATTTTGGTTTTATAAATTTTCATAGCTGCAAGGAAATCTTGGTTTCCCTTCTTATAACAAAAGGATTGTAGAGTCGCCAGAGATCTTTTTCCAGATTGAACAACCTTTTCTCTCTGCTTTACCCAAAGACCATTATAATGGAAAAGAACGCCCAAATATGTGTACATTTTTACCTGCTCTATAATTTGATTATTCACCTTCCATTTCCTTGGAGTGAATCCTTTTGAAAATACCAAAACCTTTGATTTAGTAACATTTATCTGTAGGTGGAACTTAACACAATACTGAAATTCTTGTTACTGCCAAGCTGACATTATTAAATACTGTTAAAGATTTTAAGAACTGACGGCTTAGCAAAAGGTCACAAGATGGTGATGGCAGTCAACAGAAGTTGTCACTAGTGAGTGAATCTCCACTAAGTACTTGTTATAATATTTGATACAGCAATCACAATAGCCATAGATAAGCTGCCCAAGGAAGGGAAAATATTTTTCCAAGTACTGAATATTGTGCTTTTGAGTGTTCAGATACAAAGGAGGACTACTGTGCATCACAAATGACCGCCTATGGTACCATTCCCATGGTAGCTTTCACAGAAAGGTTAAGTTAAAATAATTTCATTCAATAATGGTGCCAAAAATTTTCTGTTTTGTTTTTAAAAACAGGCTGTTTGTCGAAATAATGGCTTCTTTTCCTACAACATACCAACTTGGTTTGGTACTACAAAATATGTGAAACCACTGGTTCAAAAACTTTGTGCTCATGAACAAATGCTATGCAGCAAGACTTGCTACAACTCGGTTAACATAGCCTTCCTGATAGATGGTTCTAGCAGTGTTGGAGACAGCAACTTTCGTCTTATGGTTGAATTCATCAGTAATGTTGCTAAATCATTTGAGATCACAGACATTGGAGCTAAAATTGCAGCTATTCAATTTACTTATGATCAGCGCACTGAGTTCAGTTTTACAGACTACAGCACAAAAGAAAGAGTTCTTGCTGCTCTTCGTGGAATCCGTTACATGAGTGGTGGTACTGCTACTGGAGAGGCCATTACTTATACAACCAGAAATGTGTTTGGACCTGTGAGAGATGGAGCCAACAAAAATTTCCTGGTGATTTTGACTGATGGCCAGTCTTATGATGATGTCAGGGGGCCTGCTGCTGCTGCTCATAAAGCAGGTATATAAGAGACACAGTTTCTGTCTATAGAAAGAAAGAAATGTTGTTCATTTTTTTTACCAGGAGTCAGAAATATACGGACTACTGCTCACATGCAGCCTTTGGGTTCCTGGAGCCTCATCAGCCTTCACATTTTGGGGGCTGAGAAATACTCAGGGGTGTAATCCATTGTAAAAATCTGCTTTGGGGCCACCACTTCACTCCAGAATAGCAAGAAAAGACCTAAATGCTCCTAGAAAGCTACTGAGAGTAAAAATAAACTAGAGCCTGTCCAAAGGAGGGCGACAAAAATGGTGAAGGGTCTGGAAACCATGTCCTTTGAGGAACAACTTAGGGAGCTGGGGATGTTTAGCCTAGAGAAGAGAAGGTTAAGAGGAATATTTGAAAGGATGTCATATTGAGAAGAGAGCAAGCTTGTTTTCTGCTGCTCCGGAGACTAGGACCCGGAACAATGGATGCAAGCTCCAGGAAAAGAGATTCCACCTCAACATTAGGAGGAACTTCCTGACAGTAAGGGCTGTCCAACACGGAACACACTCCCCCGGAGTGTAGTGGAGTCTCCTTCATTAAAGGTCTTTAAACAGAGGCTGGATGGCCATCTGTCGGGGATGCTTTGATTGAGAGTTCCTGCATGGCAGGGGGTTGGACTGGATGGCCCTTGTGGCTCTTCCAACTCTATTATTCTATGATTCTATCATTCTACAATCTTCCCAAATGTTGGGATAGTAAAGTATTCAAACATCTGGGGGAGCCAAAAATGCCCACCCGATTTACTCCCTCCCTTTCTATCCCAAATAATCCCAGAGAGCTACTGTGAAGAAACAGTAAAACAGGGATGGTCAGCTGGGGTCTTCCAGAAGCTGTTTTGGCCTATAGTTCCTATGAGCTCTAGTGGGATGGTGAAGGATTATGGAAACTGCAGTACAAAAAAATTTGGAGGGTCGCTGTTGATCATTTCTTCTATAACATCTGCAAATTCTGTGTGATGTAAACAGATATGAATGGAAGAAGAAATTTCATAGTTGTTCCTTGCCATATTTATCAGCTATTAGAACACATTATTTTGAAATACTGATTCTGTGCTTTACAAAGATTTTCACTATATTTTAGGCCAACTTGCCTATACATTTAGGAAATAATAATAATAATAATAATAATAATAATAATAATTATTATTATTATTATTATTACCATCATTATCATCATCATTTTTAATTTAAAATTCAACTATTTTACAGAATCTACTGTAAGTGGAAGTAGTAGTAACATAATCTCATAAATAAGCAGCAGTCTAATAACTACTGATGCACTATGTAGAACAAATTGTGGATATAGACCTTCAAATTTATATAATTAACCATGGTACTTCAGGGAGGGTAATGACAGTACATAATATTACTTTTAAAAAGTAACTGGTACCATTTTTATTGTAATTAATAAGTGTTTATTTGTTCTTAAAATGTTGCTTTTGGAGTCAGTTGTTGGTGGCAAGTTGGCAATTCTTGTATTTTCAAAGTGGCTTTATATTAAAAAATGGAAAGGTAACTAACACAGTAGCAATAAGTTAATGAATAATAGCAATAGGTTACCTCTTTTTTTAAAAAAAAATCTTATTTTAATAATGACAGTAATTTAGAAAGTCTTCTACCTGAATTTTAACAGTGTACCTTCTTGACAAATGTGTTGTAGGTATCACCGTCTTCTCTATTGGAATTGCTTGGGCTCCACTGGATGATTTAAAAGACATGGCATCTGAACCTAGGGAGACACACACCTTCTTCACAAGAGAATTTACAGGACTGGAGCAGATTGCCCCTGATGTTGTTCGAGCCATTTGCAGAGACTTCATGGACTCCAAACAGTGAATGAAACAGGTTGCAGTAGATGACTCTAAATATGTCCAGGAAAGCCAAAGAGGTGTCTCTAGAGCAGTACTTCTCAAATAGTGGGGCGGGCCCCCCCGGGGGGGGGGCATGAGGCTCCGTAAAGGGGGGCTCGTTTGACCTCGGCAAACATTTTTATAGACAAATGATACTATTTACAGTCACGCAGGGGGCGCGAAATGTTTTCTTCTTCCTAGGGGGGGCATGACAGAAAATAATTGAGAAGCACTGCTCTAGAGTATGAGACATCCTGTTATTTTAGCACAAAGTTGGAAGTGTCTGAGGTTGCTTTAAAAGGACTGCTCTTCTATTTTATTTAGGCAAAGCTTCTGTTGAAGTCAGCAAAAGTTTTTGCATGAATAAATAATTAAAAATGTATTGGCCCCAAATTACCAAGATCTACATATATTTAATATTCCTCAGTTAAAGTGATTCAGATCCAATTGTTAAGATTATTCAATACTGTATGTATTTTATGTATATAGAGAAAATATAGAGCTGCTCTTGACATTAAATGCTGTTCCGAGTCTCATCACACATTAAGATGAAAAATGATATCAAATAGTTTTGCCAAGTGGAAAAGTGCCATAGAATGCTGTCATCTGTGTTGAAAAGAGTATTTGGGTATGTGTATGGTTAACAGATATGATCAACATTACATTGCATATAGTGTAGCAAAGTTATTGTTCACAGCCTGACAGTCAGGTAACCTATGGTTCTTAGTTTCAAAAATGCTTTTCAAATATTTTAGTTAAAAGTGCGCAGAAAGGCTGTTCAGCAACTATGCTATGCCTATTTTATGCCAAGAGCTCATTGATCTGGTTACAACAGAATTTTAGGGATGTTGGTCCATAGTCATGTTGGAACTGACTCATACTGTTTAAATAATTTTAGAGGATTTTTAAAAACAACAACCCTGAATTTTAACTTCCTTATTGCGTACACTGGACTGAATCCAATAGTTAGCCTCAACTAATGTGGGTCCAACTAATGTGGGTCCATTCAATGAATGAGACTTGTTAAGTCAATTCTTGTAGTACATTGACTCAGGGAGTCTATCCTAGCTGGAACTAACAATTGGGTTTAGTCCAATGATGCCTTCAAACTTTTGAAAATATTAGAGGAAAATATTTGGGAGGGGGTTCTGTCATTTGACATTGCACTTGTTCAACTGACTTTAATAGGACAGGGACAAGTCAAGTCCATGGCGACAAAATTAAATGACCTATTAACTGGGCTATAAAACAAAGTTAACACCAAAATCAGTTACAAAACTGGACACACACACCCAATTTACATTGGTTGTAAAATTCCAAACAGTTATGAAAGGTACAAAAGGGATTAAGACTATTTTGCCTTTTAATAGTGTTTTTGATAGTAATTTATTATTGTTGATATATTAATCTAAATATGCATGGCAAAAATGCCTGATATTTTACTTTGGTGTATTTACTCTGCTAATTTTCCAGATTTTTATTTATCATGTTTCAATGAAGTATTCTAAGAAAACTTTATTCAGAATTTAGTTTCCTTGATACGGAAAATACACATTTATTAACAACTCTTTTTATATTATGAGTGTTTTTAAAAGGGACTCCATAACTGTGTCACTCCATAAAGCAATAATAAAGAGGCAACAATATCATTAATTGCTAAGTCCTCAGAACAAGCAAAGAAAAATGATTCTATAGTTCTTTGCATGCTTTATAAAATGTCTCATGTTACCCAAACTAGTAACTGTAATTCTACCATGTAATAATATCTGCAGTTTATAATTTGTACAATTAATTGTAAAATTAATAAATGTATTAGCTATTTCATTCATATATTCAGAAGTTGTTCTAGTCATGAATCTAATTATTCTAAAGATTTCTTTGATGCACAGTCCAATTACTATGGATCAGTTGAAATTAACCAATTTTTTTCTGCTGAGAGCACTGCTTCCCTTTCTCTGTTAGGGCACTAAGTACAGTATACCCTTCAAAATATGCTCAAAAAGGTTGAGGATTCTCCTTGCTTTAAGGTGAAATATATAACCATGGAGAGAGGCGCTGTAGAGGCCACAGAAACTTGGCCTCTTGTTTACATACTAAGGACTCTTCTGCACAAGCCTCGTTCTCATAGCCGAACATACCACTTTCAAGTCGCATGACCGGGGCTGCTACTTTTTCTGACCTCTCCCTTAACGCCACCTCCCTTATGCCCTACCCAGCATGCCTTTGGGAGGGGGTTGGGGGGTGTCACTTTTTTCATGCAATTCTGGAGTTCTGTTGCCACGATTGAAGTCTTAAAGAAAAATAGAAAGAGAATAGAAAAAAATTAAAGGTAAACAAGGGTGGTTCGGAGTAGTGGGGGGGGGGGGACAGGGAGAAATGCAGACACTGACACCATATGATGGCAATTGTGCAACTATCCTGGGAATGACATTTCACACTTGGAGACCTGCATAGTTTCCATGTCATTAACAGGTTTCCACTATCAGTTAAAAGGGACAGGTTGAGAACAATAATAACAATAATAATAGGTTTTATTTATATACCACCCAATGGCTGGGAATCCGAGCAGTTTACAACAGAGGGGACAATAGACGGTTCCCTGCCCTCAGGCTTACAATCTAAAAGACACGACACAAAAGGAGAAGGGAATGGTGAGGGCGGGAGGGGATCAGGTCCAGCATTCTTCTCTCCCTCTGAGGCCTGGACCAAGGCAGATGGACCGGAGGGAGGGCTCTTCTTCTTCAGGCTAGCCCTGATGGAACTGGGCCAGCCTATTCTCTCCCTCACATGCCAAAAGATGACAGTTATGGAGGGAGGAGCCTCTTTCTTCAGGCTAGCTCCTCATGACACTGAGCCAGCCTGTTCTCTCCCTCACCGGCTGAAAGATGACAGTTATGGAGGGAGGGCGCTCTATCTTCAGGCTAGCCCCTGATGACGCTGGGCCAGCCTGTTCTCTCCCTCACAGGCCGAAAGAGAACAAGACAGCTACAGGTTGAAAGCATTGTTATGTGATGAGTATCGCCAAAGCCGCTTTATTTTCTGTGTAATCTATGTTTAAAAACCACACATAGTGATATCCTAAGCCAAAAAAACTTATTCCATAATAAATGCCAGTGATACTTTAGGCGCCTTGGTTGGGCTTATCAGGTTTTTTTAAAATGTTCACTGAAGGAGATGGTGCCCAGCTCAACCACATAACATGAAGGATCATGTTGCTTCTGAGTTTTTCATTAGCACACATGTGCATTCGGACTGTTGTTTTCGAAATGTCAAACATTATCTGACAAAACGTCTCAAAGAAAATAAACTGATTTGTAGAAAGAGGTTTAACATAAGGCAAAATGCATATTGTTACTTCTCAGCTACACTGCCTTGGTAAACACATTTATATTTTATAGCAAAGGGCTATTCTGGAAGAATATGCTGGTTACCAGGTTTTCTCTTGCTTTCCCCACTTAACATTTGTTTTATCTGGAAGAAAAAGTAGGAATAGGACAGGGCAACAAAAATCAGAATTGCATGTATACTCCAACTGAGAAATGCAAATGCTGGCACTAGATGCAGAATTGATATTTCTGATTGAAACTGAACTGCATTTCTCAAGGTGTTTTTTTAAATAAAAATTTTGAGATGTCATGCCTCTGAACATATATTTGAAAGTATGGAGGCCATTGACTATGAATCTCAGAAGCCATAGGTTGTTGAACATGAATAGTTAGTAGTTCTCTGTGACTCATCACCCTCCTTTACATTTTTGTTGTTACATGCCATCAAGTTGACTCTGATTTATGGTAACCCTTGCTGTTGTATGCCTTCAAGTAATTTCCAATTTATAGCAACCCTAAGGTTAATCTATCGTGGGGATTTCTTGGCAAGATTTGTTCAGAGGCAGTCAACCAGTGGGTTTCCATTGCTAAGCGGGGATTCAAATCCTGTTCTCCAAAGCTCAAACTAGTACACCACAATAGCTCCTCCCTTATATTTAGCAACACTGAAGCGGTACAAAGAGAAATTGTTTTAAATCTGGAGTAGCTCAAAAGTTTCAGTTTTTGTTAGCACAAATTATAGGCTGTATGATCAAATATCTTCATTTTGTCCAGAGCTTGGAGAAGTTACTTTGAGGAGTTACTTTTTTTGGTAATGCTGTTTTAGGAATTTTGGAAATAGTCCAATGTTTGCAAACTAGAGATCAACCATCTCGCTGCATTCTATAGAGAAAATAAATCTTAAGGCCCTATGAGGAATCTCCCCTTGCACATATATTGGTACTAAAGCACTCTGTTCTTAGCTTCAGTTTGTGAAACCATTAATATGTAGCTACAAATAAAACAAACTCATGCTTACAAATTAAGAAGACATTTGGTAAGGAAATGTGCAATAAACAGTCTGCTTAAATTATAAAAATTAGCCAAATATTTCTCTTTTATGCAGCAAGGGAGAAAAAATTTGGGAAGGTCACATCCTTTCAAGAGGGTAAAAAAGCTCCTAGTATCCATTTAAGCCTGAACAGTTTTGCATTGTACAAATATCTGGGGACAGGTCAGGGCTCTTAAGCAATATAGAATACATGATTTCATAAATTAAATGTTTTCATGAGATTGCTGCCTTGATATGGCGGAAATACATATGTATACAGCTGGATGGAGCACAAAGAAGCCCCCATTCACATATTCAAGATGGGTCATCAAGGAGATCCTGAAGCCTTTTTTTCATACCTTTGGACAGGTAGCTACAGCAGCTGGATGGCCTGAAGCCCACTGGGCCTTGATCTTGACACCCTGTTTCATTGGCCCAGCCCAAACTGCAGCAATATTATAAAAGGAAAGCTGCTATTCTGGGAATAGTAGGTACAACTGAAGAATCCACCATCCATCACCTTTGAGCAGTGACATATGGGGCTAGAATACATCCTCAAAGTTTCAGGCAGCAAGTCAGGGGACATAGGTATCAGTGATTAAAGCTAATGGTATGGACAGCTAAGCAGATAGTGGAATTAGTCATACTGGAACAAAACATTACAGTATTACCTCCTGCTACCCCACAACTGGATCATAAGCCAGAAGCCAAACACACTAAAAGCTGTAGTGAATGTGATGAAACATCAGTAGCAGAAGAACCACCTGAATCTTCTTCTGGCCAGGTGAGAGCCTGGGGACAAAACTCCCAGTGTTGAGTTGTACTGCCCCTGTCTAGCCCCCAATTGACCTTAATATCAAACCTCCATATTGAAAGGCAAGCCTGTCATATAGCTTCAAGATGCTTCCCAGGCAAGACAGTAGGCTCTCACAGAGATCTGGAGGATTTAGCCAGGGAGCATTGCAAGCACGTAGACACAGAGATGCATTCTTTGAAGTGTAAATCAATTGGGAGGTCAGTGATGGGAAAGAGGTATCTGGAAATTTACCAAATCACTTAATGAGAATGCATGATAAGCAAAACAGAAAAAAAGAGAAAAGCAACTCACCAGCTACCTTGGCACGTACCTTAATTGAGGAGGTATTTATAAGACTCACATTACAGTAGAAAGCTACAATTGATTTAACATAAAAGAAAAAAAAAGTAAAATAAGAAACCACTTATTATTATTATTATTATTAACCTTTATTTATGAAGCGCTGTAAATTTACACAGCTCTGTACATACAATCTTTTTAGTTAGACGATTCCCTGCCCTCGGATGAGCCTTATATCTAAATACCTCCTCAATAAAGGTGGATCAATAAGTACAGTAAGTTCAGTAGAAAATAGTGTTATGAGCAATCTTTTTGCCCTGTACAGTGGAGCAGTTGAGAAAACCATAAGACTGATTAAATCATGTCATTGCCTTCCAGGGACTCAGGACCATTCCTGAGATGTCAAGTTATCCCATTGGGATCTATTTTGAAAGTTTTCAACCATGAGCTGTATTGAGACTATTATAGTGTGCATGTCCATGAGATCCTGTTTATTTTGGAGGCTTGCATCAAGAGCTTCATGTGCTGTGGTAGCAACTGCATTTAGTTTAGATGGTACTGCAGTTTCAGCTCTAGTGGTGCTTAGCCAGTGAAGTATTTAAATCTTCTTGAAATTTTGCCCACCTTTGCTGTAGCACCGTTTCACAGCAGTTTTCAGTTAGGGCTACCCACTTCTGTTCTGTTTCCTTTAGAGGCTTTGTAGAGGTGAGAGCTATTTTGAGGCTCACAGCTTCCTGTGTGAGTGCTGGAAATCATGGTCAATATGGCATCTAAAAATCTTTTCAGGCTTTTTTTTTGGGGGGGGGGCAATATGGATCCCTTTTTATGCCCGAAAGCCATTGTTGCTGTTTTATTGGAATTATGTCACCAGTGTAACAGTTTTAATATACTTTGGGTGCGTGGAGAAAGGCAGAGCTATACAGGGTTAGTTGGCTGTATCACTTGATGACCTGTTAGGGGTGCAACCCACACTGTGGCATGCTGAAAAGTTTAGCCACTGAAATGAGAGTCACTTCAGGAGGCATTTTCCAACAAGCTTTTAAATGGACTTTAGAAGTTTCAAAATGTTTTTGTTTACTTCCACAAGGCTTACCTGACTTGATTGTTTCATTTTACGTGTGCATGTCAGTTTGCTGAAACTTGTTAAGCTACTTTTTCTTTTTTAATTCTTCCTTCTTGTACCAAAGTCTTTCTCAACTACTTTTTAAACTAAGGTATACCTGTACTATTTTGATCATTCCCCAAACTATTACAGGTCATCTCTTCCTGCCATCAAGACAAATTCATCTACTGCTTAAAAGCCATTTCTTACTTTAAACTCTCTATAACAGAGGAAATTATTGTTGACTGTATGATCTGGTGTACAGCAATATAGGCATCAATACTGCACAAAGGAACACTTTACCCGTATCTTCTGCAGCTGGTCCCTTCGCCCTTTACTGAAGTCTAAAGTACTGTAGAGCCTGAAAAACCCACAAAAAAATATGGATGCCGGCCATGAAAGCCTTCAACTTCACATCTCAACTTCAGCCCTTAAGAGGTGGGTATTACCAATTCTATTTATACCCTTTTCAAAAAGTTGAGGGGGTGGAGGGATGGACACTTAATCTCTCCAAGAATTTTTGCTCAAAATGGCAGTGTCCTCCATAGCAATAACAACGGCAAGTACATTTCTATACCGCTTATCTAGCACTCCCTAAGCAGTTTACAATGTGTATGCTAATTGCCCCAACAAGCTCATTTCAGTGACCTATGGATGGCTGCAAGGGTGAGTGGACCCAGGAGCCCTGCAGGATCAAACTCACAACCTTGTGGCTGTGATTGACTATAGTACTGATATTTAACCACTGCACTACCGGGGCTCGCTATCTTTGCCATGACCAATTTAAGGAAACTAGAAGGTCACATCTAGTTTGAAAAAAGAACCCATGATCCTAAAAACAAGTCTGAAGTGAGGGGAAAATCACTGCAGACAAAACAGCTGGCTATTTTGTGGCAATAATTTTCTTGGGGGAGTTCAAGACGGCCTTGCACTTTATCTACCAGTTTTAGATACTTCCATTACACAATATTGCATAGGAAATACATTACTTTTAAGCATTTTATTTTTAAAGCTAGCACCAGAGTTGACTCCTCTTTTCCATCAGTTTCCATTCCACTAGTGGACAGAAAGCATTACAATCAAAAGAATAAAATACATAGTTAAAGAAATGGGCACATTTTTTCCTTATTCTAGCATTATTTGGCAGGAGACAAGAATGAAATTATTTTACTACACAAACCTTAAACCGAGTTTTATGCAATGGTTCCTTTGCGATTTGTGGAAGAATCTTTGACATAGCAGATCCCTCCACTAACAGGCGATGAGGGCATTTTCATGATTCCCTTCTTTCTCCACACCTTCCAGATTGCTCTGGTATATCTCCAAGCAGCAGACATGGTGGTGAGCTGGACAGATATGGTGGGAACTGGGAAAATCAATTCCTGTCTTTAATAAGATCTTCTGATGGATCAAAAGTCTTTTACCAATGGAATGGCACATTTAGATTCAATCTAATAGGTTTTACACATTTATTCAGGTACCTTCAGTAGAAGGGATACAATGGTTCAGAAACTAGAAATAAATAAGATCTTTTAAAAAACATACATGTATGCCTCTTTATCCACTTTAATACAATTTAAAAGAAAAACAAAGTTTATGTTTGGCAATATTTATTAAAGAGTCACATTTCATTAAGCATTAGATCGCAGCAGTCTGAAAAAGCTGCCAAAAACAAAGTTTGACTTAAGAAAAGGCTATTATGAAATTACTTCCAATAAAATTTAAAAACAAACAAACCACTCTGCCTTTTAGTTACTGAATGCTTTTAAACAGGGACAAACTCAAGAATCAGTAGAAGCTTTTAAAAAATCTTACGCAGATACACCTCTTAAAAGCCTCACTTTGATCTCAGTAGTCAACTGTGGCATATTCCCTTTTATTTACAATATAAATTTAATGCATCCCACTGCAAACAATGATGCTGCTTTTAAAAAACAAAGTTATATGCAATATATGGTTACATTATTCTGTCAAGGATACATTACTACCTTGTTGTTTTCTTCCTGTTTGTTCTGAGATACATTCTCTTTGCTAATCTAGATTTAAAACATGGAAACAGTTGCCACCCTTTATAAGAACGTCTTCCAAGATCCAGTAATGTGCTCAGTCAGTCACTGTGCTATTGTTTCAAGAAAAATCCATTCTTACTTTGTACTGTGCTGATTATCTCCAGAAATAATGGGGGCATTTGTAGGATTATTCATGGAATAAAAATTCCAGAACATGAAGTATATGATATGCGTGGATTCCATAAACTCTGTGCCAAAACTAGTCAGAAGCCAGCATTTTTTAATCATTAATTAGCAAACCTTATACTTAAAAGTATAACTTACTTAATCCAGCTTTCAGTGCAAAAGGTATACTAAATGATAATGAGTTCCATTTTCTTAAGGCTAAACAATCAAATACCATTTAGGCTGCTATCCTATAAAAACTTACCTGCAAGTGAATTTCATCAAAAACAATCAGGCTTGATTCTAATTTGAAAGCACTGGATAATTATTTATTTGGAAAAAAAACTGGCTTGCCACAGTGTTTCCTGTTTCAAAAATACTTATCATCAATAAAAGGGGAGTAATGTAGTGTTTTCTTGAAACAAGTTCTTATAATAGAGTGGTCCTGTCAGAAATTTTTGATATTACAAGCAACAGTTTATTTCAAATGTATAAAACTGTTTTGCTGAATTAAACCTTCATTTCCTAATGGAGTTGTCTGAGAATGAAATGACACTTTTAAAACTTTGCAACACAAAATATAACCAACAGTAACATACAGGTACACCATTTAGTATTTATTATATGCATTTTATATACATTTTTTTAAAGAACTGTACTTTTGCTATGTTGTACAATCTTAAAAATTTGCTGATTCATAGTTTGTAAAACAGAAAACTTACAAAACTCATCAAAACTCGCAAACTGATCAGAAAGTTTTGTGGAAGACTAGAAAAAATACTTTTATTGTCTTAATCATGCAGTTACATAAACGAAACCTTTTAGTTACACCATAAACTGAAGCACATCTGAAAAAAAAACAAATCAAAGCAGGGAATAACTATTCCAAACACAGCCAATTTCTGACTCTTGATTCAACTACTTTCTCATTCTATTTGAACCGCAAATAAAAAACATTTTCACTCCTTAAGTTCTGAAATGACTTTCTGGAATCAACTTAACTCCAGACATGTAACTGGAAAAAAGTCTGTCTGTAACTTTAAAAACTATTCCATGTCCCATTTTTAGTCTATTTTAGACTGTTCAAAGAGTGCTATAATAGATAGATATACAAGGGCCCCTTAACACGCTACATAAAAAGAATATAAAGTCCAACAAAAAGTGAAATAAATAATAGGCCATTAGCCAGATGGGTAATCCTTGATAAATAATCTCGTAAATACAGTAAGATGTACAAAATATCACATAGTGATAGGATGCCAAGATTAATTTTAAAAGTTCATTGGGAAGGCTGGGGGTGGTTAGTTCCTTTGCATTTCTTTTTTGCACTTCTCTACAGTCCTTTAGGACGCCAGTAATTCAAAGGTGATGAATTATCATCCTGAAAAAAGGACTAAACTGAACTTTGTTAGGCAACAAAAGGAACTGTGTGATTACAGGGCAGCGAGATCTTTGTGGTTAGGGTACTATAATGCAGAAAAAACATCATCCATACAATCTTGAGCACTGCTGTGACAGGCTAAATATATAAAAGACATATAAAAACTAGAATTTTATCCAAATATTTTGTGCAACTAATGCTAAATATTTTAAGTTAATTCCTTTTTCTTTAAAGCAAAATAAAAGCTGAAAAGGGGAATCTGTGGCATTTAACTGATAGACAAGAAGATACTAAGAGATGCAAAGAAACCTACTCTTGGAGCTCACTTACCCCCCCCCCCCCACAAGAGCACCACATTCCTAACCCTAAGGCAGCACACAGAGTCCAAAATAAAAGTCTTTAATAAGATCTGACTCCACGTTCGTTTAAAGACACATCTAAAGAACAGACAAACGCTCAGTTCATATCCAGTCAAGGCTACAAATACTGGTTTGCTTCCCCCCCAAAAAATACAGTAATTACAGTTAAATGAATCAGCCCAATGTTATTCATGAGATCGTGATTTGACCAATTTACACTGACCCACATACAGTCTCGGTTGAGGCTGGCCACATGTAGTGTCTCATCAGTAACCTTTTCCATAATGGCAGTGACACTTTCCCTCTCCTTGTCCAGGCAAGCCTGCTACACAGGACACAGGTTTGCTTTGTTATGTCACACAAATACTTTGGCAAGGGCATCGGCTCCTGCACTGGCGATATATGCTTTCGATGGATGAAAAGCTACATCATAAATTGATTCATCCAACTTTTTCCTATGGGCTGTTATTTCTTGCACACACGTTTTGCTGTCCAAATTCCATAATCTAATAGAACAGTCATGGCCTGAATGAAGTGAAAAACACAGTTAGACTTGCAGACTTAACAAAAACACATTACAACAAATTCTGTTGTTAATAAAAGTAGTTGTTAACTTACTTCCAGACATCAAGTAGATTCCATTAGGGTCCACAGCTAAACTTGTGACAGCATCCAAGTGAGCAACCATAGAATGGATCATTTTACCTAACAACAAATGCAGAAAATGTATCAACAATTCATATTTTTTACAGATGGGAGGGATTCAAAGCAATATTTGATGGGTATACTGTAAAAACCAAATAAACTTCCTTGATGGGTCACTCTAAGGACTGTCTACTCTAGCTTTCTGTTTTCCACAATAGCTTGCCATAAGTTCCATGAAGCCTACAAGCAGAGCAAAAATGTCTTGCTTTGTCCATTTGTCCTTAAATCAACAGCATTTAAAGAGTACTGTAAAGACCTAGCTCATTATATGGCTTTTGGGTTGTCTTTTTTGTTGTTGTTGTTGTTCTCTCATGTTTTTTTTGGATGCCTTGTTGAGACACCTACCAAGTTGACAGCTAGGAGTTCTAAACATGGCATTTGCAGAACACAAGTATGAAAAACAGTAACTATGTCAGTAACTCCTTGAAAACAAATTTCCAGACCATCCATGAAGGATGAGTGGGAAATTGGGGAGTGGGGAGCAAGATGACAGTAAAAGATTATGTAGGTAACAGACTGCTCCTAGCTTTAGTGCCAACCATGACTCCCAACTAATTCTTATTATGGCTTTGAAAAATTCCTCACATGGTAACCATCCTTTAGAGGAGGATTGGAAAATAAACATAGGCTGACCATTATTCCTCGGTCAATACGCTTCCTGATATGCATGGCGCTAATAAAATACTAGGCCAGTGAAATAGATGGAAGCATACAGAAACTGAGAAGTAGGGGAGGGGGAAGGCAGAAGTGAGATTTGAATATCATTCACAAAAAAGAAAACACAATGTTTGTAAAAGACAGAAGGGGAAGAGACCTGAAATAGGAGCTATGAAAAAAGCAAAGGAATAAGGGAAAATTCAAGAAAAGGGAAGGAAATGTGGGAAACCAAGAAAGCCCATGTTCATTTTCTTACCCGTTTTATTGTCGAAAAACTTGATGTGTCTATCTTCATGAGCTGTTATTGTTACAGGAAGAGTTGGATGACTTACTACCCTGTTGATGTGATTATTTACCTGTAAACCTGAAAATAAAATAAATGCAACAATGAGCTAAGGATGCACTCATACCACTAATAACAAGTTTCATCTTTAACGCTGAAAAATGACAGAATGATTACTGAACTACTAGTACAATATGGAATATCTGTATTATAACTACATACAGGAGCTTGGCCAAGGTCTGAACTAACTTTCAGCCCAAAACAAACTGGCTCATTTCAGGGATAATAGACAAATGTAACTCACTCTTATGAAAATGAGCATTAGCATACTTCACAGCAGGTTCTTGGGTTCTCATACTTCCCTTTCTTTGAGCACAAGGGGAAGAGAAAGGAATCTTCCAATTCTAGTTTCCAGGGGGACACGTAATTTAGATTGTGGCAAATGATGCTTTGATGTAAACTGAAATAGAAGCTTTCCATCTTTTCCCCTCAAGAGCAAAATATGAGGAAGATCAATGAGCCCAGGAATAAAACATGGTGTACCATTGTTTTAAATCATTATTACACGAACACAGATCTTCAATTGAAGCATACAGGCAAATAACTCCTTTGATTTATTATCGTTAAATATTGCTTTGTTCCAAGAATATTTTAGATACGTATAAGCCAGTGACGTACATGTGGTCAAGGAAAGAACAACATTGAGAAGTCGAAAGCTTTCATGGCCGGCATCCATAGTTTTTTGTGGGGTTTTCAGGCTATGTGGCTATGTTCTAGAAGAGTTTATTCCTGACATTTCGTCAGCATCTGTGGCTGGCATCTTAAGAGAAACAACACTGTCATGTCTAACAGCTTGAAGAAATGAAAGCCCCCCTTGAAGCCAAATTCTACATCTCTTCACTTGATGAAAATTGGGATAGGATCCAATGCAGGATTTCCACTAGCAGAACAGAGGAATTCAGTAAGGGGTCATCTTCTCATTCCACTGAAGTCCACTAATTGCCCCAAACATGCTCTGAAAAACTGGAAAACTCTCCAGAGCTGGTTTTCAGCTAACATCAATAACTGCAAGTGGGAGGTGGGGGAGGAAATGTTTCACGCAGGTGGTATAACAAAGTACAACAGTGTGAACCTGTCTACAAAAACACATAATTGATTTTATGTATAGTGTATCCTTTATCATGATTCATCTCACTGTAATTTTTTAATGGTTTGTTTTAATATTTCAGCTTTAGCACAAGGAATTCAAGCTGAGACAGAGATATTGTCAAGAACTCACAGTGAGTTCATATCTGAGCAAAAACTAAATTCAATACTCTCAGCTGAAACACTACATAGTACTGTGAAATATTTATATCTCATAATTCAAAGATTTTTAAAAAGCCATTTAAAGATAAATAAATTCTTTTACTTAGACTACAATTTGGTAACTTTACAAGTTGTTGGAAACTCTTTGTAAGATCATGTTCCAGCTCAAAGGTGGATCAAAAGCTGTAAAGAATAACTTAATCTTACCAGAATCAGTCTGTGAGGAAAGCATTACCAGTGACTGGGATGTTTCCAAATCATAAATGACAGTGTTGCCAGTGCTAAATGTTGTCACCATATGTGCTGGATCACAACCTATAAAGTCAACGGATGTAGGTATTCCATATTCTGGAGTAGACAGGAAAGAAATAACATGTGTTGTGTTCAGAGCATTCATTATTTCATCAAACCTTTAAATAACAAAAATTTATTTGCAGAAATAATCTGGAACAGGCTGGTGGAAATGACAAACACCACAATAACCTCACACCTGGAGTATGTAATGCATCTTCTGTGGGTGGTTTTTGGAGAAGGTTTGGAGTTGTAGAGCCAGTAGATAGATACTGCACCTATTATTTGAACTATACTGGCCGCCCATGTGCTTCTGAGTCTGTTTCAAGATTCTAATGTTGACCAACAAAGCACTAAAAGGCTTAGTGAACAAGTACTCCTCCCTGATATTGGCCAATGTTTGGAGAGTGATGACCAGAACAAAGTCCTTTATCAACTGGGGAGACTCCTCCTCATGTGCCACCTGTAGCCAAGATATAGTTGGATGGAGTGCATTCCCTCTGTGGCTGTGCCTTGGCCTGTAAAACATCTTCCTTTCCTTGTGAATATCATGGAATCCTCTCACTTACTGTTGTTTTTTAAACACATCACTGAAATGATTTCATTCTGGCAATCATTTGATCTCTTAAGTTGATTATTTACCTCAGCTTATCTGTCTATTTTTAAAACTGTTTTTATTGGGTAATACCTGTCCTTTGAATAAATCTTTCTAAAATCACTTCCTTAACTTTTATTTTGTAACTCACCCCTATTTCCGTTGTATGTGCAAATGCAGGGCACTTTTTCAGGCGGACTCCACAATCTAACACTGCCATCTGCTGAGCAAGATAGTAAGTGATTCTTGATCCCACTGTAAGCAAGACCCCAGACAGCATCTGTGTGAGCAATTAATGTGCCAGCTAGAACGTTTGGCTCTACAAAGAAAAATAATGTGAAAAGTCAGTCAGTCTTAAGCTTATTATTGCTCATAATAATTAGTATAAACTTAGCTACTGGCAAAAATGCTTCCATTATTTTCAATAAACTATCATTCAGTTTGTAGTGTGACAAACATTTTACCTGACTAAGATTAAACCAGGAGATTAAAAGTGCAGCTCATAGATCCATCCCATTACTCCCCCTAAATTATTTTTCTATTTTTTTCACTGAAAAAAATCTCCACTTTGCTGTATAAGAGGCTGTTTTGATACTCCACCCCCTCCAGATGTTTTAAATCAGGAGATGCCTTTAAATAATACGGAAGCAAAATAGCAGTAGTGTTCCAGTTCATCTTTTGAGTAAATAAATATTTCTTCTGAGACTAAAACAGGCCAGGAGGCATAGGCCCCATTCCCACTGGTCTATAAATCAAATCAAGAATTGGATTATAGGAACATCATTCCCATTTGAACTCGCGTTCAATCCTTGTTTAAGGAAAATCGTTCCCATTTGAATCCGCGGTTGATCCAACTTTGATCGATTTCTCTAGCTAAAACCCGAATCAGTGGTGGATAACTGACACCACTTTTCTAGCAATTTTTTTTGCAGCTGCCATGTTGGATGCGCGGCAAATTAACGGGAACTACAACAGTGTCCGAATCAGGGGAGGAGCAATGTTCAAGGGGCTGTCCCAGGGGTGTCACCAGCTTTGTTCTCTTTCCTGGCATTCCCAGCGCCATTTTCCCTTGTTCGCATAGCCTTTCCTCAGTGGTGTGTAAAACTTTTTTTTTAAAGAAGAAAGTTAAACTGGGTTTTTTGGAGAGGGAGGAAAAAAGAAAGGAAAGAGGAGAAGGGATATGGAGAAAGGGAGGCTGGCAAAAACTTTTTGTTAGCGGAAAGGGAAAAAAGAGAGAGAGAAAAACCCCAAAACCTTGAATGTAGCTCCTGCATCCAGCCTTGCTTCCTTTTTTCAGACAGAAAAGGGGTGGCTGGCTGCTGCATATTGGGATGGTTTGAAGAAGGGGGGATTAGATGTCACCGTAACGTCTAATCGCCTAAGTGCTTGATTGACAACTTAAAAAAAAACAGTTCCAGAAAGGCAATGGGAACGGGGAACAAAAAAGTCTGCTTCAAAATACAACTGAGAAATATCAATGGGAACGAGAACACGGGTCAAGAAAAACTGAGTCTGTTTTCTCCCTTTTTTTAATGGGAACGATGGACATGATTCAAATACGACTCGGGAACTCGTTCCGAGTCTGACCTGCAGCAAGATTTGTCGCTTTATTGCTCAGTGGGAATGGGGCCATAGTAAAATTATTTCCTCCCCATCCACAGGTGAACTGTCTAGATGGAAGAACATTACAACAAGCCAAGACAATGCTTACCATATGTATCATAAGGATCCACATTAGGACTAGGCATGTTCCACCACTGTATAGTTGCATCAATACCACCACTAAAACAATGTTCTCCATTAGAACTAATTGCCAAGGACAAAACAGGTCCACTGTTTTGAAACACAAAAGCAACACATTAAAATTTAGAGAAAGAAATCAAAAATTACAAGTTAACGTCAGGATAAATTATCAAAATTGCTATATATCTTTCTTAAAAACATAAAGAATACTTTTGAACTGGTGAACCTGTTTACTGTTTTACAATTAGTCTAACATGAAAATGGGACTTATGCAGCATTTAATATTTTTGATGTAAACCATTTTTTAAAAGTCCCTACCATGTTTATCCCTACATATAAGGATTTTGCTACAGTTGGTCCAACTTTCAGACAGGCATTAGGTTTTCTGTATAGAAAATATGATACAATTTTTACACAATAGTGTTGAAATAGTGTAAAAATTTTTGGAACATGACAGATTGAAGAGTTGATACTTATCATGAAGGCTCATTCTCGGTTGGCCCAGAGAAACAATCCACATGCTATTGGGTTGTTCCCTGTAGTCCAAAATTCTTTTCTGTTTTAATCATTGGCTCCTTCTCCCCTTGCATCAGTGTCATTATAAAATCTGCCTTAGACAACTAGATCTATTTGTGGCCCTGTTTACAATGCTATTTCTTTTCCTTTCTGCATTTTTATTTCACTTTATTTATCTCATTTTTTATACAGTCACAATCGGAATGGAGTGAATTGTTTGACTGGGTCATCCAAGAAGAAACTTCATGGTATGCAACAACTCCTCATTCTTTGGTAGCATGGAGGAGCAATCCACATACTATTTAGATAAACCCAGGCCTCCTCTAAACAAGTTGGCATGGCTGACTCCCACTACATTACTGATTTACAGGACTGTTTCCTAAATCAGAGCTGAAAGTATTAAACTGAAACATTCTGCAGTATCATGACTCTCCTTGAGCAAGTATGTGGGGAAATACTAAAATATATTAAAATACTTACATATGGGCTCTAAATGTGTAGATAGGTTCCACATCTAAAGAGGCACTCCTGAAAGAAAGACACCAAAAGCAATGTTTGAGCCCAATCTTCCTAAGCATTAAATGCTGGAGATTTCATAATATGAGGGACTTTAAAAGTATGTAAGCATATACTTGCTTTTTGGCAGGAACTGTTTTCTGCAAGTTCCAAAGTTTTAAAGTATGGTCCTCAGAGGCTGTAACCAGCACAGGCTCTACAGGATGAAAAGCTAATGCCCGCACTCCATCAAAATGGCTGCGTAGCGTATATTTAGGATTCCATGTTTTCCGAAAGGCATCTTTATTGGCTGGCAACTAAAATAAAGAGTGTATAATGTTAAAAATAAGTAAGAGAAACACAGCACTATATGCTTTCCCCCTTTGGCTCATTACTAGTATGTAACTGATACAAAGTACAATATTTTTTTTCTTTTCTTTTTTCTTCTTCTAAGGATATGAAATGCAATGAAAATTTTGGAGAATGTATGCCAAGTATTTTAACATTTAGTATTTACATTTCTGTACTGCTTAATAATGAACTCAACACTCTCTAAGCAGTTTACAATCTGTAAGCCAATTGCCCCCAACAAGCTGGGTACTCATTTTACTGACCTACGAAAAGATGGAAGGCTGAGTTAACCTTGGAACCCTGGGATTGAACTCACAAAGTTGTGGCTGCAGTACCAGCATTTAACCACTGCACCACCAGGGCTCCAGCAGGTATGCTTCTGTCATAAGAAATAACTCAGAAGATTTCCTGTGCTCAAGTAAAGTTTTCTGTTCTTAATGATCCTCCATAGTCAATTTTCTTTTCCCCTGAATTCTAGTGTTCAGTGAAAGTTTGGAATTAAAAATGTCTGAAGTATGTAGCTCCAGATGTTGTTGGACTGCATTTCCCATTAACCCTTGACAGGAGAGCCAAAGATGACAGTTGATGGGAGTTGTGGTCCAACGTCTGAAAATTACAGCATCTACCATTGCACATCACAATACGCTAATCCCTAAACCATCTTTCTGTTAAATCATATTAGTCTCTGTAATTATTTATTTTTAAAATATTCTCATTAAAAATCCCTTTTCAAAAATATTTTATAATGAAGTTAATAAAGTTCTTTAAAAAAACAACAACAACAACAACAACAGTGAACTGCTTCCAAAACTGCCCTTCTACAAACAGGAAGGACATCTTCCATTTACAAAAAGGGCTTTCAATCCAATAGTGGCTGCCATTGGAAAAAATCGAAGAGGAAGCAACGCTAGCAGTCCCTTGCAAAACTGTTTTTGATACAGGTTTTCAGGAAGCATAGGAAATTGGAGTGGGAATTGGCTGGGTGGGGAGACTTTCTCTGCTGGTTTCACCAGTAGGAAAAGCCTGCAAACAGAATTGCTCTTTGTAAGTCAGGATCCAACTAAACATTTTGCATATAAGTGTTTGCATACTAAATACAACCCATTTCTCATACATTTTTGATTCTCTTAAGACCTTAAGAGCTACATTTTGGGGGTCAGCACTGGCAAAAACAGCAGTGAGAACAGGATTCCATTGTCATAACTGCATCTGACAATGCAGGATCTTGGCCCTTTTCTTGTTTCACATATTATTAATTCAGCATTTATTACTGGAAACACAGGCATAAATGGACTCTTATTGAAATATCAGTGCGCTACACAAACAGGACTTTCTTTCTCTCTCCCTGCAGCTCAGCACATGACCTGAAAGCCTGCTCTAGAGGATTTCTCAACCCTTCCAATCAATTTCTGTGGGGATGTAGAAAGGATCCCACTCCCCCTGGTTATGGTGAACCGAACCAGTCCTGCTGAATCCTGGCCACATTTTTAATAATTATAATCCATAATATACATATGGTGCACAGCTAAACATGTGGAGCATTCTAAAGTTGTACTATTGTTAGATTAAAATAAAAGTTCACTTACATCATAACTATAGTCTGCGTCATTAGCTACAGTTAAGTCTGCAAGATCCCCGAGGCCCAGTACACTTAACAATACGTCATCTGAACCCATAATAAATGACTTGCCCCCTCCAGATGGAAACGTAATTGGCTCAGCTATAAAAACAAACAAAACAAAAGCTTAAGTTTAAGAGATGAAAATCAGGTTTAAAAAAATATCACTAGGAATTGAAGCTGAATGAGGCATAAAATATTATTCAACAAGAGGTAAATGTTTGCATAACAGCTGCCTAATGTTCAATATAATATAGCAGTGCCTTTTATATTTGTTGCTGCCAAACTTCAGATTCTGAGAAACTGGGGATGACAAGAACTGTTATCCAAAGTATCTCAATGGGAAAATCGCTCTGATGTCTTGAATTTTTCATTTACCTGGCCAGAAATCTATGTTTGCTATGAGCATTTCATTATTAAGGATTGGAAGCAAAAATAATTAGGCATCTACGGAATTTCAATTTTACTTAGACCCACTTACCTTTTCTGGAGTGTAACCCTCCTCTCCTTTTTCTATTTGTTTTATGGAAAACATTAAAATGTGGCTGAAATCCATCTTCACCGGAGACCACCCTTTATAAACATAGACTTTGCTCTTCTCCCACTGCTTCCCTTAACCAATTCCAGAGGCTCCTGCAATCCCACAGAACTAATTTTAAGAGGACATAGGGGATGTGGGGAAGGTTATTACTCCCTCACTATTCTACTTATGAAATCCATTCTATTTGCAGGATGACTAACTGCATACTACACTCAGTATATTACACTTATCAAAACGCTGCCTTACAGAAGAATATATTGATCAGCCTCACACCTGGTTCTAATGGGAGAAAAACAATGGGTTAGATCCATGCTCCTTGAGCCAAACTCTGCTCATGCTTTCTACTTCTTGAAAAACTGATCTGGAGGGTTGGGAAATCAATAGTTTGCCCTAAAACCCTCTTCCTCTGTACATAATACCACAGGAACAAACTTATTAGTACACAAGCTCAAGTTAGAACAACTTAAAAAATACACATATAGCCCAAGTAATTTTCATTGTGATTACGTAACTAATTTTTAGTGAAAATAGATAGAATATGAAAAAATATGCTTAGTCGCTTACATTTTCTAAATGTAATAAAATCTATTTCCTAGTACTGGCATTCTTGCAGAAACAAAAAAATCAGATAAACATTAGGAAATCCAACACACACTCTACATATGGAGGAAAAAAATTAAACAAAAAAGAAGAAGAAAAAACCAACAAAACAAACAACACGTACCTATCCTTGCCTTTAATAGGCTATATAACTAATATTGAGAAATAAATGTAAACTGCTATTTTCAACAAAAAAAAATTCTAACATGAGATGTCTGAACCCTGCCTTCTAGTGAAAGAATAAAATTATACATCAATTCCTTGTATGCACCAGATCCATCTAGCGGCAATAAAATACTGGATTTTATGTAAACAAAAAATCATGACATCCCTTCCCACCCACCTCAGTAAAATAAGTCCTTAAAAACCTTTAAAGCTGGGGGAGAAGACCTTTGAAGGTAATTCTGTATGTATTCAAGACAATACTAGTAACATTTGACTCCCGGGTTTTGGAGCCTGAGTCTGTGTACAACTCTCATTAAGAATAATAAAGAATTAAAGACAAAGTATGGCAAAAGCACATATAGACAAAGGTTGAAAAGTTTCTATGACTATCTTCATTTCATAAATTTAATTTCAAATTCCATACCTTGCCACTTAAACAGCATATACAGTAACAGTTTTTGCATGGCTGCCCATAAATCTTGTAGGGCAAAAAAGGGTGGTTGTTGTTTTGTTTTGTTGTGGTTTTTTTTTTTCACTTTTAAGATAGATTTCTTTTTAGGACAGGACTTCTTTTGTTTTGGGGGAAATTTTAATATATTTTGGATTAATTTTCAACAATGGTGACCATGAATGCATTGCTTAGCAATAAAGGATCTCTCCCACCCCCAATTGGAAGAGACTATTTTAATATGAATCTACAGCTATTAAAGTGTGATATATAAACTTTTGTTCAGATTGTGAGAAGAACACAAACTAACAGTGATACAGTAAATACTGTCCAAGGACAGTTTAAAAAAAAACCTTCTCAACATTTTATGATGAATAGAACTTAAAACAGAAGGGTGGAGTTCACCACCAGAAAACTGTGCCTAAAATTACTCTGCATGGTTACAGTAAGTTCTATATTATTATACGCATAATTTATAAACACAGATCTGGGTACTAGCTTCTGGTCATACAAGAAAAAAGCTGCAGAATGTTCAGTGGCAATCTTCTTCAGAGCCAATTTGTAACAATGGTACAGTATCTTAATGTTATGTTACCATCTGGTTCAGAGGGATTCAGCAATTGCGGTTTTAAAATAAAACCTTCTAAAAAGAAAGTAAGTAGGTGAATTTATTGTACCTTCCTCTGCTCTTGCACCTTCATGATCAGTCATTCTAGATGAGGGTGACCTAGACTGATTAATGACTCCTGAAGGGATGTGGGGTAGCTCATCATCGCCCAGATCAGCTATCATGTCGTGCAGTTTTGTTCTGTTGACCCCTGTAAATTAATGTCAGCAGCACAGATTCATTTGATTGCTACCGCCTGACCTGATAGCCATTTACATGCCTAGTTTGCTAATCAATCTTGATTTCATGTGATTTCATTAAGACATATGTTCGAGTAGACGCTCTCGCTCGCCACAAAATTGTGTTGGAAAATGAATTATAATGTATCTGCATGTTTAAAAAGGATTCTGTGACTTGCTTTTTTCTTTGTGTAATTGGTGTATATTATGCTTATAGCAGATAAGGAAATACTTAAATGTTTGAATTTCCCTAGAAAAACTTCAAGAATGGAATGCTGGAACAAATGCATATTTATCTTTAAAATCCAGTATTTATCATTAAAAGCTAACATAGTTAAGAGGGCACAAATGCTGCTTATCAAAGAGAGCCTTTTTTAAAAAAATGAATGAATTACGAGAACAGAAGGCAACAAACTCTTTAACTTTCCCCTTTTTAAAAATGATTGGTCAATTTAACAATATTCATCTATGTGCAGTTAAGCAAAATTCTTCCAGATAATTTCTTATCTGGAACACTGAAGTGAAATTAGTAGGCAAAACACAGATATAGTGAACATATGCAACTTTTAAAACTTAATATTCTGTTATTCTTTTTTAAAAAAATGAAATGAAAATTGTTTAAAATAAACTGCAACCACAGATCCAAAATTGGAGAGGTGAGGATGAATCTTTAATCTCTGCCTATTTTCTGCCAATAGGGTTACCAGCAAGCACTCTCCCTACTTTACTGGCCATGTAACCACTAAGTGATTATTACAGGAAGCAAGATGACTTCTCCAAGTAAACTAATCCTGTTATGCTTTCACTTTAAGAGCCCCACAAACCAAGCTTACAAAAAAGAAAGAAAGAAAACATGAAATCTTGATATTAGAAGAAATGCAGCTACCCTGTACAAAAAGAAAACAAAAACAGCTTCCTTTTCCTGACACCAGTCCCCCGAAAAAGTGTTGTATGTATGTAGGCTTGCCATTTCACGCTGGGTGGGCGGGACTTTCCCGCCCCTGGGGGGGCGTGCCCGGTCCCGTCCCGACCCCGACCCCGCCCCGGTGGCTGCCCAACTCTGAGCTCCCAGGGCTGCTGCCTACCTTCTATAGAGTGCTGCCTGTGAAGCATCCCTGGAGCAACAGCAGCAGGAGGACTGAAACCAGCAGGGGCGGGGTCTGCTGCCTGCCCTGCCTCTATTGGCCAGCCCTCTGCTTCCTTATTTGGGCAACATCTGAGCAGGGAGGAATTTACACTCAGGCAAGCTGCTTCCCCTTTCGCTTTCTCCCCTCCTCTTTTATTATTGTTCCGTTTTTTTCTTCTCCTCCTCTTCCCCCCTCTCCTCCTCCTCCTCTTTTTCTTTCTCTTCTTCTCAAGCCCCCTCCTCTTCTTCTCAGGGGTCCAGGCTTCTCAGGCTTTGCCCCCATTAGAAAAGAAAAAAGGCTTTGGATCTGTCCCTAATCCCTCCTAAGTTGAGACATACCTGGGAAAAAGAGGGGGCGAGGGGTTTGGGGAGGGTTGGAGGGAGCAAGGAAAAGGAGGAAGGGGGGAATTGCTAAGAAGGCTTGGGAGTGGGAAATGTAGTTTTCAATGGCACAAGGGGCTGCCTGTGATCTTGCAAATGCTATGCCTGCTTGGAAGTGGGAAATGTAGTTTTCAAAGGCACAAAGGACTGACTGTGATCTTGCAAATGCTATGCCTGCTTGGAAGTGGGAAATATAGTTTTCAAAGGCACAAAGGACTGCCTGTGATCTTGCAAATGCTATGCTTGCTTGGAAGTGGGAAATGTAGTTTTCAAAGGCACAAAGGACTGCCTGTGATCGTGCAAATGCTATGCCTGCTTGGGAGTGGGAAATGTTCTTGTAGAATTGGGGGGGGGGGTGTTTGGCCAGAAAGAGAAGTACATTTCAGCCTTCTGTCTAGGAATAATGCCAAAATGTCCTCCATTTTGAGCATGCCTAAGAAACATGCATTTATATTAACATTTTTTAAAAAGTATCAATTTTTCCATGTGTCCTCCATTTTTTATAAAACGTGTCCTACATTTGAAAATGTGGCCCTACATTTGTCCTACATTTGTCCCAGTTTGGAGGTCCTGCCTTATGGCAACCCTATATGTATGCATACCGAAAAAACCACACTCATCAAAAAGCATTTAATGTCCATACAAAGCTAACACCCATAAACAAATACTAGCATGGGACACCTCTGCTTAAAGGGAACAATAAACAATTTGGTAAAATTATATTCCACACCACCTCAAGCAAGTCACACTCGATTCACTGGACCAGATCAGTAATATTCTAGCAGGACAATACGGTGGGCCCCTGGTATCTGCAGGGGTTTGGTTCCAGGGCCCCTGGTGGATTCCAAAACCCATGCATGCTCAAGTCCCATTAAATACAGCGACAGAGTAAAATGGTGTATATTATATAAAATGGCAAAATCAAGGTTTGATTTTTGGAATATAATATTTTCAAACCTTGCATATTTGAATCCTTAGATAAGACGGGCTGAATGTATATGGAGATTGTTTGTTGTTGATACTGATGAATGGAAGACCTATATGCAAGAGACCTCCAAAAGTCCTAGTCATCAATAACCCTGCCCAGGTCTTGCAAACTCAGGGCTATGGCTTCCATAATAGAGAAGCCATAGCCCTGAGTTTGAAATTTATATATATTTAGAGACAATCTGTCTGTAATGTGTCCTTCCTCTTTTCAAACTGCTTTTCACTTTACCAAGCATTATCGTCTTTGTCCATGAGTCATGTCACCTTATGACAATCTGTTGGTCATTCTGCCTTCTAGTCGACATTCAGACTACAGTCGGCCCTTCTTATACACGGATTTTTAATACACAGATTCAAGCACACGCAGTTTGAAAATGTTCAAAAAAAGTATAAATTTCAAATATCAAACCTTGATTTTCCATTTTTATAAGGGACACCATTTTGCTTTCTCATTATATTTAATGGGACTTGAGTGTCCACGGATTTTGTTATCCATGGGGGATCTTGGAACCAAACCCCTGCGGATAACAAGGGTCCACTGTATATCAAAAAGCACTTAATGTCTATACAAAGCTAACACCAATAAACAAATGCTAGTTTAGAACACCTAAAGGATGATAAAATGTAAAAGAGAATTATAATACTTTATGTCCCAAATTCAGAGACTGTGAGGTGAAGCAGATGGACCCAAGGCCATTCCGGCCATGATCAGCTCGAGACCGTGGCAACTGCATGACTTGCTCCCGAAGCAGGCCACCGCCACAGTCCCCAATGGGCCGCCAGCAAGAGCAGATTTTTCTTGCTCCTTTTTGTGCTGGTTTTTGCCGCCTCAGCACAGCATTGGAGCAGCTTCCTGCCGGTTTGAGGGCTTATGTTATCTAAACACCACACCCCAAAAGTGGCCAGAAGCCACTTTATTTGAACTGTCTGTTTCAGGCCTAAGTGAAACTTAGATCAAGAGCTGTAGAGGGCTCACTAGCACAGGAGTATTGAATTCAATTCATACTCCTTTGCCATATTATATTTAATAGTAAGTCTGTGCTGTGGTCTTCTGCCAAACTTAGGCAGCCTCAATCTAACCTAAAGCATGCAGTACCTACACTGCTCCCTCGGGTTACGAAATTAATTCGTTCCGCGGCCGCTTTCGTAACCCGAAAAGCCTTCGTAAGCCGAATTGCCATAGGCGCTAATGGGGAAAAGCCGCGATTCCGTGCGAAAAAGCCGAAAAAAGCACCAAAATTTTTTTCGTAACCCGAAAAACATTCGTAACCCGGAACAATTATTTCCTATGGGATTTTTTCGTATCCCGGAAATTTCGTAACCTGGGTATTTCGTATCCCGAGGTACCACTGTAGTTAAGTTAGAAGGCTGATCCAAAAGTTTGCAGAATAACAAAGACTGGAATTTTTATCAGAATATTTCTTGTGTTTCTGCATTGGCAACAAATGAAAAGGAGCTCTGTTTGCTGCTGTTATATTGATGTGGCCTGACTTCAAGGTAAGTCCATTAAAACTGTTCATCAGACACTGGCACAGGGGAGGAAATTGCAAGTTCATTTTTTCAAAAATAAAGGATTTTTTAAAGTTACAGGACTGCCTTCTGATGTAAGCAAGTGACATCCATCCACAGCTAGCAACCAGTCCTTAATGTATCTTGGAAAACTCATCCTCACCAACCTTTATTTTGTTAAACATTATAGGTCATTTTTAAGCTTTTCCAAAATTATTCCAAGTCTATTGCACCAAAAATACATAAAAAGCCATAAAAATGGGTTTCATTTTGCTCAGTAAATTTATCTGACCATTAATGGATGTGAATTAATAGTGATAGAACCCATATGGCATTGCCTGGGATACAGGTAGAAACATAAATTACTGAATTGCTTGATAACAGCTCTGCAGCTGCCACAGTTCTCAAATGAGACCAGAAGTCCTTTGTTTAGTGATGATACACTCCTTATTGGAAATGTGATCTATCTGTATAGTCTCCTAAATTCAGCTGAGAGGTTCTCAGTCTTGTTCTTTCAAATTTTGCGTATCCAGCTTCCACAAGCTTCAGAAAGCATTGGCCAATCCAAGCAGTGAATCTTAGAGCTGAAAGTCAAAACATCTGGAAGGGCAAAGACTGATGAAATTGCTCTGAACAATTGTTAAGAGTGTGACTGAACTGCTTCTACAAGACAATTTACTGGTTTTAATTAGAAGGCTTTAATTACAATTTATTTGCTTAAATCTCATGAAAATAAATATATATGTATGTAAGGGCTCTCCCAAACATGAAGGCTTTCCACTGACGTTGGAAGTCATCACTATTTTAGGTAAGGTAGGCTTTACTTTAATAAATCAGATATGTTATGTAAACAATTTTGCTGTGGAAAAAGGCTTTTTTACATACAGTTTTCGCAGATGGAATTAATTCAAGCACTAACACAAAAAACTGCCTGTAACATCCAGCTGTTTCAACTGAAAAGTAAATAAATCTATGGGAATGCTACCTTAAAATTTTTTGTTGTCTGAACAATATGAATAATTTCTACATTTTCTTCCACAGATTATTGACTTGTGTGTGTTAGTGTGTGTGCACTCACACCCTTCCAAATCACCGGTCAACTTATGGTGACCCCATGAATTTCATAGGGTTTTCTTAGGCATGGGATACTCACAGTTGGTTTTTCCAGTTCCTTCCTCTGAAATATAGCCTACAGCACCTCGTATTCACTGGTGGTCCCCCAGCCAATCAGGGCTGACCCTGTTTAGCTTCCAAGATCAGATGGGATCTGGTGTCTTTAGGGTATTTGCCTTTACCAAAGATTATTCAGTACCCATCAATATTTTATTCTATTTATTTTAAAACATTAAATATATTAGTATTTTGTGGGGGTTTCGGGCTATGAGACCATGTTCTAGAAGAGTTTATTCCTGACATTTCGCCAGCAGCTGTGCCTGGCATCTGGTGAAAAGTCAGGAATAAATTCTTCTAGAGCACAGCCTCACAGACTTAGCCCCCCAAAAACACAAAAAACTATGGATGCTGGCCGTGAAAGCCTTTGACTTCACATTAAACATACTTGTAAAACCCTAGTAACTGAATGAAAATAGCAGTTTTGGAAGGACAGCTACAGATATTGTAGCTCCAACAACTTTACAGCAGACGTCTATGGCTGAAGCTACATGTGGGATTAAAAGTATTTTCTGAGGAGCAAGGAAAGAATCATTCAGAAGAAGGCAATTAGTACTGGGTTAAGGCAATGGTGCAGAGAACATGCAAAACCATTTTTTAAATATAAAAAAATATCATGCACAAATAAATGTATGTTAAGAATTTGCCTACAAAGCCAAACCAGCATTAAATCCTTTACTAAAACAGTGCAACAACAACAACAAAAATCCTTTTATGAGAGGATATCATTTCCAAGGGTTCCTTACTTGAAACTAAAACTCTTTAGTGGGACTTATTTCTGAACAAAAATAGTTGAATCATATACACTGGTATATAGAAAAACTGTATGGACCTAGACATTAATTCCACATTGCCATAAGTGACTATAAGCCATCTCAAGCTAAATTCAGCATTTGAGCTGATACAACCCCCAAGCTCTCACATCATCCTTGCCTCTCTGCAGCTTCCACAACTAAGACAGCTGCTTTGAAGGCAACAATCTTAAAGCTTTACATATGGATGAAAGTGTTTCTGGCTGGCCCTGCTGCATTTTCCTCTCTTTCATTTGAATAATAAGCATCCACTCCAGTCTTGTGCCACTTTGCATGTTAAGAGTAACAGTTTAACATAGAAAGTGGAAGAAACACTATTGCTGTTGAGCCTCATGAATTCTGCCTGCTGAAAGAATTCACATAACATTACATCAGCATGCTTAGCTTGATGGATATGTACTTTTAAAGCCAGGCTTCAGTTCAAAGTCAGATTTGCTAGGTCGCTTAGGTCATTCCCCAGTGATAACTTGTTTTTCCTTAAATTCACCATGGACTCCAAAGAAAGGTTTGGACTCATCATGGTGGCTCTCCAGATGTAACAAAGATGACTCCCTGATTCTGTCAAAATTCCAGACAAAGTGATACTAAGCCTCAGGTTTCCTCTCACTTCTCTAACGTTCAGCACAAAATGAGAGAAAAGACACTAGCTCTTCTACAAGACTCCCTCAAATGCCAGAATACTTGGGAAAGAAGTTGTGTCTTACTTCACTTTATGCAGTTTTTGCAGACAGAAAAAACGGTAGACATGGGAAATGAAACTTGCTCCATGCTCTTGGACATATGGAAAGGATGAGGGAAATACGTTGATATTGACAAACTACAATAGCTGGCTAGTAAGCCAAGCCAAAGTGTGTGGAGACACATATTATAAACATTCAGCATTGATGAAAAATTGTTATTTTTATTTACTTCTTTTTAAAAAGTCAGAAAATTACTAATGTTTGGGAAACGTTGAAGTCAGAAGCAATACTATTAATTTATATTTGGATCAGAGTTCAAGTCATCATTGCCTTTATAAATTATTTGTAGATGATACTGAAGCAGTATAATATGTCCATCTTCTGCCTCCAGGCCAAGATTCAAATTAAAAATTTCAGTTTTGATATGTTCACTTGCATATTGATCAGATGGAAAGTTAAAGTTGGTTGCCGCAAAACAGCCTAGTATTAAAATGGAGGGGAGTAAAGAGAACTCATTTTAAAAAAGAACTGTTCTCCACATAATTCAGAGTTGTGTCAAGATTCAGAATCTGCACTTACTCTTTACCCCTTTCTTGCCCTTTCGTTCCTTCTTGTATTGTTCCTTCAGTTTAGTTATTAGTCCCTGGTCTACATCCCAAACCTCAGCAGTTGGGGACAGGTCATCTTTGTCTACATGCAGCATATTATTGAAAGAGAAATAAATCAGCAATTGGCAATGCAAGCTGTTTGTGAATGTTACAGGTTAATAATCAATAAATAGTGTTACTCAATTATACCTCAGTATTTTAAAGGTGCAGTTCGCTACTGTTTTGGAAAGTGCTTCAATTTTGGTTGTATGGCTTTTCACACAGTAACATTAAGTAATTTCTTCACATTGATGAAACAATTTCAATTTCTTTGTTATTATTGATATGAAAGAATTAATGGATTAACAATAATGGAAGAAATTACTGCTTCTTTTTAATAAGACAATATTAACAAATTATTCAGCCAGTCTTAAATAAGCAAATATATATAATTCATGCAATACAACTTCTGAAGTGCAAACTGAATTGTCATCACCATTTTTAAAAAGCACCATGCGTTTTCCTTCTACTTTTATTCTACATGCAATGAGATCTAATAGCTCTAAATTAGATCTTGAGAAACACAAAACAGAAGTTTTCAGCTATTATTAACAATGTTAATACAAAGTCAAACAGTTAGAAAACTACAACATTTACCTAGGCTTTTACTTGCTGATCTTTCATTTTAAAAAAAATTTAAATTGAGTACTAAGCCGAAGGTAAGATATTTTGAAGCACAGCCAAAGTAAACTCAGGAAAACGAATAAACTCATGGAAGCTTGTTTGTAGCCATATTCAGATATTGCTTTACTTTCTTCAGAATGCAAGCAAGTGAGCATTGAACCCTGTTGTGTTCTCTTTATGCAGAAAGAGCTGTCTCTGTAGAGGAGAGGAGAAGCTCCAATTCAGCTAGAACCATAGAAATCACAGAATCTACGAGCGTGAAAACCACTTCACAAACTCTTAAAGTCCAAAATCACTTAAAGAGCACAGTTTGGGGACCAGGCCAATAGTCTGGTATTCTAGAAGCTGAAGTCCAAAATCACTTAAAGAGCACAGTTTGGGGACCACTGCTTTAAATTCTCAGGACACGTCCCCACCACATTTAGAAAAGGCAGGTTCTGGTAAAGAACTCTCCTCCAGAACTGCCCAAGGGACCTTGGTGGCATTTACAAATGGGACCTATTCCCAAGTGACAGCCTTCCAAAAAAGCAACCATGTACTCACCCACATGACAGCAGCCATTTTGGATCAGGCCTACAAGCTGGCCATTTTGAATTAACAGAACATTACCTATGCTCTTTTCAGTTGCTGTGCCTTTATGGATCAGAGTTCATGGCTCAAGCAACTTCCCTCCATGGTGGCTCACGAACACAAGAGGCTGTGCCATTCACACCGCACCCCGTTGTTCTGCATCTAAAAGGATTAGGCTTCCTCCTCTGGGCCCTTCTATCTCCACTATCCTAGCACCCCCTCTTCATGGAAAGACCACACAGTCCATTTCTTTAACAAGGATTTTGCTTATTTCCAGGGACAGGGGCTCCTGTGAGAGATACTGAGATAGCTTCTCTCCATTCCACTTCTCTCAAAGATTCATCTGACTCAGACGCACATGACTGGTCAGGCTCTGGAGAGCAGAATATTTCCAGAGAGACATTTTAATAAAAAATGACTTTGCCCCTTCCTGTCTAAGGCTGTAGCAGCTTTGGGCCTCCAAGAGCCCAAGTCTACCTCTCTTGCTGCTTTAACCACTGATGCATCCAGTCATGGGGCACCCGTATCCCCAAAGACAAAAACCTCCTTGTGTGTGGCTCTCTTTCCCTCTGATTTCATTGATTTACTAAAATGAGAATGTTCCTCTCTTCCACATGGCAGAAAAGAGAACAGTGTGGCTCCAAAACCACCAAAAACAATTAACTTAATAAAGTTCGCTCTCATTGATGGACCAATTTCTACTCTTTTGACACATGCTCTCGCCCCTAAAGAAGTGGCCTCAGCTTTTAAATGATTTTTGTCTCCAATGAAAAAAGGGCTCCCCTCCTGTTTGGTGAGGAAGCTTTCAAAGACATCTTCATTGGGACTAAGAATAAGAAGGCCATGTCATCTATGCCCAAGAAGGAATTTAAATATCAAGGTAAACTGTCCCAGCCTTTTAGCCCTGTCCAGTCTTTTTCTTGTTCTTGGGATTTTAGATCACCGTGCCTAATCTAGATTCCAGTTTTCCTTTCATCCCCAAGGAAATTCAGTTAGAATTGCCCTGCCAGCATTCTAAAAACCAGCCAACTATGTGATTACCCTCCCCATCAGATAGGGGATAGGCTTTTATTTTTTTCAGAGAGATAAGCCTCTTCAACATTAGATCAGTGGGTTGTACAGACAATGAATTAAGGGTACAAAATAGAATCTAGACACATGTTCCACAGGTCCCCAGTGTCCAGAAACATTTTAAAGACCTTTGTAACCTGTCAGGCCTTCTAAAAATAGGATCCATCAAACAGGTACCAGCAACCAAGAAGTTCCAAGAGAACTCTATTTGATTCTCTTCATAGAGTCCAAAAAAGGGAGTGGAGTGTGCCTGATTCCGGACCTCACATTTCTCAGCAGGAATTTATCAAACACAGCTGTTTCTAGTTGATAGATCTTTCAGAAGCACATTTCCATATCCTTATCCATTCTTCATCTCATAGATACCTTTGTTTTGGTTAACTCAATTCCCATTATTAGTTCAGAGCCCTCCCCTTGAGGTTGGCCTCAGCTCCTCGGGTTTGTACAAAGGTAATGAGTGCCTCAATGGCCCACCTAAGGGCATCCATATATTCTAGTACTAGGATGATATCCATAACTAGAGCTATGGCTAGAGCTATGGCTAAACAAACTAATACTCTTTTAAAATGATCAGAAACCCATGATTTTGTAGGACCAATAGATGTCTGTCAGGCCATCAACACCACCCTGACACTCTTTTAAAATGATGGTGTGGATGGCCTGACAGGCACCTGTTGGTCCTACAAAATCATGGGTTTCTGATTATCAACCAAAAAAGCCACCTTGTTCCAACCCCAAAGCTAGTAAATTTAGGTTCACTCAGAGACACCAAGAAAGGCAGCATCACTCCATCCCCAGAACAAATAGCAAAGATCAGAGAGGAATCCCTCCTCTTTGCAAAGATGAAGGTAGCAGATCTGATGTCTCTTTCTCACTTTCGAGACCTCATGGTTTCCCACATTCATCTTTGCACATGGGCAAGGTTCCACTCTTGCCCCCATCAATGACTCTTGCCCCCATCAATGACTCCTAAATCCCTTTCAGTCTCACATAATAAAGAAACTCTGCACCAGGCTACATCTCATCAGGGAAACCAGGCTGTCCCTTCACTCTCAACCTATTAATAGCAATTCTGTTGTAGGAACTCCCAGGGAACTCCTCACCACAGACTCACCTGGGTTAGGGGGACGTTTCAAGGACCACACAGCTCAGGGGGTCTGGAACGGAACACAACTCTTCCACAGCATCAATTGTCTAGAGCTATGGGCCATCAAACTAGCACTCATTCACTTTCAATAGGATCTCAAGATATGTAGATCCCTGTCCAGCTGGACAACTGAATAGCCAAATCTTATCTGATCAGACAAGGTTGTTTTTGCTCCTTATCCCTATACAGTACAAGGAGGCTCATAATTTTCTTTCCTGTGCAAGAACTCCACATCAGCCCAACACATCCAGGGCTCCCTGAACATGGAAACAGACTTCCTCAGCAGACACACATTGTATCTAGGGAATGGACTGTAGGCATGACAATCTTCCAACAAATACAGTCATATCTGGTTGTCTCCAGGTTGATCTATTCACATCAGATACAAATCACAAGCTTCCCAAGTAATTCACCAGGTTTTATTCCCTCATGGCAAACAACCTGGCCTCCAGTTCTCCTATATCCTTCCCCCCTTCCTTGATACCTTTCATCTCCAGGGTACTCTGAGAAATCTGTCAGGAGAGAGCATCAGTGGTTTTCATAGCACTTTTTGGTTCCTGCAGACCAATCTGTTCTCCTATCTGTTAGCTCAAGCAACTCAGAACCTTATTCTCCTTCCAATCCAGCCCAATCTTCTCAACCAAGTACCCATTCTATACCCAGATCTATGCTGGCTGCACCTAGCTGCCTGACAAGTGAAAGAAGATTTTACATGAGGGCTAGTTATTCACATAACATAGGCCTGTTACAGACAGACAAAATAAAGCTGCTTTGAGGCACAGTGGAGGTATGGTGTTTCAATGATGCATGCGTCCTAAGAGTCCAGAAGTTGCACCAAAGCCACGCTCCAGCCTGGAGCATGGCTTTGGTGTGGCTTCTGGAGTCTTAGGATGCATGTATCATTGAAACATCATACCTCCACTGTGACTCGAAGCAGGTTTATTTGGGCTGTCTGTAACAGGCCATAGTGAACACAAGTTTAGCCTCCAGGAGGAGTTCCATGATTGCAATCTATGAGACCACCTGAAAGGCTTTTCTGAGATGGGCTTGCAGGTCAGCCATTTCTCCCCTCACAGCTGCTGTAAAGGAAACCTTAGAATTTATATTAACAGGTCTGAAAACTGGTCTGAAATTCAATACATTGAGGAGTCAGACAGATGCCTTGGCATCCATTTTATCACATAATCATGAGTGTCCCCTCTCTTCGCACCCTTATGTGAAGAAATTTTTGCAAGGGGCCTCCCTCCTATACTCTCGAGTAGCTGTTCACTATTTGTTTCCCTTCGTATTCTCTCCTGATAGCTGTTACTTCAGCTAGTAGGGACTCGGAACTGTCAGTGCTGTCTTGTTGCAAGTTTGAAGTTCAGACAATTTATCTTTGGCTTGATCCGGGATTCTTGTCAAAAGTAAGTTCTTATTTCCATGTCTCACAGCTACTCATTTTACCCTCCTTTTGCCCATATCCAGTCTATCCTTTAGAACAACAATGGCATAAACTGGATGTTAAGAGGGCTCTCAAAATCTTTAGTAGACACACCATGGAAATTTGTAGAGCCACCACCTGGGTCATTCCTTCCACCTTTGCCAAACATTCCAGATTGGAGAAATTTGGCTCAACTCGGGCATCCTTTGGTTGCAGGTTGCTACAGCTTGTTGTTTCTCTTTAATTATCTTCTTTTGCTACAGTCCCTCCCAGGGATTGGTTAGGTCACTTTCCTAAATAGTTCTTCTGCAGGCTGAGAATGGCACATTGGAGTACTTATCATACTCCAATGAGTACCCTAAGGTGAGTTTGACAACAACTCACCAAAGAACATTTTCATCGACAGCTCCGACGCTCTGGAACAAACTTCCAGATGAAATCCGGTTCAGCTCTACTTTGGACGCCTTTAAGAAGGTCATGAAGACTCATTTTTTTCCGGCTAGCATACCCTCCTGATTCTTTGTAGTACATTATTCCTTGATGGAAGTTCATTTTAGGATCCGACTGATAGATTCTGCGATTGATAGATTTTATGCTTGTTGTTGTATGTAGATCTTAAAATTTTTATTGAATTGAATGTGTAATTGTGATATATTGAGATATGTATTTTTAAATTACTTCTGTAAACCACTTTGATCTGCTGGAACAGCGGTATATAAATTATTATTATTATTATTATTATTATTATTATTATTATTATTACTGTTATCATCATGAAGGTCCACTTTAGCCAAGGAGAAGAAGTCATCCTTCTGGTGGCAAGATTGTATTTCCTTTTGGGAATCTTCTTTTTCCTGTTTTTCTCAGGTTTGCAAAGAACTCAAGAGGAGGATGTAGGGATCAGGATACTGAATCACTCAAATGAACATATGATCCCTTGCCTCATTTGGGTGGCACTTGAAATTGTCTTTCTTGGACTGCTGCTTTGCTAGAATGGACTTTAAAGGTAAGTCCTCCATTGTGCCAATCACTTCTTCAAACATAAGGAAAGCAATGAAGGACAGCAGAGCTAAGGTGCTCATCTGCTTGCATGTTGAAGGAATGAATATGGCTTAGGTCAATCACAGAATTGACAAACAAGCATTTACACCCAAACTATAAAACATATTACATGGAAGTTCCACTGAAAACATTGAGTCTTGTATGCTGTTATTTATATTTGGTACCTTGTTATTTATGTTAAGAGTATCAGAATTGGCACACTTGGGCCACTATGCCAGTTATGAATGTATAACCAGTTTAGTTATATGGCTACATGGGCATCGAAAGGGGAAGTGTGATCTTGTTGGTGCTTTTGGACATCTCAGCGGCTTTCGATACCATTGACCACGGTATCCTTCTGGAATGCCTGAGAGAGTTGGGCATCAGGGGCACTGCGCTCCAGTGGTTCCGTTCCTACCTCTCTGGCCAATTCCAGATGATGCAGTTGGGGGACACTTGCTCCTCTAAGAGGGAACTGACATCTGGTGTCCCTCAGGGAGCGATTCTGTCCCCCACTTTGTTTAACATTTACATGAAACCGCTGGGAGAGGTCATCCGGAGACACAGGGCATGGCGTTATCAGTACGCTGATGACACCCAAATATGTTTCTCTGTGTCTCCGACTGATTCAGTGACTAAGGATGGCGTCTCTCCTCTGAATGCCTGCCTGGAATTGGTAATGGGCTGGATGAGGGAAAACAAACTCAGTCTGAATCCAGAGAAAACGGAAGTACTGGTGATAGGTTCCCCAGGCCCGGGGAAGGAAATTTATCCACCTGTCCTGAATGGGGTCACACTTCCCCTGAAGGACTTAGTTCGCAGTTTAGGAGTACTTCTGGACTCATCCCTGCAGTTGACATCTCAAGTAGATGCAACGGTCAAAAGTGCTTGCTATCAACTTCGGTTGATACGCCAACTGTGACCCTACCTGGGCCAAAGAGACCTTGAAACTGTGGTACATGCTCAGGTAACCTCTCGCTTAGATTTCAGTAATGCACTCTACATGGGGCTACCCTTGTACCAAGCTCGGAAGCTACAGTTAGTACAAAATATGGCAGCCAGACTGGTGGCCGGGGCATCTAGGTTTGACCATATAACACCCATTCTGTAAAAATCTTCACTGGCTGCCCATTCGCTTCCGAGTGCAATACAAGGTGTTGGTTATTACCTATAAAGCCCTATATGGCTTGGGCCCGAGTTACTTGAGGGACCGCGTCCCCCCCATATAATCCGCCCCGCACACTCAGAACATCCGGGAAGTCCCTTCATCCAAATATGTCTCCACTTCCCAAAAGGCCTTTTCAGTGGCGGCCCCGCGGATGGGGAATAATCTTCCCGAGGAGCTCCATCTGACGACCCCCCGAGAAACATTTAAAAAGAGATTGAAAACCCTTCTCTTTTGTCAAGCCTTCCCCCCTGAAGAATGAAGCTGTGTATTTTGTTGCCATCGATTCTCTGCTTTACCCTTTGAATGATTGTGTTGGAGTTTTTAGTGTTATATATTTGTAATATGGATTTTTATGAGATGTGTTGTACTTGGTTTTATCGACTGTAAACCGCTTTGATCTTTGGAAAAGCGGTATACAAATAAAATTTATTATTATTATTACATCATGTCTTCCAGCCTCAGTCCTCGCTTACTGGGTAACAGCCACTGTAAACAACAGGGTGAAACATGTGGTTCCCCACCCCTATCGCCTGTAGTGAGTGATTGAGGGACCAAGCCATTTGTCAGCTAACAACAACCTAAAGTTATATATTTGTGACTGGTGTCACAGGAGAGCACTTGTGCAAGGGTGGTGGTGATGGAAATGTCAATCAGCTGTTTCATTGTCAACAGAGGAACAGACCCATGTCACTTGCAGTGGCATCTGCCTAGTAAATGAAGACTTGTAGACATTCATGACCCCTATTTATTTCCTAAACTAGTAAATACATAGCAATTGTGAACACAAGCCAGTCACAAACATCTAACTGTAGGTTACACATTAGTAAATGCCTTAATGCATTCTGGCCTTAAATTTGAAGTGGTGACAGATCACTTCCACTCCATATGATGGCCATGGAACAATATGTTCTGTTTAGTGAACCTATTAGTAAGCAGGGTCCAAGATTGACTTCTGAGGACTGCAACAACATTCACTAACTTAGAACAAAGTTTTACTACACTTACTTACTTCTATGTGTGTCTAGCATTCAAGTGCTACTCAAAATATATAAACATTTAAAAAATCAGCACTCCCCTGGACATATAGAGTACATGCAAAAGCAAAAGTATTCGCTTTTAAAAGCAACTGTATCAGCTTTGTTTCCTGCACAATAAAGTACGTCTTGATGATAACTGGTCTGTGGATTTGTTCACAAGACAGTATAGACCAGTGATGGTGAACCGTTTTGGTTTGCTGTTTCGGGGGCAGAGCTTCCACTTTCCGGGGTGGGGCTGTGTGCCAGGGGCGGGGCTTCCATCCTCTGGGGGCGGGGCTTTCCCCGCACCCTTTTCCGGCCTCCAGCTGTCTCTGAGAGACAGCTAGAAGTCAGGGGAAATTAGGGGAGGGGGTGACAGGTGCGCGCCTGCTCCTCCTGCCCTTCCCTTGGAGTCCAGCTGTCTCTCAGAGACAGCTGGGATCCAGTAAGGGCCCGTGGGGGGAGGAGCAATGGAACTGTGGCTCTGCCCCTCTCTTTGGGGCTTCGCCAGACTTGAGGTGTCTTCTGAAGGATACCTCATGACTGGAGAAGCCCTGCGGGGAGGAAGAGGAGGAAGCCAGCGGCCCCTGCCCCTATCCTTGGGGCTTTGCCACACCTGAGGAGTCCTCCGAAAGACACCTCAGGACTGGAGAAGCCTCCCGGGGGAGGAGGCATCTGCCCGCCCTCTCCTCCCCGGGCCTTTCCTCTGCCCGAATGGGCTCCGAGGGGCCCGTTCGGCCGGAGGAAAGGGAAGCTGGCGGGAAGAGGACTGGGCACGCGACCCAGGCCTCTTCCCCCCGGGCCTTTCCTCTGCCCGAACGGGCTCCGAGGGGGAAAGGGAAGTTGGGGGGGAAGAGGACTGGGCACGCGGCCCATTCCTCTTCCTCCACAGACCTGTCCCGGCCCCCAGCTATCTCTCTGGGGATAGCTGGAGGCCGGAAAAGGTCTCTGGGGAGGAGTTACTGGCACGCACCGGTTGCTCCTCCTGCCTTCGCCCTTTTCCTGGCCTCCAACTGTCTTGGAGGGGCCAGGAGAGGGCTGGGAGGAGGAGCCAGCCACACGTGCCTCTAGCTCCTTCTCCTGAGCATCATTTTCTGGCTTCCCGGAGACAGTGGGAGGCCCAAAATTATCAGGGAGGAGGCGAAACAGGCATGCGCGTGCCTCTTTCGTCTTCTTCCTTGCCCCGTGCCTGGCGAAATGGCATCACGTGCCACCCGTGCCATAGGTTCACCATCATGGGTGTAGACTGATAATGTCCCAACCTTCAAGATAATGCCCATTATGAACCTAGCTTCCTCTTTTTCCTGTCTTACTGTTGTGAGAATTGGGAGAACCTGTGCAAACCTAGTTATGTTGAAACAAGAGAAGAAACTTGTTCCTTACTTGGTACTATCAATCTATTATGAAGATGCACATAGGCCTAGGGACTATTCCTGATTTCAGCAAAAAGAGGAGGAGAAATAACAAATGAACAAGCTCTCAAAGTCCAGCTCTCAATAAAATGTATTACAGTGGTACCTCGGGTTACGAAATTAATTCGTTCCGCGGCTAATTTCGTAACCCGAAAAACCTTCGTAAGCCGAATTGCCATAGGCGCTAATGGAAAAAATAGCTCTCTGCTGCCCTCCGGTGGCGGCCTTTCCATTTAAAACAGCGCCGGGGTTTTTTCGTAACCCGAAAAAACCTTCGTAAGCCGAAACAATAAATCCCTATGGGGTTTTTTCGTATCCCGAAAAATTCGTAAGCTGGGTAATTCGTATCCCGGGGTACCACTGTACATGACTTTAGCTTCAAGTGAACAAGCTATGCAAGAACAAACACTATCTTTATTTCCCTCTTCTTTTAGCTAGAAATCAGCCATGAAATCAGGGATGAGCAATATATAGTTCTATAGATAGTTGGACAATAACCCCCAACGGTACTAGCCAGCATAGTCAATGCTGAATGATTGAACTTGAAATCCAATATTGGAGGACCACAATGCACACCCATAAATTAAACAAATACATATGAAGCAGAAGAGGGATGGTCCACAACCATCTATGAGAATTACCATGTTTCACTGAGGGTGAACCCACAACTGTGCTCTAATAACTGGAATTAATATGGGGCTTGATGCATCATTTAAAAATGCAAAAGAAGCTACCTGATCCCCCTGAAGATCAATAGCCAAGAAGAAATTTCAAGCAACATGTGATTATTTTCCTGTGCTTTGATGGCACAATATGCAAACACACTCTTTAGTCTAAGACAGCGTTTCTCAACCACTTTTCACATGGGTCACTTAAGACCATCAGAAAATAAAAATTTCTGATGGTCTTAGGAACCGAGACCATTGGTTGAGGGTCACCACAATATGAGGAATTGTATTAAAGGGTCGTGGCATTAGGAAGGTTGAGAACCACTGGTCTAAGATCTGTTGATGAAGTGCCTTTACAGCAATCATTCCCTGTTAGCATACAAGAACACAAACCTCGACTGAGGCTACAGGTCCTATTGCTTTGCCAACTGACCGAACTGTTCTACATCACCCAACACATTTCTTACTGTCAGAAAACTATCTGGACTTTATAACAGGCCAGGCAGATGTACAGACAGGAGGTGAAAATGCATTCTTTCAACTTACTCAGGCCAATGTGCTCTTTAAATGGACTAATGTCACTGTAGCAGAAAAGGATTGCAAATTTAATTGGTCAAAATTTCATCCACGTGGTAAAATTAAATTCAAATTATGAAGCTGTTATGGAAATCCTTCTCACCTACTCATGATTTACAAAAGCACCAATTTAGAGATTTTGTTTAGCTTGCATGTTTGAAAGTTTAGAAAAGCAGACCTGTTTTGCAACAAAAAGAATACTTTATATTATTATACATGCATATTAATTTTCATTTATGATACTATATTTTGAATTAAAACTGATGCTGTGCCCCTGAACATAGGATCACAAGTCCCATTAGTTTCAAGGAAACTTCCAAGTAAGCATGTTTTGATGGAACCCAGAATATTACTCTTTATATTACAGCACGGTTTAATATTTCACTATATGTTGGACAAGAATAATTATTCTAAAATTTTCTAGAATAATCATGTTAGATTAATTCAGAACAATTAGTTGTGAATTTTGCCAACAGGAAACTGTATTGGTTTTCAACTACTGCTTTGTAAAGTATTAGTTTGTCTTAGAACACCTCACCAAAAACAATGATATAGTATATTAAATTCAAAACAGATATACTTTTTAAAAAGCACTAAGTTGATTGCAATATTTATTTCTGTAAGCAGAAAGATTACATTTAGTAGAAAATAAGAAATAAAATGTCAACTATTAATCATGCTTAATTTTTTAAAAAAAATAAAAATTCCTAAGAAATAGGACACAAAGGAAAACAGAATAAACCAGAAACAGAAACCATACTGAATAGACTCAGGTGCAGTTAAGCAACATGAAGTCTATTCTTTTTTTTCCCTTCCCTTTGCTTACAAGATCAGAATATCACAATAATCTACAATTTTTTTTATTCTGATAAATAATTGTATGTATGTATGTGTGTATGTGTGTGTGTGTGTGTGTGTGTGTGTGTGTGTATATATATATATATATGCATGCATTGTTATCTTTAAATTTTACTTTATGGTTGTCTGCCTTCTTACCCCATTCTGTCCCATCCCCCGAACTCCGTGCTTCTCCAGCTCCTTCTCCATCTTCTGCGGTTACTAAGAAATCAAATTCTTTCAAGGCTTCTTCTGTGTCTGGATCATCAGTAAGGTCAGCTGCGAGCCCTTCATTTCCTATCTGCAAGTCAAATGTGATATTATTATCATTAAGGACAATGTATTTAAAAAGATAAAAGTTTTTTCATCCATCTTCCTGAAGATAGCTACTTGGTATATTTCTCTTACCATAGTGGCACAAGACGCCTAACTTTATTAATTAAAATAAAGAGAAGGAAAGAGGTGTGCTAAATGTACATATTCCAATATAGTAAGATGGCTGTGGTATCTGCAGATCATACTAGGGAGCAGAAATTTGAGCTAGGAGACATATATGTAGAATTAAGAAGTTCACAACAGCATAATTTATGCTGCCAAAGTACAATTACCAACAATTACCGACATTCATATAACAATAATATTATGGTGCTCATTTAATGCAATAACTGTGATGGTATTTTATGCAACTTCTAAATTAAAAATATGTAATTTATTTTTTCCAAAAAAAGCCAAACCAAAACGAATAAAGAGGATACAGCCATTTTAAAATAAGTAGTGTTGAGAGATCATTTAAGAATGAATGCAGAAAAATTGAAAAATGAGTCTCTATTAATGATGAGAGATCCTGTTATCTTATATCAGTGATATGGGATGATTCTCTAAGAACAAGGTTACAATCAGAATATTCACCAAAAGATTATTCTCTTAAGAATCTGAAAATTTTCAAAACAAATTATTACTTTTCTAAATAATTCAATAATACACGTTGAGTCTCCCTTATCCAGAATTTCAAAAGCCAAAATTGCACAGACAATTATTATTAAAAATATTGTCTATAAAATTACCTTCAGGCTATGTGTATAAGGTGTATACGAAACATAAATGAATTTCATGTTTAGCTTTGAGTCCCATTTCGAAGATATTTCACTATGTATATGCAAACATTTCAAAATCAGAAAATCTCTGAAACTGAACACTTCTGGTCCCAAGGATTTTAGGTAAGGCAGACTTAACCTGCATATCAACTTTTAGATAATTGCTGAATATTCCAGATTATTGAAGAACTTTACAGAAGATTCCCAAAAGTTATAAAACTTTGCTGCCATCTTAAAATGCCCCTTCTTTTCCATCGCCCTTGTCTTCCACCTTCTTTCCTTCCCTTCCCCATTTTTCTCATTTCCTCTTTGTTCCCACTACACTCCTCCATCCCAATCCTTGCTACTCACCATCTGTTCTCCTCCCCTCCCACCACTTTCCTTGTATTCTCTCTTCTTTCCTTCCTTGTTGCTACCACCAAAAACAACTCTCTGCAGAGCCAGCTGCCTCTGGATATTCATTAAGTCTGGGAGAGCTAACATGGGAAATCATTTTTGCTGGGAATTTAGATTGGCACTTACAGCTGGGCTATGCAGAAAATTTATTTATTTACAGTCCACCTTTTCTTAAAGCAGTGTATGTGGTTTCCCACATCTCTATTTTATATTCACCACAGAAGGCAGATCATGCTGACCGACCATAAGCTTTGTAGCTCTGTGGAGATTTGAACCAGGGTTTTTCCAGTCCCTCACTAGTAACATCATACTGCCTCTCAATAGTCTAAGAAATAGCTCTCTAGAGTCCACATTTCAATAGGCTATGTATTTGTTCTGATCGTTTGCAGTTTGCTTTGCTTTAAAAGTATATTAAGCATTTGAACTGTTATGATTTTAAACTCTTAAAACTGATGCAAAGAATATACACTAAGTATCTGTAGCATTCTTGGCTGTGTATTTTAAATGGAACAAATAATAACCAGACTGTAGCAGTAAGAAGACAGACACAACGATGATCTCACCCAACAACTTGTATACACAGCTGGCTGTTCAGAAAACAGTTTTAAAAAATAAAATTACTTTGTGTTTTTTGTTTATCCTGTGTTTCTCTTTTCCTTCTGCAATATCTTCAATCATATCACTCTCTTCTTCTTCATCACTATCATCTGCATTTTCCAAGAAATTAAATGTTTCAAGAACATCTCCAGGATTCCTGTAGAAGAAATTATAGTACAGTCTATCATTATCAGCAAATAGCTCCAGGTCCTTAGGAATAAAAAAATTGGGTTAATTTCAAGTCTTCAAATTCTGCTTTGGAAGGTCAAGAAACAACTCAAAACAGACTTTTCGGCAGTGTGGAGGAGAGAAGGAGAAAGCTTAATAGTGTTCAATTTAGCTTGCTGAAATCAGAATGTTTACAAGTACAGTTGCCTCTCCTTATCCACAGAATCAACCATCCATAGTGTGAAAATATTAAAAAAAAAAACTTCCCCAAAAGCAAACCTTGATTTTGCCATTTTATATAAAGGACACCAATTTACTATCCCACAGGATATCAAGGGACTTCAGCATCCATGTAATTTGGTATCCATAGGAGGTTCTGGAACCAAACCCCAGTGGGTACCAAGGGCCAGTTGTATCATTTTAAAAAAACTGAATATGAAATAACATGAACTTTAAGACTCGGGCAGAGCAAGTTCCTTAAACTACTCGTCTAACCCTGCCATGACATGGTTCTCAGCATAGCGCTGTAAAATATTAGTTACCAGTTGGAAAAAAGAAGTATTAATCAATACCTGTTAATGTTTGTAAATCAATGTAAGTATAACATTGTTTATTTAGATTAGAATCATGAACTTTTTCACAATGATGTTTGTACATCTGTATTTTAACTACTGCTGCTTATCCTTTTTGCAATATGCTTAAGATTGAAAGCCAACCTTATTAATCTGTGTATAAATTTTCTCATTATTTATATACATGTATATTTGCTTATCACCTTGCTTACTTGCAGTTCCACCTTTTCTCTGGTAATACACAAGGAACCCTAAATAAATCACACTAAAAAGGCAGCCATAGCTAAGGACATGCTACCGTATTTTCTGGCGTATAAGACGACTGGGTGTATAAGATGACCCCCAACTTTTCTTGTTAAAATATAGAGTTTGGGATATACTCGCTGTATAAGACTACCCCTCTTCCAAATCCAAGGAGGGAGCAGGCCAGTGGTGCTCGCACCGGCTGCGCTCCTTCCAGGCCCCTGCAGAGGCCTCGGCCTCCTCAGGGGCCTGGAAGGAGGGAGCAGCCCGGCCACGATCGCCGCGATCGTGGGGGCCACGCGCTCCTTCCAGGCCCCTGCGGAGGCCTCAGCCTCCTCAGAGGCCTGGAAAGAGGGAGCAGCCCAGCCGCAATCGCGGCTGCACAGCTTCCAGGCCCCTGTGGAGGCCTGGGCCTGGGAAGGTGGGAGCAGGCCGGGGCTTAACCCAGCGTACAAGACAACCCCAACTTTGAAGAACATTTTCATGGGTTAAAAAGTCATCTTGTATGCCAGAAAATACTGTAGTTATTTGCAAAGAGGGAAGGCTATCTGTATTTTAAATTCAAATATTATATAAAGCAGCAGACACCTGAAATCAGCATTACTATATGTTGCTTCTAATAGATCAATGCTACAATATCACACAAACGCAGAAAGTCCAGCACTTATATCAGAAGCAAGTAGAATCAAATATCAGTTAATACTTTAAATATGTAGATATTCTCTAATACATCTTTTTAAAATAAAGCAATTCAATATCTATTGCCATAAGATCAGAGTACAGTAATCTGGTTAACTTCTTATAAAATTAACAAAAACAGAATTATAAAAAACCCCAGCAAATATATGCAAATTTCTATAATTTATAAACATTACAGGTTTGTTTTTGTTCCAGGTCGATAATTGCAGATTTTTTCCCCTATGAGTACAGAGACATATATATATATTATATATATATGCACTCATTTCAGACTAGACGGTACAGGTAAAAATGAGCTCACTCATGATAGTGATGTAAGTCCAAAGGATTCTCTTATTGGTTTTATTTGGCAAAGTACAATAAAAGTGTAGTGTACTTTTAAGAATGGACTATGTAATTGTAATTGGATTTCTATTAAATATCTTGTAACCACTTGTAAAGAGAAATTTTACAAGGGCAAGCCTAGTTAGACCCAGCCAATCACAGAAACGGGGAAAAGGTTACACTTGTCTGCTAAAGCGGTAGACTGGCACTAGGGTAGTTAGAGACAGGGTGAATAGGGTTTTCAGAGCTGCAAACGAGAAAAGAGTTCAGGTTTTTTTTTTTGTTATATAGCAATTTTTTACGTGTTTATTTCCTGCAACTGAACCTGACAATTCCTTTTAATTATTGGTAAGGCAATTACACATGCTTACCACTGGGAACTCACTGATCAACATATCCACTTGTTCAATCATAGCAGTGATCACCTTGAGGCTGAACTACCAGATCCAGGGCAGGATCTTGAGGGTAAAGGGGCCAATTGAAAGATGGGAGTCCAAGGGTTGCAATTGTGGGGGCAGCCTGGACAGGGTTCTGTCACACCAATTTTGTAACCAAGCAAAATGCATTGCCTACCTTTTCATGTCCTGTCCCTTTTGTTTTGATGCTGGAGATTCTCCTCCATTAAGAATCTGTTCCAAATTTTTTGTCTCTACTGAGCCATTTGGTTCTGAACTGGAAAGCCCAAGTAAAGACCTCACCCTCTGTGACCGTACATCCAATATTGTATCTGTGTAACCAACTTCCTGAAGATACCTGAGAAGAAGAAAAAGATTATCTTCCTATACAAACATGAAAGTCAAACAGATTTCATGAAGTTGTCTGAACAAGTTGTCCCCCCTTTTGATTTGTGTTATTATAATTATAATTATAATCATCCCATTATCATATGAGGCAGCTTAATTCATGATTCCCCAAATATTCACATTGTTACATCCCATAAAGGGGGGGGGGAGAGATTTATACATTAATTCTTCAGTGTATTGGGGACAGTATACAAATTAACACTTACTGTCTTAATAACTGTCGGCCTTGCTTCCAGGTTAGCTGACTATTATGAGGTATTGTATGAACCTCTGTATCTTTGGTTTCTTCTGAAATGTAAAGAAACACTTTTATTGCAGGTCTTATTCAGGCTGTCATATGGAGAACATCATACATCTCTTAATAACTTTCTCTTTTTATTTTAACAAATTAAATTCTCCTCCCTTAAGCATCTATTCCAAGGTCATTTTTGTTTGACTGTTTCCATGAACTACTTGGTCCCAAACTGGAATCACTGATTTAATTCATACCTCTTATTCCCAATATGGGAAAGAAAGATCCACAATGCTCTTCCTGGGCCCCTTAAACTTGTCTGAATGTTCAGACTCACATTTTTAAGCATACACTAAAGACTTCCACTGAAAATAAATTTAATTTCAGTTCATGCGTCCAAGTATTGTTGTTGTATGCCTTCCATATAACATTCCATTCCAGCTTATGGCAACCCTAAGGCTTGGACGTTTTTTGGCAAGATATGTTCAGGGTTTTTTCGCCATTGCCTTCCTTTGAGGAAGAGAGAGTGTGACTTACCCAAGGCGATTCGGTTTTTGAATGGCTAAGTATGGAAAGCTTGTCTCCAAAATCCCAGTCTGCAGAACACCAAAACCAGTATACCAGGCTAACACTTTTCAAAGTATACTTTTAAAAAACATAAATACAGTGAGCCCTTGGGATCCACAGGGGGATCCGTTCTGGATCCCCCCGCGGATACCAAAATCCATGGATGCTCAAATCCCACTGTCCTCAATGGTGGCACGGCCACCACTGGGGATAATGGGACTTCGCCCCCCCAAAGCTCACCTTGCTGCGTTGGGCAGCTGCCCCCCTCTGCCTCTTCCTCCCGCCTCTTCTTATCCTCCTCATTGCCGCCACTGCCGTTCTTCCTCCTCTTCATTGCTCTTCCTCCACTTCCTTGCTCTTCCTCCTCCTCCTCCTCTTACCCACCCGCTCTTCCTCTTCTTCTTCTTCCTCCTCTTCCCTCTCTGCCTCCGCTCTTCCTCTTCTTCCTCCTGTTCCTTCTCCTACTTCCCCCCTGCCGCCTATTCCTCCTGTTCCCCTACTCTTCCTTCCTCCTGCTCCTTCCCACTGCCTCCTCCTCCACCCCCCCCCAGTGGGCTTGCCGTCCACGGATGCTGAAATCCGTGGATGGCAAGTCCACAGATACGGAGGGCGGACAGTATATAAAAACAGTGTGGTAAAGTGTATTTTGTTACCATTTCAATTCAAACAATATATACAGTCCGCCCTTCCCTTATGCGGTGGATCCGTTTCAGATCCCCTCATGTAAAGGAAAAAACACGGATGCTCAAGCCCCATTCAAATGAATGGGGCTTGTGCCTGTGGAGGTGTGGCAGCAGCGTGCGCCATTGTTTCCTTCCGGCGCGCGCCTCTCTCACTTCCATCGCGACTCCCAGAATATGCTGGAAGCCGCGTAAAATGTGCCCACGTATAACGCGGGCGCAGTGTACATGTATAAAGGCATACTAGATAACTCATTATATATCAGAAAGGTAGTATCTGCAAAGTTATACTAAAACTTCCTTCCAATATGCAAACATGAATGTTTGTTTTTGCACAGGAAATATTCAAACAATAATTCTCTTTTTGGCAGCCTAAAACGCTACAGTGCAGGAAAGACTGCTTCACTTGCCCTACTCTTGCTCATCTTCTTTCTTCTTTTATTTTCAATGTCTCTTTTTCCCGGAGAATTTAACTTTTATAACAACATTCAATCAATATATACACACACATCTACCTACTAATACCTACCGTATATACTCAACTATAAATCGAGAAATTTTTGCCCCAAAATGGCATCCAAAATCACGGGTCGACATATCTACGGGGCAATGCGGTACTTTGATCAAGCCTCTCCCCAGCCGGGCTACCTCTGCAAGAGATAGCCCAGCTGGGGAGATGCTGGCAAGGGTGACCGATTGTCCCGCAGCCCCCCCTTGGCTCGGCTCCCTCCAACAGGAAAAACCCAGCGAGGGAGACGATCGCGCGCCCTGCAGCCTCTCTTCCGCCAGGCTCTTTCCCCAGAGAAGGGGCCTGGCTGAGAAGACGCCGGGGAGAGCGATCACCCTCCCAAAAGACTCTCCTTGGCCAGGCCCCTTCCCGGAGGAAAGAGCCCTGCCAAGGAGACGCCGGGGAGGGCAATCGCCTTCCCCAAAGCCTCTCCTGGGCGAGGCCCCTTCCCTAGGGAGGGAGCCTTGCCGAGGAGATGCTGGGGAGGGCGATCACCTTCCCCAAAGCCTCTCCTAGGCGAGGCCCCTTTCCTGGGAAAGGAGCCTTGCCGAGGAGACGCTGGGGAGGGCAATCGCCTTCCCCAAAGGCGCTCCTGGGCGAGGCCCTTTCCTCAGCGAAGGGGCCTGCCTGAGGAGCGCCGAGGAGGGCACACGATCGCCCAGAAGCCTCTCCCTGGCTGGGCTTCTTTTGCAAGGAAAGCCCAGTGAGGGAGATGCTGAGGAGGGCACACCCTCGACGTATCCACGAGTCATATAAAAATCCTTATTTTTGGCCCCAAAAGTTGACCTCGACTTATACATGAGGTCGACTTGTACACGAGTATATACGGTAGTATCAGTGGTTCCTTGTTTGTTCATTTTCTAAACTCAGTGGTTAAAACGATATTTCAAATTTCTCTTTTAAATTAACATTGGAGATTTTTGTCCAATCAGACCCTAACAAGATAACTCTGATTTTCTCTTTGTTTAGGAAAAGAGGTTTATGTTCACTAAATCCTCATAATGCCACTGCCTGTCTTTCTCATTGCAGACAATTTTCTTTTTTATTTCTTATCAGTAGCTCCCCATCTTCTATTTTATTCAAGTTACTTCCATTCACATTCACATTCCCCTTTTCATGCTGTTTAGCAAATTCCTACTCTTCCATCTCAGAGAAATTCTTAAAAGGTAAAATCTTACCTTTGCCTTAGCTGTTTTTCTCTAATTTTATTTTATAAATAATTTCTTAATTTAATACAGTACAAGCATTTCTGAACAAGTATTTAAAACTTCTTTTCTTTGAAGAATACCTAACATACTGATAAACTTGTGGTCACATTCTGAACACTCAAACTTACTGGGACAACAGAGACACGTCATGATCTCCTCAATAAAAATAAAAATTACAGTTTAATTTGCAAAATTTCTCCCATATAATGTTCAGTAATCTGTGATTAAAATGAATTGCACATTTAAGCCATTTAAAAGCAGATATTTCATATCTCTCACACATCACCTACAACTTACCATATCACAATTATTTAGCAATTAACAATGAACAATGAATACTTTCCCAAAAAGTATCTGAATCATTACTAACCCATATTTATTAATGATATCAAAAATTAATTCCTCTCCATAAAACAAAAGCCATACAAAAGCTAGTACTGAAATGAATTCATTAGCTGCAGATATATACCAGGATACTACTAACCTAAGTTGCAAGCAGACTTCCCTTAACATAAAAATGAGCAATAGAAGAATGTAAACTAAATTCAAAAATGGCAAATAGACTGTTACCTGACTCAAAGGTTGGCATTTTCAAGTCACCTTGGTTCAGTTCTGTGCCATATTTTAGTTTATGATATTTTGCCCTTAAAAGGTAAAACAAAAATATTTTCATCAGTATAAATTTCCACATTTTCCCAGTGGGTTACATCTAAAGCAGCACTCATACAAAGACACTTACAAATGGAGAATCTGGTCGCAAGTCTCCAATATCAGGAAAAGCTTTTTAGCACAAAGGGCTGCAGTGGGAAGTGTTACTTTGAGTAATATTCCTAGGATGAGAACTGCTTTAGATGTAACCCAATACATTTGAGTATGTCCCTAAACACACGCCCACCCAAACCATTTCTGGTTGAATAGATTTAAAGTGGGGGAAAGAGAAGGAGGACACACTTACTGTACAAAAGGAAACAGTATGGTCTTATTTCACCAGCTGTAAAACATACTGACATGATACAGTATTGCAAATGTCCTACAAAATTATATTCTAAATAATTATTGAATATGAAAAATAATACTGACAGTCTCTTTCTGAAACAAGAAATATAAATATTTACATGACAGAGGGCACATCTTCACTGCAGAAATAATGCAGTTTGACACCGCTTTAACTACCATGGCTCAATGCTATAGAATTCTGGAATTTGTAGTTTTGTGAGATATTTAACTTTTCCTGTCAGAAAGCTCTAGTGCCAAAACAACCTATAAATCCCAAGATTCCAAAGGATGGAGCCATGGCAGTTAAAGCAGTTTCAAACTGCATTATTTCTACAACTGACCCTCCACATTTACAGCTTTGACTTTTGTGGAATTGATTATTCACAGATATCATTAATGTTCTAAGAATTTCTAGGTACTCCAGTGTGACTCTGCTGCACTTTGACCATAGATTCACACAGGAGGACCTAGAGAGTCCCAAAGAAAACATTTCTCTAGGTATTTTTCATTCCTCCAGCATGATACTTTGGTTAATTTCTGGTACCACAGTATTGTGTTAGAGATTCCTAGAGAGGTATTCTCTCAGGTTATAAAAATAGTGGTTTTATTGGGTATATTTTTCACTTTCATGGGGGTCCTATGCCCCTAACTTTAGCGAATGTGGAGAGCCCACTGTACAGTATGGATGTAGTCAGAGAGGATTTTATATTCTGAAATGGCAAATGAAAACCCATCACTTCCTCTGCACTTAATTCTGAGATATATGCAATGGGACAGGATGGACTATATATAATCATTTCACAAAACAAGTCATTTCACAATATATTTACTGATACATTTTTTTCCTCTTGAGCTAGGCTAAACATTACATTTTTGTTTCTGTTATACTAGCTTTCAAAAATGTGTTGGAATATGTAACTGTAAAATTAAGGTGGAAAATACAAAACAACACATTGTTTAAACATGAATGTTCCCTATTTTCTTTTTAGGAAAATGAGAAAAATGAAAAGATTTCTCTGATCATTTTCTTTTAAATGGATGGAGGGCTTTCATCATATTCTTGCTAACTTTATGTTGCAAAACAAAATAACACCCATCGTATTTAGAAAACTTCAGCTCTTCTATTTTAAAATAATTCCTATGACATACCATTACTTTCAATCTGGCAGGAATACGTCTGATGTATAAATTAACAATTCCCTACTTCAGATAGAAATTTATTTTTTTCCATTTCCTTTCTAAAGAATCAAAAGTTTTTTTATAAGATCATATTCCTACAAAATTCTTGTCACTATATATTGACTTGCAACAGACATGATCACTTTATCTATGACAAAGATCTTAGATATGCAAAATTCACTATACAGTGGTGCCTCGGGTTACGAAAGTAATTCGTTCCGCGGCAGCTTTCGTAACCCGAAAAGCCTTCGTAAGCCGAATTGCCATAGGCGCTAATGGGGAAAAGCCGCGTTTCGTGCAAAAAAGCCGAAAAAAGCACCAAAAATTTTCTTCGTAACCCAAAAAAACATTCGTAACCCGGAACAATGATTTCCAATGGGATTTTTTCGTATCCCGAAAATTTCGTAACCTGGGTATTTCGTATCCCGAGGTACCACTGTAGTGGCTTCTAGAAATATTTCTAACAAATGGACATGTCACATTTTTACAAGTTTAATACAGGATGCAAGTATTGTCACAATTTGGTATAATTCCTCTCATGTTCATGTCAAAGTCTATTCCGCCCAAGTCCCAGTAAAGGTTGAGCATCCCTTATCCAAATGCTTGGAACCATAAGCGTTTTAGATTTCGAATTTTGGGAGATTTTGGAATATCTGTATTCATATATGCATACATAACAAGATATCTTGGAGATGGTACACAAGATTAAACATGAAATTCATTTATCTTTCATATACACCTTATACAAATAACCTGAAAGTAATTTTCATATAACTTTTTAATAATTCTTTTTAAAACTTTATTTTTAAAACTTTTAAAAAATGAAAAATGGTTTATGTACACTGAACCATCAGAAAGCAAAGGTGTCACTGTCTCAGCTACCCATGAAAATAGTTTTGGTTTTTGGAGTATTTCAGATTTGGGAATTCCTGATAAGGGAGACTAAGCCTCTATTTGTCATGTCTCTGGCAATAGAGTATAGGACAAATTACTGTCAAGAAAACGAAGTCCAAAATTATTACTCGCTCAATTAAAGTATTTTGAAATATATCCAAACAATGCAGATTTAAAAACTAAATTATGTGACAATTTTAGCTACCAATGGTAAAAAAATTCAGCATAGGAATTCGTAGTTGTCATCTCCAAACCAAAAGATGGTCTGCTAGTCAGATTACTGCTTAGGTTCCTGCAAGAAAGAATGCTAGGTTTCACCAGAAATAATCATTTAAAAAATTACTGATGCATGACAAGGTACTTCAGCTAACAGATAAGTAAGATTCAGGATAAAAAAAAAAAGACCCATATCTATATGCATTTCTCAGTTGACATGGTACACATACCTTTCTTGTTTTAATGCATATTCTAACATTTTTATTCTTCTTACTAAATCTTTCTTCAAGTTTTCTTGACCTTTTCTCTCACCTTGCAAAAATGCTATCCGAGCCTGAAAATACAAAATAGTAGAATTAATTTTTTTTTTCATTTTAAGTCTCTAGTCTACATATAGTTTAACTGTCAGTGCAACCTATATTTGTCTAGTCAGAAATAAACCCTGCTGTGTACAATGGGCTAGGCTGACATAGGACTGCAGCACGAACACATATTTTTCACAGTGATTTTCAAAACATATGTTCTGAACTACCATGAATGAGGAAAATTCTGTAGATTAAACTGCTGTTTTCTAAAATATTGTTAAACTATTTCACAAAATATATTGGTCTGCTTAATTTCATCAACCTATTCAAAATGCTAGAACCCGTTTGTATGAGGCATAGAGATCACGAAAAAGAACAGTTTTTTTATGCCAAACCCCTCACTGACATAGAAAGCAAGGGGAAAATCTGATTCTGTCATATTTACCTTATCTCTATTCCTATTATTTATCTTCCTCTCTAAGAGATTCAAAATAAACTTTGAAAATAAATTCTACATATAAATTCATTTAGTAAGTTTTGTTCAAGAGTCACATACTGTTGGGCCTGAGATTAGTATTAGATTAACAGACCTTATACAGTATAATCTGACTATATCTTTTATAGTGTGTGTGTGCGTGTGTGTATATAAATGAAGCAAATGAACATGGTTTATGCACTGGCACTATGCAAATAGGGCTCCACTCACAACAAGTTCTATCATTTCATTTCCACTTAGGCCCTAAGAATATGGAGGAACTTTGGAACAGTCTGGGATACAGCAAAGAGAGCTACTCTGCGAGGAGTGGATCTGTGGAAATTGTACGGGGTCACCTTATGCAAGAGCTCTGTTTAACTTTGGGTTCTAAGTAATCAGGCATTTAACATTAATTCAATTGAACAGCTTAGAAAAGTAATAAAAGTAATAGAATTGCAGATGCTAAAGCTGTACATGAATTAAAGCGGCTAACATTACATGCTACCTTCTGATACTGGGTTCCAACTTCCCTAAACAACCCTGAGAAAGTAGAAAGCACTACAAATTGCTGAAGAGTATTATTCAGATGCCATAGTCAGAAAACAAGTTATTTGAATATTTGAGAACAGCAAATTTTAGAGACGAACACAAAAGGCAACATATTCCAGAGGTTAAAAAATTAGTGTCAGCTGAATCCACATGTATTCCTCCCACCTGAGTGATTACATTAATAACTGAGACAAGTGGGTTGTGATAAGGAGAAGGGGGAGCCACTGACATTCAGCCTACCTGTCACTGTATTCAACTGCAATCTGTTCAAATAAGGTGTATGTAAGAATCTATGCGAATCAAGAAAGCTTTTAACCTATATTAAGAAATCACTTTTATTTCCCCCCAGTTTTCATGATATGTCAATGCTATCATATCGATGGAAGAGTCAAGAATGGAGATAACAAATTAGAAATCACCAGACAGGTTTTTCTAACAAATGTCTTCTTCCTTGGCAAGCAACCTTCCATAACAAAACTTATCTTAAGCAAGTATCTACCAACCTGTCTATGAATAAAGTTATACAATTATTCTGGTTATACAATAACTGTCTGTGACAATTATGACAGTTATATTTAAAATTAAATAGTGCAGCTGCACCATTGGTAGTAACATGGCCTATATTACATTACTTTGAATAACAGATGTTACTGTGTATGTCTGTGCCTTCCAGTCACCTGTTGACTTATGGTGACCCCGCAAATTTCATAGATTTTTCTCAGTCAGGTAACATTCGCATTGTCAAATTATGAAAGAAACATAATGTTTATTAATCATGTTTGTTTGTTAATCATGGTGAAGAATCAAATGTTTGTTTAATAAATAAATGATAAATTGTCTGTTAATCCTAAAATGTTATTTTTGGAGGGTCATTTGAGGAGGGTTGCAGTAATTCTTGAGTCATGCTTGGGAAAAATGCAAGACTTAAATGAACAATTGATTCTTGTATTTTTAGTGTCTTTTTAAAAGCATTAATAATCAATAAGCAACTCACTAGTAATCAGCAACATAAGGCATCACTCTTCTGATAGCAAGAATCCACTTTTTCAAAAGCAACCAGCAAAGAATTATTTTAAGTAATTAAATTGTTTTATAAATAATATTCCAAGCTCTGAAATTAGCACACACAGCAGCAGCAAAGCAACAGTCTGATCAAGGAATTCATATACTGTAGTCAGTTAAATATATTTCTTTTCTGAGCTACAATCTTAAATAAAGCATGAACAGATTAAACACTAGGGGGCACCCACACATAATCTTGGAATTTATTAAATTAGTTCACATCACCAGTAAATTTATAAATTAAAAAAACTATGAAGGAAATGAATTTTGTAACTGATAAAGATAGATTGTGATGTTTATAGCTTCAGTGGACCCTCTGTATTGGCAGATCTGACCACATGGAGACTGCCACACCCAATATTATTCAATGGCAGTGCACATATATGTCTGCACAGACATGCCTGCATGAACATAACTGCCACTGAATAATATGGGGTGCGGCCATCCACTTTTTTTCTTTTTTGCTATCCATGGCAGGAGCAGAACTGAATCGTTGCAAATGAGAAGGATCCACTATATTAGCATGTTTATGTCTGCAACTGGACTCCCAACAAAGTTATTGCTAAGATGTTGTGCTTTACTACCATAATATTTCTGCTATAATAAATTAATCTTTGCATAGCAGTTGTACCATCACAAAGAAATTAGTCCTTGAGTTGAGATTATTCTCCATTAGTCCTTTCAAAAATAATTACATCAAATTTCTGCATATTCCAACTCATTAAATGATATCTTTAAATCATTACAGAAATCTCTCATTTCAATGCCCTCATATTTTTTATTATATTTGTAATCTCTTTGTATTTCACTGTATTTTTATTTAATATACAGTTTTTCTTGCACAGTAGTTGTAAGTTGGTGTGAGCCACTCTGAGTGTTATACGGGCAGTAGAGCAAGACATACATTTCTATATAAGATAAACATGTCATCATGAAATATTATTCGGAATGTCATTCAAGATAAACAGCAAAAGGTATCCGGCCCCTTAAGGGTAGGGGACATCCTACTAAATAGAATGGTGTGTGGGATAGATGAGTGTGATAAGAAAAGGGGGGAAGGGGTCTTCTTTATTTGTTTTATACAACATCTGAACCCACTACACACTTCTGTTCCCCCTTCCCCCCAAAATAATGCTTCTGCATTTGCTGAACCAGGCTCTATTTCACAACAGCTTATGCTACAATAAATAACTTAGTCTTTAAGGCACTATATAAGCCTTGCATGTTTTTGCTACAAGAAACTACTTTAACATGTTAGTTTTCTGCATACCAAAACATTATTTCAGTCAGAAAATTACTGAAATAATTAAATGATCCAAATCATATAAAACAGTTTACTGTATTTTATTTTGTATCTGATCTAAACCTTACACAAGAGAATTGGTTGATTCTTTCTCCCAATGTAGGTTGCTGGGGTGCTCAAAAAAGGTCCTTACTTGTATAAGAATACCTGCACAAGAACTCCTCACTTGTGTAAGAATACTTGCACCTGCACTCTATCAGACACAACCTAATTTATTTTCTCTTAGCAAGATTTGTTTAGAGGAGATCTGCCATTGCCTTCCCCTGAGACTAAAAGCATGCGACTTACCCAAGGTCACCCAATGGGTTTCATGGCTGAACTAGGAGTCACAGTCCAACATTCAAACCATTATGCTACGCTGGCTCCTTATGATATATGACATAAACGTAGAGTTATTAGTTTTGATGTATATAACTAATGTCTGTTTACTGTTATTATTTTTGAATATATGATTTCTTTTTTATTAATACAAAAAAAGTTTTTAAAAAACTGGTAGAGATACAAAAGTATACCCTGGCAGAAGGAATTCCATAAGTAAGTGACAAATGTTGAAAAGATCCCCCTGCCCCTGTCAACCAATGTAGTCACTACCAATACCAGGCAAATAAGTGCAGCCGCTGCTACAGATCATAATATTTTGAAAGGTTTTACACAGCACAGGCTGTTTGACAAGTAACTTGGTCCAACCTATGCATGCTTCAAAGGTCAATATCAATTCTTCAGATTAAGGTACAAAATGAACAGGCTGCCAGTATAGGGGCAGGGGGAATTGTCAGCAGCTCATGTAAAGTCACAGAAGTATTCTAATCTGGATGAAATCAGAATATGAGTACATGAGGCAAGATCTGCTATGTTCAGATAATGTCACACTTGAGAGACTGAACATTTCTGTCTGCTGTGCTTCCTCAGATAGCCACAAATCTTGAAGAACCTCTAGGCAGAAAACTTATTCTTTCAAAACAAGTGGAATCTCATTTCTATCTAGACATGCCAACTTTCCAACCCAGAGTGCTTCTTCTGTCTTGCTGGAATGAACTTTTCAGCTTGTTCATACTCCCTGGAATCCATTTTTAAGTTTAAAAAAAACAAACAGAACTTTCCCTAAAACTCAGTAAAGTGTCACAATAGTATTTAATTATTAAGGTTTAATGGTATTGGACACTTCTTTTTTTTAGAAAAAGATCAATGCCTATTTCTTCCCAGGAACGTGACAGAACCACGACAAATTTGATTGAACTGGCAAAATTACCTCTGAAATTCCTTGCCTTAGAAAATCCTGTGAAATTCATGGGGGTTGGAGTAAATTGACAGGCAACTTGAACAGGCAGACATGTATGCGCAAATGCACACACACAGATTTACAGCAGAACAGTTAATGTCAGGCTTTTTAATGCAAAAAACAGACTTTCCTGGATCAAACAACAACACCTTTTAAGCAAGTAATAAGCTATTCCCGAAACAGGTACCTCAGGATGGCAATTGATTTGTATCAGGGCTTTTAGAGAAACATTTTGAATACACGTTATGTATTCAGACAAATCTCAGCACAGGTTCAGAATCAAAATCAATCAGTGTCTTTTCTGAAAGGATCCAAAAATGGCTTTTCGGTTGTTCCTCCTAATGTGCTGATCTGATCCGTGCCCTTGAATATATGCTATCTGCAATAGCGCACGTGCCCGGGGGCACACTCCATTCAAGCCTATGGGGCTTAAATAAGCGCAAGCCTTCATTTTCATGGGCGGGGGGTGTCCAGAATTGATCCCCCATGAAAACGGGGGGCCAACTGTAGTGTGAAACAACAAACAACAACATCCTGTGCAGAACTCTAAGTTAGAACAGATTAAAAAATACACCATTAAAATTCACAAAATATAATAGTTAAAAGAAATTAAGCTATTAAAAAACTGAACACCAATCAAAACATAAAACATTAAACACACGCCAACGCACACACCCTGACACAACAATTAGAAAAATCCAGCACAATGTTTAGATGGTATGGACCTTATTATTCTTGCTGTGTGCCTTCAAGTCGTTTCTGACTTCTGGCAACCCAACCCTAAGGCAACTATATCATGGGGCTTTCTTGGCAAGATTTACCCAGAGAAGGTTTCCCAGGGCCTTCCTCTAAAGCTGAAAGCATGTGACTTATCCAAGGTCATCCAGTGGCTAAGCTGGGAATCAAACCCTGTTATTCAGAGTCATAGTCCAACACTCAAACCTCCTTGCCACTCTGGCTCTCCTGGATCTTTTACAATCATCAGCTATAGAAACAGAAGTCTTTACTTGTCGGGAGTAGGGATGCCATAATCCGGTGGCCCCTGTGACAAACCCGCTTTTGGGGGCCCCCTCCCGGTCCCGGTCCGGTTTGGCCCCTAGCCCCCGGTTCGGCCTTCCCCTGCCTCCTCCCCGCCGTCCTGAGCGCCACTCTTCCCGCCTGGCGCACTAGCATAGCCTAGAGAGCAGGTCTTCAGGACATCTGCCACTCAGAGCTTTTGCCCGCCCATGTTGGTATATATGCCTTGCAAGAGGCCTTACCTTCCAGGTTACAGTGAGAAAAGAAAAAAAAGGCCATAAATCGTTCATGTTTCACTGGGAGTCTAAATGCCTCATCTTTTAAATGTATACCGCGTCACTATTCTTGTAATTCTTTATCACAGGATTGTTTTTGAGGCTCTAAACACCTTTACTTGTAATATGCAAATTTCTCCCGAAGCTGACCAATGGGAAAGAAGCAATCAGCCCTCCACTTAGGTTGGTTTTCAATGGCTTGGTGAAGGAAGAGATTTTGCCTTGCTTGTAAATAGGGGTAGCTTTAGGGTAGCAAAAGGCTGCAGAAATTAGGTTTGACCCCCCCCTTAACATCCATGGCTCAGTGCTATGGGTTCTGGGAATGTAGTTTCTTGTGGCACCAGAGCTCTTTTGACAAAAAGAGGCTGAATGGTCCACAGAGGAGGCGTTGCCTGGGGGCAGAGCCTCTTGCCGCAGTCTGCGGTGGAAGAGAGGAGGCTGCGATGGGAAAGCAGGGGCTCCTCCAGATGGTCCTGGCCCTTCCCTTGGCTCCTCCCTCCCTCCTCCTCCTCCTCCTCCTCCTCCTCCTCCTCTCAGATAGCCACAGCCAAGGTGAGCGTGCTCATTCACACTCCCTGGCTTTTCTCTCCCACCCCCCCTCTGACTTTGGCCTGCCAAAGCTCAATGCTCTGGAATTCTGGTGTCTGTGAGGCATTTGGCCTTCTCTGTCAGAGAGCTCTGGTGCCACAATAAACTACAATTCCCAGGATTCCATAGCACTGAGCCCTGGCAGTCCAGTGTGTTTTGGACACAGATCCTCCAAATGAATCCAGTCCCTAGCTTTTACATCTCTCTCACACACTGCAGGAATAATAACCCACTTTGAGACTGCTTTAACTCAATGCTAGGGAATCCTGGGAATGCTAGTGTTTGGGAGACATTGAGACTTCTCTGTCAGTGATGGCTCTGAGGCCACAATAGACTACAATTCCCAGGATTCCCCAGCACTGAGCAGTCTCAAACTGGACCATTTCCTCAGTGTGGATGCACCTGGGGAGGAATTCTGGGCACTGCAGTTCAACTACGTTTGGAGGGTTATGGGACTCCCTGTCAGAGATAGCTCTGGGGCCACAGTGTACTACAATTCCCAGCATTCCCCAGCACTAACCCAGGACAGTTAAGTCACTCTCAAACTGGATTATTCCCTCAGTGTGGATGCAGCTTTGGTGAGGAACTCTGGGCATTTCAGTCCAGCATTGTTTTATTTCGGCAGTGTATTTTGGACCAGAGACAAGGTGACCAGGCATCCTCCTCCTTTTCCAGGACATGCCCTCTTCTGTCAAATTTTAAAATGTCCTCCATTTGGATCATGGCTAAGAAGCATGGATTTATAATTACATGGGTGTTTTTAGCTTTTATTTTTGGCCATATCCTACATTTTTTTTGCTTGGGTGCCCTACATTTTGGGGTGAGGGCATTGGTCACCTTGGTCAGAGAGCTTTCCAGGGGTTTAACTGCCATTCTGCTGTGGTGCTGGAACAGACCACCATTCCCAGAATTCCATAGCATTCAGCCGAGGCAGTTAAAGTGGTCTCAAACCAGATTTTTCTCTAGTGTAGATGCAGCCCAAGCCTTTTGCCTCTCTTATGCCTCAGATTTCAAAGCCCAGCCCTGGCACCACAACAAACTACAAATCCCAGGATTCCATAGGATGGAGTGATGAGAGTGAAAGCAGTGTGGCAGCAGCCTAAGTGTGCTTAATGCAGTTCTTAAGATGGTGCACCTCTTGCCTACAGAGTCTCACAAGACTTTTTTGTTTAACAACTTGTACCCATTAACTCCATTTCATGTCTGCTTTATTTAGTGGGGTGGAATACAGACAAAACAAGTCAAAATGAAGAAAAACCAAAGTCCCTTGACCAAGTACACACTTCTCAGAAGTATACTTGGTGAGACACCTGAAACCGAGGGCAAATCCACTTTTTGTTTAACCATGTTCTATATGCATAGCCATGTTAACCCATGTTCAGTGTTAAACCCAAAAGGTTTGGTTGTGGAATAAGCCTCTGAAATATGCAAGAGGCAATGTTTAAATAAAGCCATGTTCAATGCCCAAATGTGCTGTTTGGAATGGGGAGAGGGGGGTGGCCAGAAAGGGAAGTACATTTCTGCGATCTGTCTACGAATAATGTCAAAATGTCCTCCATTTTGATCATGCCTAAGAAACATGCATTTATATTAACATTTCTAAAAAAGCATCAATTTTTTCGCGTGTCCTCCAATTTTAAAAAATGTGTCCTACATTTGAAAATGTTGTCCTGCATTTGTCTTACATTTGTCCCGGTTTGGAGGTCCTGACTTATGGCAACCCTATTCGGGAGGAAGCACTGTTTAACTCTTAAATGTTTTTCAGTTAACCTTCTTTGAGAAAGACATCCAATTATTTTTAAACAATATTTCTATTACAAGTTCAACAACAGCTTCAAGTAATTCGTATAGGGTAACATCATATTCTCCTGTCAAGCATCGTTTTATAAGCTAAGCTAACCAAGTAGATTATCACACTACACTCTTAAAATGCTGCTAGGTCACTTTAACTGCTCTGACTGCCTCTTGTTGCATTTTGGGGTTTGTAACTGAGTGAGGCTTAAGAGCTCTCTGGCTGAATATTCTAAATGTCCATGCCTAAATTACAAGTCCCAGAATGCAACAGGAGGCAGCCAGAGTAGTTAAAGTGACATAGCCCTATTGTAAGAGTGTAGTGTGATAATCTACCAAAGAAAGTCAAACAACCTTAATCTATTAAGGTCATTTTGAATTCTGATCCTGTGCTTTGGGTTACTAGCTAACCCTTCCAATTTAGTGTCATCTGCAAATTTGCTAAGTATGCCTTCCTATAAGGCTGAGAGTATAACTTGCCCAAAATCACCCAGTGGGTTTCCATGGAGTCGTAGTCCATGTTCAAATCACTGCATCACAATGGCTCCATATTCATTTTAGACATAACTAAAATTGTAAGTTTTGCTATATAAACCAAATATAAGTGGCCTGAGTTTCAGCCAAATGCTACGAACATTTAAGAAAGAGGGAGGGAGAGGGGAGAGAGAATGACTGTGCCAAGAATGGTCCCTACAAATCTACTGTATTTTGCCATTACAGTCGCCCCTCCGTTTTTGGGAGGGATCCGTTCCGGACACACACACTCGGCAAAAACGGAAACTCGAATATATTCAAACCCCATTGGCTTGAATGGCCACACACTCCTGCGCATGGCCCTGCGTGTGCTCCACAGGCATGCACACCATTTTAGCCAATGGGGCTCGCCCCTTTGTGAATAATCAAGACTGTGGACTTCAAGTCCGCAAAAACGGAGGCGTGACTGTAGTTTATTCTCTACTAGCCCCAAGACCATTTCATACACTGAGACAGAAAAGTCCCATAGCATTTTGTTTGAACCCAATGTAGCTGCTTCAGTTGATTATTGCTGACCTACTGCTCCTTGGGGCTGGGGTGTCATGGACAACCTGAAGACTTGGAAGAAATGTGACGTCTGCTCTGAAAGTACTGCTGCTCCAGAAAGATGACCACCCTGAAGAAATTGCTAACATACCAAAATGCTTTTTAAAAAAACTGCACTAAAACCATAGGACTTGCTATATTTTGCTGTCCATATAGTTGTTTACACTTTCTGCAATGTAATTGGCTCTCCCAGCCGCTTTGATACATAATGATTTTTAGATGGTATTGAATCTCATTTTTACAAAGTCTTTCTGCCACAGCACACAGTGTAATGGAAATTTTCTATCTTCTATATAGTTTTAATTTCAAGCACACCACTTTTTCTTGTTTATTACTTATACGGTATTTTTCTCCTTTTAGAAAACTATTTCTTTGAAAAGCAAAATCTACTTCCATTTCTAAGCTTCATATATAACAGTAATTTGTGTGTTTGTGTACTAATCAACCCATTAAATAAAGTCTGTTCACTATCATTTAAAGAATTCAGTCCATTCGACAGCTCTGAATACCACAAGCATCCAGTGCAGCACCAGAGACAAGCCTTCACCTCCTCCTCAGCTAGGAAGAGGCTTGAAGGGATCACTGATGCATCTAGCAGCTTCTCTGAAATGGGGAGCACAAGACTGACAGGATTGTTTCTATCCTTCTGTTTGTTCTAGAATATGGCGAGGGAAACTTCCAGCTCTGTAAAGTTTGTAAAGAATAGACTTTTCTGGAACAGTCCTCTGAATGTGTTAAGTAAAGAAGAACAGATGAGTTTTTAGCACTTCCTCCTGCTACCAGAAAAAAAAAATACATAGAGCAGATGACAATTTCTCCAAGGTCACAATAGGCTCTTCCTTTTTCCTCTGGCTGACCCATAGGTTCTCCAGTTTTAAGACTTCTATCCATTAACAGCTAGCATAAGAACCATGTTGCATTCCAGATCAGGACTCCAATCCCAGCATTTCTCAACACTATGCTACCCAAAGCTGATGGTTAAACAACTAAATAAAATAACCTCTGGAGGGCCATGTGATTTTCAGCCCCAAAAGAATACAGATATACCTCAATTAATGAATTAGATGAGTTCCTGGATATTACCATGCTCTGAGGTCAGCTGGAGAGGGTGTCCTATCACCCTCACAGATATAACTGGGGGAAACATGGGGGAGGGCTTTTTTAGTGGCTGCTCCAGGCTCTGGAACTTCCTTCCCAGAAATGTTAAGACTGGCATTCTCCCTACTTTCTTTTCGCAGACAAGCAAAGACTTTTCTATTCTGACCGGCATTTGATGAGTAACGATATAAGGCCCATCTTACACAATGCACTGAATATTAATAATCATTGTGTTGGTGGGTGTGTTTTAATATATGTTTTAACCTGGCTTACGTTTTTTTTACTGTATAATTTAAAAAAAACATTTTATGTTGTGTTGATTTTTAACTATTTTTTAATTTTTGTAAGCTGCTTTGTGTCCCAATCTGGGGAAAAGGCAAATAAATAAATGAAAATCTGATACTAGAGGTAAAAATAACATGGAAAGTAGATAGGTTCCTAGACCACAAAAAGAGAAGAGCAGTTCAACATGTTTCACCAATGTTTTTATTCCAAACTAACAGTATATACATGTAAAATGAAACTATTAGGACAGGTAAGTTTTGGATAGATAAACAAAAATGTTTTGAAACTTCCAGAAACCACTTGAAAACTTCTTCCAAAATACATCCAGAGATGACCTTTCACCACCCTTCACTGTTATTTTCATTTTGGTGACCAAATTTAGAGGTCTGTTTTTAAAAACATGCTAGGGATAGCTGGTGAGGCAGGCTAATTCACTTTCCCCCTTTTTATGTTTTGCTGTTCACATCTGCTCAGTAAGGGATTCTAGAGGAAACTGCTGTTACTTTGCCTGCTATATGTAACTGGAGTAGCAGCTGAGGAGTATTCTGCTCTTTTCCAGCTCAAACTTTATTGCATCTTTACTATAGGCACTCTGCTGCAATCTCACCTGAACATCTGTGTTTCTCCAGTTCTTCACCCCTCTCCCAAAACTAATAGTGTCTTTAAAAACTTTCATCTAGACATAGGACAAGGAGGAAAAGAGGAGGGCGGGGGGGACGTGTTAAAAGGAGCTTCTTTGTCAGAGGCTTTGTTAACTGGGGTATGCCTGTACAAAATTTGTAATTATAACTTTCATGTTTGATGTGCAGCATTTTAACATCTAAACAGCCCTGAAAGGGAAGAAAGGGAAGAGTTCAAGCCGCCCGAGAGAAAGCTGGATCAGGGCTGCAGGCCCAAAAAGAGGTGGCAAAATGCCACTCCTTTTTGAGGGCAAAAAGCCAGCTTCTCCACCACAGCTGCGGCTTTGTGGCACTTCTGCAGTGGGTGGCGTTTAAACATCATGCTGCCAGAATGCTGCAAAGCTGCCCGCTGTGTGGGTGTGCTGGCAGCATGACGCCGGCTTGGGGATGGCATCAGAGTTTGCAGTATCTAAACTCCGTACTCTGATGCTGCCCCAAGCCAGAGCAAAGAGGCGATCTGTTTTGGCCCTAAGTCATTACATTACTATCCCCTTGTTCAAATAAACTCAGTTATCTTCTTTTAAGGCTTGGGAAATTTACTCATATGGGGTGGGATAAGGGAAAAGTCTGCGGCACCACTGGTAGTAGAGGAAGATAGTGAAACTCAGTGTAGGAGTAGGACTTCTCTATACTGACAAGAAACTTTGACAAGTTTTCAATGAGGCTGACAGCAATATTTTTAGTCATTGCAGTGGGAGGGGGGGGGAACTCAGGTTACTCTGCCATAATCTTTTTATGATCCTTTTTGAATGACAGTATATATAATATTTAATATTTAAGAAACAGTAAGAACACAAGTCTCATTGTAATTTACAAATGCCAATGCAATGTGCTCAGAGATATCAATGCTGCTATGCAATTGCAAATAAATGGACTGATGTTATATAATTAAACTGTATTAGAAGTTTAAAGGTGTTGGTTATCACCTTTAAAGCCCTAAATGGCTTGGGTCCAAACTATCTTAGAGACCGCCTCCTCCCGTACAATCCTCCCCGCACTCTCCGGTCCTCTGGGAGGAACTTACTGCAGCCTCTAAAATCTAGGCTTGCGGCAACCTCCCAGAGGGCGTTCTCTGCTGTCGCCCCCAAACTCTGGAACGACCTGCCGGATGAGATCCGTCAGATAACATCATTAGACAGCTTTAAAAAAGCGGTCAAGACGGATCTCTTCCGGCAGGCCTTTCCAGATTAACCATCCCGGCCCAGGTTCCCAGGTTCCCTCATTCCTCCCGTGGCCCCATCTTAGTGATGGTTGAGGATCAACAGAGGGATATCAGGGTTTTTAGTTTTAACTGCTGGTTTTATGCTTGTATTGTGTTTTTAATATGTTATATTGTTTAATACTGTCTTAAGGGGGGGAGGGATAAAGTGTTTTTAATTGTCATATTTTATATTTTACTGTTGTTAACCGCCCGGATTGGTTTGCCAGAGGGCGGTATACAAATAAATATTATTATTATTATTATTATAGAAGCTCCCAACCTTTTGTCCTCCGATATTTTGGACTTCAGCTCCATAAATCCTGTTAGCCAAGCTGGTTGAGGGTTTCTTGGATCTGAAGTCCAAAACAAATGGTGGACCAAAGGCTGGAAACCACTGAACTATACTGATGAAGCAGGTCAGGAATCCCTTAGTGGAACTGCACTTTCAAAATGCCCTAACTGAATTTATTGCACTAAAGGGTGCCTAAAATTATCTTTACAATTTCAATTTTATATACAATTGAAATTGTAAATATAAGTTTCTGGACACCCTGTATTTATTTAAGCTTACTCCTCATTCAACCAGGCAAACTTGGACCTTGAAGGGTGTGGAAAGCTCTTCAAGAGTTTGTGTTACCAGTAATGGCACAATCTTGCAATGGCCAGCATGAAACAGTTTTTAGCTGCCACTAGTTTCTTGCTGCATGTTGGGATCTGTCTTAGGCACTGTCTTGGTCTTTTTCTGACTAGAGGGAAAATATCTAGTTTGGAAACTATATTCAGTCAAGTTAAAGAAAAGGATGATTTATTTCCTACATAAGTGCATTAAGAATACTATTAGAAATGTATTTAAAAAATAACAAGAATATAATCTTCCTGAGTTTTGAAAGTATACTAGTATACTTGTAATTTAGGCAGGTAAGATGAACTAAGAAAGGAAGCTACAATTTATAGTTGCAGAAGTGAGCCTGCCATACAGGATCATCCATAGATTTTCCCAACCCATTATTGTCAATGGCAGTGTGCTGTCCATTGACTATAATGCGGCTTGAGCACACACTTTTTTCATCCACATGGGTGGGTGGCCACTGTGGGTGGGAAAGCGAGCTGTATTTGCAAGCCAGCCCAGAGTGTCCTGTTCAAACATGTCCGAGCAAACTGTCAAAGGGGAAATGATTTACAGGGAAATCCTAATCCCTTCATATTACTTGTTGGAGGGGTTAGGATTTGGCAGAGATTCGCATTTGCACGTAGGGGGGAGCTATACTGCTTCTGCAGGCTCACACTATGTCCATGGATAGCTCCACTGGCATGAGGCTACAGGTGGCAGTATTCCTACAAGCAGTAACCAAGGGAAGGTCTTCACAGAGAGTAATCTGCAGTAGCGTGCCTTTAAAGCCATCAGATCCAAAGCTCTGATGATCCTTGTGGAGGCTGTTGATTAGTTTTAAGGTAATTTTCTTCCCATTCCAAGCATCACTATCTATTCTAGCTGGTAGGAAGTGACAGGACTTCAGATACCATATTAGTCACATAGCATTCCATACTCCACTGCTGTCCTTCATTTCATGTAACTCTAAGTGGTATAGTCTATTAATACAAACATATGGGCCTTAAAAAATGGGCAGAATATCACTGGCTAACCCCGTGGTATCCTGCCCGTGCTCCCCCCCCCCCCCACAGTACCCAGGCTGGTGCAGCCACAGGTGTTCACACACCCAACCAGGCCGCACTGTGGATTCATGGTGGCGGCATGCCCCTCCCCTGCCACTGCCATGTCCATCCTGTCCTCCCCTCTGCCAGATGTCACTGCATTATTTAGGAAACTCCACCGCAAACATCTGGTCTCTTTGGATCAGATTAAGGCCCCTTGGGCTGGGATCAATCTGGACCTGCTGGATCAGTGTCAAGACTGGCCGATCCTGGCTCGGTGTTAATTGCCTGCATCATCCCAATAGGATGACGCCAGGCTGGGATGGAACATGGGCCTTTTGGTCTGTGTGTATAGGCACAAAGAGGCTTGATCCAGCACTCTTTCTACATCAACCCCTGTAATAATAAAATAATAAACATTCATGTAATCTAGAATCTGGTGTGACATTTCCAGACTATTACTTTTTTAAAAGTTTAGGCAAGATATTATAAAAATAGATCCTATGTTTTAATTTTGAATTCAAAATGTGGCTCTGCTAGTCTCACAAAGACATATATGCATCCTCCATCTTTGTGTACATCAGGGATAAGAATTATGCACCCATCCAGATGCTGATGGACTCAGTTCCCAAAAGCACTAGCCAGTGGTGAGCAATGGTAGCTGAACAATATCTGGAAGGCTTTCATGCCCGTCTCTGTTGGAAGTGCCCCCTGAAGTCAGCAAAAAGTATAGTCATCCCTCCTTTTTCACGGGGGATCCATTCCAGACCCCCCCCCTCAGAAAAATGGAGTTTTGCTTATATTCAAGCCTTGTGGGAGTGCATAGGCATGCACCTCAGGTACGCGCCCCATTGTTTCCTCCTCCATCCGTCCCTTGTGCATAAGCAAGGGATGCAAGTTTCAAAATCATGAGAATGGAGAGAGAAATGTATTATTATTCTTTTAAATTATAAACCTGCCATTTCAAAAACTACATCCAGATTTAGTGATACAGATGCATGCATCTTTACATCTATACACCCAGTTTAATGACTATTTGTGTATTAGACAATGACAAATCCAATGTAGTGACAATTCACATATTAACCAATGAGAAATCCAGATTCACCACCTTGTATTGTAGGCTATATTTCAAAGGAAAGAACTGGCAAAACTCTGAGATTTCCCTTCCTAACAAAACATAATGAAATTCATGGGATCACCATAAGGCAGCTTGATGGCACACTGTAAACAGCAGAAACCCTGGTCACTCTTGGATGCTTATGTAAGCCTAGGTAATAGCTGAATTTGCAACATCAATTCTTTATTTTGCACATATACAAAAAACAATAACATAAGGCACAAGGGTTAAAGAAATCCACAATCCAGCTCATTTACTAACCCCTTCATGGATTCTCTGCTGATCATGTATATATGCCACAACTGAACATTTCCTCTGATAGTAAAAACTAAACAGGGTTTAGTCTGGTGAATCCTTGAATGAAGAGAACTACAGAGAATGACAAGGAAAGAATATGGCTTGAAATTCTGAACAGCCGTGTGACGTCATAATGGTGGCGCCCGTGTATACAGGGCACCACCATTATCACGCCGCAGGTATGTGCTAGGGTTGCGGGGCATCTGTAAAGGATGTCCCAAGGCAACCCTAGCATGTATCCAGGCCGGCACAAAGTGCTGGTCTGGAAAGCGCCTAAGGGAAAGAAAGAAGCTGGTAGCTTGAGCTTTCGTAACTTCAGCCTATTTCCTCAGATGCATGTTTGGAGTAGAGAGGCCAGAGACTAAATGAAAGAAAGAAGGTGGTGATAGCATGAGCTTTCATAAACTTGAGTCTACTTCCTCATAGATAGGTCAGATGTGATTCAATTTCTGGTTTTGTTTCTTGGCCTTTGGGCAGTCTGTTCAGATTTAGTAGGATCTCAAGGGCTATAAACTGCTTCAAAGACCCATCAAAGATGTGCATCCCTACTTTAAAAAGTATTTCAGCAAATTCATTATGCAAAGGGACTTGGTAGCACCCTGGAGATTAATGGAAAGAAAGAAGCTGGTGCTGCGTAAATCATGGAAAACTATGGAACGCGCTTAAAGACATGGGAATGTCAATTCATTTGATAGTCCTGATGAGAAATCTGTACTAAAGACAAGCGGTGACTGTTAGACTGGAGAAACAGAATGGTTTCCGATTGGCAAAGGGGTCAGACATGGCTGCATCTCAACATGCTACCTGTTCAATGTAAATGCAGAACACGCTGTAAGAAAAGCAGGCTTGGACACAAGAAGGAGGAGTGAAAATAGAAGGAAGGAACATCAACCATCTGAGATAGAGCGACAACACCATAATACTAGCAGAAAACCTCACAGACCTAGAACTGTTACCAAGGAAGATCAAAAAAAGAAAGTGCAAAGGCAGGCTTAGAGGTGAACATAAAAAACAATAATAATGACCACGAAGGACCTACATAAATTCAACAAATGAGGAAACTGATATAGTTAAATGTTTCATATATCTTGGATCAAACATTAATCAGAAATGAGACTGTAGTCAAGAAATCAGAAGAAGACTAGGAATGGGAATGGCAGCCATGTAAAAACTAGACAAGATCCTAAAGAGTAAAGATACAACTGAACACTACAGTTAATATCGTAGGAGCTACTGTATTCCCCATCACCAGGAATGGATGTGAAAGCTGAAAGAAAATCAGTTCATTTGAGATGTGATGCTGGGGAAGAGTGCTGAGGATCCCAGGGGCAGCCAAAGAGACAAACAAATGGGTCCTTGAACAGATCAAGCATGAACTCTCCCTGGAAGCCAAGAAGATCAAAATGAGGCTCTTATACTTTGGTCCCATCAAGAGAAGGCTTGACTCATGAGAAAAGGCAGAGAATCAGTACATACTGGTTCTATAGACTAACATGGCTACATTTTAAATTCAATTATAAGTAATGTTATTATACTTAGATATATATACTTATATAATACTACTTTTATAATACTTAATATTTATATATATCTATGTATTTGTAACTATTATATGTATTATTAAGTAGCATAAGTATTATTATATAAGTATTGCTATTAAACTATATATGTGTGTGTGTGTGTATTAATATATAAATATTATGTATGTATGTGTATTATGTGAATTTAAACAAACAGTACCATTAAAAAAAGCCATGCAAAATCGACCCCAGAAAGCAGAACCAAAGTATTGCAGAGTTAAAAGGTTCAGGGATCATGGGGGGGACAAGAAGAAGGGGCCGGGGAAGGAAGGCGTTGGGGAGACCATGGATGTCAGAGAGAGGAGCCAGTGAGGGAGGAAGGGAGGATCTGGGAGGGCGGCAGTGATAGAGAGAGACCTTGCAGCACTTTGGAGAACGACTGGAAGAAAGAAAGGCACTCATCCCTCTCTATCTGTGGCTTTGGTTATTCATGGGTTTGAATAATGTTCTCTCTGGGAACATCTAGGTCCTCCTCCGGTGCAACTCTATGGTCAACTTTAACTAAACGTTGCGCTGAAAGGCCTAGAGATTGCTAGAGAGGACATCCTCTAGGCCTTTGTGGCTCCTCCGGGGCAGTTCTATGGCCAGCCTCTGTTTCCCTGGAGGGCCTAGAGGTTCCTAGAGAGGGTTTCTCCATATTCACTGGGGCTGTTGTCTTGTGCCCCCAGCCCTGGCGGGAGAGGGGCTGGTTCTAAGGAGGGCGGCGAGAGAGAGCGGGCTCCCTTCCTTCTTCCCGGAGGAGTTTGACAGGAGGCCCAGGCGGGCGCCATGGCGGAAACCAAAATGGCTGCCCCGGCCGGGAAGGGGAAGGGAAGGCCTCCCGGGCCGACCCCTGCTCCTCCTCCTCCTCCTCCTCTTCCTCACCTGGAGCTCGGCCCTCTCGACCTCCCAGTGCGCCCTCTCCATCTCGAAGCGCGCCCACTCGTGCTGGATGTAGTGCAGGATCCCCGGGATGGTGTAGTGCTGAGGCCGGGACGCCTCCGAGGCCCCCGCCGCCGCCGCCGCCGCCGCTTCCTGAGCCGGGCCTTGGGCCGAAGGAGGCGGAGGGGGGAGCAGGGGAGGGGGCGAGGGAGGCACCGGCGTCGGGTGAGGCGGCGAAGGGCCTGGGTTGAGGGCGGCCCCGGCGTGCTGCTGCTGCTGAAGGGCCCTGGCTCCGGGATGTTCCTCCATTGTCTCCTCGGCCTCCTCCTCTCCGCCGCCGCCGCCGCTTCCGCTCTTGCTCCCTCACAGCAGCAGCAGCGCACAGCCGCCTCCTCTGCTGCCACCGCCGGCCGCCATTACAGCCTCCGCTCCTCCATCCTCCTCCTCCTCCTCAGCGGCCGGGCAGAGTGGCGGCTTCCCTGCTGGCGCTAGTCCCACCCGCACTCAGCCAGGGAGGGAGGGAGGGAGGGAGCGGCGCCGAGGAGCATGCTGGGAAAGGAAAGGAGTGCCCGCCTCCCGTTCCTTCCTCCCCGCGGCCTGTCCTGGCAGCCGCAGGGAGGGAGGGAGAGGAGGAGGCGACCCCGTCCCTTCCCGGCCCTGCCCTGGTGGCTGTCTGGCGCCGTCGGAGGGAGGGAGGGAGGAGGAGACCCCCGCCCCTTTCCTTCCCTCCGGCTGTCCTGGAGCCGCAGGAAGGGAGGGAGAGGAGGCGACCCGTCCACCCCTTCGCTCCTGCGTATGGTCAGCACTGCAGTGGAGAAGGGAAAGGGGGGGAGCCCCGCCCCCTCCCCTTTTTCCCCACGGTGACTGTGCTAGCGCCAGCACCCGTGGAGAAAAGGGGAGGGAGGCGGGGTTCCCACCTGGCGACCCCCCAAAGGGTCACGAACCCCAGGTTGGGACCCCTGCTCTAGACAGCGAAATGCAGACAATGAGCCTCATGTACCCCAACCAGTTTTCAGGTGCCAAGTCACACACCAAGCCTCCTGGAACCTGCACTCCGATCAAAATGATTAAAGGGCAGGGGAAATGCCTGTAAATGATTCAAAACCATTATTTGGAGCCATGTTAGACACTCAAAAAACCTGAATCCACAAATCAACTTTAGTTTGACTGAATATCAGCTGGAAAAAGTTCGAAGTAACTTTGGATTCCTTTTTTTTACCCCAACCCAGCCATACTTTTCATTCCCCTGTGATCCACTCTCAGATAACAACTCATGGTGATCTCAAGCGATCATCATCTCTGGTGAGAAATGGCATAGGATGATGAAACAGCGGTTAATTGGAATTGTCATTTTTATTCACTCATTTTGAGAGGATCAGACTGCAATGTTCAAGCTAGTTGCAATGTGTTTCTCTGTGTCACATTCCTGACTTTTCCATATTTCATGAGCATTTTAATATTTAAAATGCAATCTTATAGTGCTAACTATCCAGAGTGGACTGGCAAGTGTTCACCAGACTTTTTGGGTACATTGTGCCATTCGTTAGTATTTTTCCTTTTCACTGTTTATGCTCACAGTGCTTATGACAACAGAAAGAACTGAGGGTTGTTTTTTTTTTGTTTGCTTTTTTGCAGGAAACCAGTCCTGGCTTTGTCTCTTCCTCTAATGTGTACTGTTGTATGTTTCCTTTGTCGTGTATAGCAAGGGGGTTGTGGAAACTTCCTTATAAGCCTTCCACTCAAGGCAAATAGAGAGAAATGTTTTGCTCAACAAAGCTAGATGACAGTGGTGTTCTTTATGTTTTGGGTGAGCCTGTAACAGTGACTCACAGGTACTGTTTGACCTTGTCCTCTGGTTTTTCTCCTTACTAAGATTGATAAATTTTCAGAATGGCTGAAAAATTTTGCAGGGTTTGTTCCTGTTAGAACAACTGGAGCATTACATTGGTGACTGCAGAACAGGCATGGCTATAGAATCTGATATGCACAATGGTTTCATGACTGTTGGCCTTAAAACACCCAGTTATCTAATATTTCCTTTGGAGTGAAAAGGATTTTTTCCCCCATGAGACTTACTTATGCTTAAGTGTTTAGAGTGGGAAAGGATACTTTTACTATAGTCCTTTTATTAAAGGAAATCACCTTTTACTTTCAAGTGTTTCTCTTTCCTTTTATTAAATATAAAATGCTATGCATAAGAAAAGAGAGAGAAGAGCAGCACGCCACTTGTCTATCAGGCTGTTCCTTTTAAGAAGCATATAGCCTGTAAAGATGACTGCTGTTTATGAAAGGCCAAAGACACATGTTCCCTGTAGCGCTAGCTCGGTTTTAAATATCCCCACAAGGAGTTTCCAGAGATGGAGTTTCCAAAGCTTCCCGAGGGAACACTTCAGAAAGCAATGCCTCTGCATGCACTGAGAGGTTAACCTCGCTTAATTTAATCTCAAACTCATAGTAGTACAGAATTTGATACAAGAACCTGGCTGCCTGTACTGTTTTCTATTTGCTGCCCTGCTACTTTGGGTGACAGTGTAATAATAACAGCAGTACTGGTAAAATCAGAGATGCTTCATGCCCTCGGGGAGAAAGAGTGTGCAGTGCGTGTGGTGGGGGAACCAGTCTCCTTGTCCACCCAAGGAGTCAGCTACAGAATGTGAGGAATGCAATGCCAATGCCAAGAATCTTTTGCGGCATAACCCAGCATCAGGGAACCATTCAAGTGAGCTGAAGAAGACAGTAAAACGTAGGCTTCCCACTGAAAGACTATAAACTGTGAGAGAAATTACATCGTTAGCAAGAGGTTTGGAGCAACTACGCATGGAAAAGTAGACATTTCAGTTTTAAAAAATTGACCACCAATGCCAAGAATTGGTTTTTAAAGCAGCTCCGTTCATTTCTTTCCGTTTCCCTAAGTTTTGGGAAGTCGTGGATGTAACTAGCCATATTAGTGTTCTGCTGGTAAAATGCCAGTCCCAACATTCAGGACGCGCTGGCAAACTTACAGCCTAACAATATACCATTTCCCTACAAAGGTACATTTGATTGGGAAGGCCTGCCTCTGCAGAGAAATGCATTTGCACATGCTCAGATGACTTACATGCCCATCTACTCGCATGTTCGAGGCAGTGCCTTTGTCAAATAAAGTCCTCAATACATATTAATAAATGGGGAAAACAAAAATCAGTGTACACTATAGAGTTTCATGACAATTTGGACTTGAATATTTAATGGTGTAGACAGCAATGGCAAGAGTCTAAGGTGATCTGACTGCAGAATTATGCAGTTTGACACTGCTTTACCTGCCAATGCTCAATGCTATGGATTCTGGGATTGTAGTTTGTTAAACTATCTAGCTTCCCTGTCAAGAGAGCTCTGGTGCACAACAAAAATAACCCCAGGATTATTGGATGGAGCTGTGATAATAATAGCAGTTCCAAACTGCATTAATTCTGCAGTGTGGCAACTCATGAGATAACAAATCATGAAGTATCCTTCTAGATTTCATCACTGATATCTGCAATAGGGGGACAACGAGAGTGGCCAACTGGATTGTGCACACGGAACTATGCAATGAGCTTTTTGAACACTTGGCGCACTTACAAATGGTAAGCATTAGCACCACTCTGAATTAAAACAAATTTAAGAAACTCAGCAAACATCTCTGTGGTTTCCTCTAACCCTGGTTAGTGTGCGTATCTGTGCATATAGTGTATAGTACATTACATACAGGTGGTGTGTTCGAGAGCCAGCCTGGTATAGTGCTTTGACACTGGAGATCAGGGTTTGAATTCCAGCTCAGTCATGAAAGCCCACTGGGTGACCTTGGCTATGTCACACTTTCTCACCCTCGATGGCAAACGCAAAATGCCCCTTTGAAAACCCTGCCAAGACACACCACAACAGGTTAGCCTCGGGTTGCCATAAGTATCAGAAACAACTTCAAGGCACACAACAACAACAGGACTTAGAAATGCCTAGGAAGTATTTTCTCCAGTGCAAACTCTGGTCACTTTCCAGCACAATCTCTTCGGAGGACTAGGGATTCCTAGAGAGAACTATTGATTAAATATGCAAATCTCAAAACTGCAAAGTAAAGCAGCAATCTGGAGGTTCAACTGTATATCGTAATATATTTAGGAATATATATATATATATATATATATATATATATATGATAAGAAAGCCTAAGGAAAACAATTAAAGATCAGCATAAATACATTGAATTACCACATATATTTTAAAAAAACACCATGCAGTTTAAATGATAAAAGCCGTTTTAAGAAAGCAGTTGTTAAACGGTTAGAGGTGATTGTGGCTTGTTTTAAGTATTTGAAGGTGTGTCACATTGAAGATGGGCAGCTTGTTTTCTGCTGCTCCAGAGAATAGACCAGGACATGGGTTCAAACCAGAGGAAAAGTGTGTGTTGAGAGATCTTGTATGCGGACTAATTGAAATTAGAAGTTGGCAGTATGAGCTTTTGTAGACTCAGCTACTTCCTCAGATCCATTTGATGCATGCCAGGAAGTAGCCTGGAGTCTATGAAAGCTCATGCTGCCACTTTTCTTTTCTGTTAGTCTCAAAGGTGCTAAGTTTCTCTATGTACTGATTCTACGAGTAACGCGGCTATACCTTTGATATAACAACAGCAAAATGCTGCAACTTCTTTCTTCCGGAAGGTGCTACAAGCCCCTCTCGCACTGATTGTCTTTGAACCTACCACTAGAGCAGGGGTAGGCAACCTGCGGCCCGCGGGCTGGATGTGGCCCGGCGAGGCCTTGGGACCGGCCCAGCCCGGTCCTGCCGCCGATTGCCGCCGGGCCTTTTGGGGGGCAATTGTCTATGAAGCCTCAGAAACATGCATTTTATTAACATTTTTTAAAAAACAGCAAATTTTTTTCACGTGTCCTCCATTTTTAAAAAGGTGTCTTCGGCCTGTTACAGACAGCCAAATAAAGCTGCTTTGATCACAGTGGAGGTTGGGTGTTCATGATGCATGCGTCCTAAGAGTCCAGAAGCCACCAAAGCCCACTTCAGTCCCTAGGGATGGAGCAGGGTTGGTGCGACTTCTGCGACTCTTGGCGTATGCATCATTGAAACACCATACCGTTCCCTGTGAGCTCGAAGCAGGTTATTTGGCTGTCTGTAACAGGCTTCCATGAAAATTTTGTCCTACGTTTGTCCTGGTTTATTTATTTATTTTTTTAAAAATTTATTTAATTAGTTATTTTTTGGCTTCGGCCCCCCAGTTGTCTGAGGGACAGACCCGGCCCCCGGCTCAAAAAGGTTGCCTACCCCTGCCTAGAGGAAAAGAGCTTCCTGAGAGTAAGGGCTGCTGGACGGTGGAATGGCTGCCTAAGAGAGCGGTGGATCCTGTTCTTTGGAGGCCTTTGAGCGAGGCTCAGGGGGTGCTTTGATGGGAGTTCCTGCATGGCAGAAGGGTTGGCCTCTAGGCTTAGCCCAGCCACGTGACCCTTCTGCTCTAGGGGAGTGGACGCTTTGCCTTGAAGAGATTTCAAAGGCTCATACGCACCGCGGCGGCGCAGCAGAAGCGAGTGCAGCGCCACTGGGCGCGCTCCCTCAACATTCTCTTCCTCCTCTTCCAGCCACAGCGACGGTCTTTGCGGCTATGCGCACTCAGCAGAA